>NW_028227260.1:40816932-41181932 GCF_978045245.1 Mus caroli | reverse complement strand
CACAAAGTCAGGATAAGAATTACCTAGACTCTAACCAAGAAAGAACTGCAAATTTGCAGGATAATGCAAAAAGAACTTTATATTTTAACAAGTATCTTAGCTCTTGCATCTATATACCACTGAATTTTGAAGTACTAGAAATACAGTGGTTAAAGAGCAATAATTAACTACCCAAATGAGATTCTGATTCATTTTTCAATATTGCTAGTTTTGGGAATTTATATTATCCACTGACACTTAAACATGACTTGCTCATGCAGTAAACGTATATAAGAATGCTTTTCTAATAGAATTGTTTTGAGAATTAAATCAGATAATGAAAATAAATAACTTAGCATAGTAGCTAGTGATTATAACACCAGTACATAGCAAATATTAATGATATTGTCTGTCTTTTAAGATTTACAAATAGGTTATTTTCCGTGACTGTTTATATTGTTCCCACATACACTAGATCTTACATTCTAATTCAATATCCTATTAATTTGGACAATATTTTTTATGCCTGGATGAATATGTAAAGTTAAAACTCATGCTTCTCAATTTACACAATGGGGATACAAACCTGTCTTAGATTAAAACCTTAGCACATGCTTAGCAGCATATAGTAGAACATCCATTAATATTAGCTGTATGTAATGCAATAATATATGCATGTTATTCATATCCAAATGTGTAATTAAAGAGGATGAAGTTCGGTGAGCAGGGAGGAAAATGCTTAGGATGTCAAAGTGATATTGTAAATACCAAAGATAATTCAGTGTGACTGGCCACAAAACCTGTCTCACACCTAAGGTGATTCATCAAATATTAACCTGTTTGACTCAGCAAAGCCTTAGAATAGCTTCGTAGCCTAAAATGGAGAAAAGATAGCTAGAGTCACAATTTTGAAAATATCCAATTCCATCTCTGTTTTCTCAGATAAATCTTTTTCCTTCAGCGGCTTCTTTTATAGACTGAGAATAATCTTATTTATTCTACATTTCATTTTTGAAGTGAGAAGAAATGTAGGCAAACTAAGTAAGCAAGCATCGACTGTACTGGCAGAGACTGTTGGAAAATTTAGTTGTAACCTCTTGACTGAGATTGCATTCTCATTTTCCTAAGAAGTTTAAAAAGAAAGGGAGAAAGCAATGACATTGGAATTCTCCATTGTTGTGCCTGGTAGATTTTTGCTTGAGGTGACCAGATTGCATTGATGCATTTTTATAAGCTTTTTGTTGACTATTCCTTATTCTAGCTTTGTGGCTTTGAAGCTCCAATTCCCTGATCAATGTTTGAACTTCTGAAGCTTGAAATTTGTCATTTGGCATTGACTTACATGTAAATTGTAGTCAAAACTTGGTGTTCTTTAAACATGTCAGGGCAAATTTTTAGCATGGCCTCATTTTACCAGATACAGTTACACATTTGTAAATACAGATTGCCAATTTTGTCCCCAATAGAGCACAGAGTAGTCATTGAACCTACCATTAGGTAATTGAAGGTGCAAGAAACCTTATCTACAAAACAAATTTTAGATAGCTACCTTCCTTCTCCTAAACTCCTCTCCTCTTCTCCTCTCTGTTCAGGAGGGAAAAGGAAAGAATATTATTAGAAAACTCTGAATAGAGATCAGTATATCTTCTCAAGAAAAATAAACTGCATCTGATTTGTACTTCTTTTCTAAAAGAAAAGATAAATAGAGGAAATATGCAGATTATCCTGAATAATTTAAGAAAAAAATGATGAACATGGCAGTTTTACATAGATCTGACTTCAGTTATATGCTTCTTAACATAAAGAAATGAGTAGCATTTACTAATGAGAAACAGCTTTCCAGTTTTGGACCTTACCATACCAATCGAGTATGTGTTGTTGAAATTTGTTCTCTAGTGTTACTACAGACCAGGAAAATGACTTATGGTTTTAATATGACCTCCCCTGCACCACTGTTCTATGGTTCTTCTTGCAGTCCAGAGTCATGAGAAATGAATGGCAAAGTCAGCCCAGAGCTTATCTGTTATTTAAACATTTGTGTTAGCTTATATCACTGTGGCAGAACACCTGAATCGATAACTGTAAAAGACAGAAATATTTATTTGAGTTCACAATTTCAGAGATTTCAGTCCTTGTTACTTGAACCTATCACTTTGGGCCTGTGATGAGGCAAAATATTATGATGCAGAGTATGTAAAATAATAGAATTTGTTTAAAAAAAAAGAATAGAATTTCTGACCTCCTGATAGCAAGAAATTAGGGGAGAGAAACTAAGGGACAGAGTTCCCAATACATGTCCAAGGTTATCACCCAGTCTTAAAGCAATGGGGACATTATCTCTTTAAACATCATTTGTTTTACTTCAGAGTTTTAACTATGTGTATATAAGTGTATCTTTGAGTTGGTATATGGACATGTGCAAGGGCTTGTGCCCTACAGAAGAGGGTGGCAGAGCCTCTGACTCTGCTGACTCTGAGCTGCCATAAATGACTTTTAGGAACCAAACAAACATTCTCTGCAGGTCCAGGACACACTCTTACCATTTCTCCAGCTCCTTAAACCTTCGTTCATTATGGTAGAAACATCTTAAAATTCTTTCTTCTTGTTTTATTTTTAAGTGTATTACCATTACCAACATTTACCCCTATATTTTTCCACTTTTTATAATATATAAGTAGAATTATCACCTTAACTATTTTATAGATATTTGTTAGCATATATAAGCATAGCTGATTTTTACATGTTGATTATATATCATGCGACTTTGCTAAAGTGTGTGTATGTGTGTGTTTGTGTGTGTGAGCACACATGTGTGCACAAGTATTTGTATGTGAGGGGTGTAACTGGACATAGTCATTTGTATTTATGCATGCACATGTGTGTTATAGAGGCCAGAGGTTTACATTGGTTGTCTTCCTTAATAGGTCTTTATCTTAGTTTTTGGTAAAACTGTCCTCACTCAACCTGGAACTTAGAAATTCAGTTAAACTAGTTGTGTAGTAAGCCTTAGAGATCATCCTGACACTACTCCCATAAAGCTGGAATAACAGGCATCTGCCATCATACTCAATATTTTATTTAAGTGGTAAGAACCCAAACCTGATTTTTTTTAAATTAATAGCAACAAGGCTTTTTTTTTTTTTTTTTTAGATTGTGTATGTGCTAATGCTAACTATACTTCACTCCATCCCACCCTCGATTTGAAGGTCTTTTGTTTATTCTTTTGGTCTAATTGCTTAGGTTAGACTTCTGTACTGTACACATGTTGTTAGATGGGGGTCTTTCATGTATGTTCCCACTTTTATGGTTGGCTAAATTCCTTCTACATCTAGTTTGTTGAAAGTTTTTGTTGTGAATCTTGTCAAAGTGTTTTTTCTAGATGATCATGTAATTTTTATTTATCACATTAATGGACCATCTTACATGAATTATTTGTTGTGTTTTTCACTGTCTTTACATTTTAGGGATTGATTTTTCTTGATCATGGTGCATAATATTTAATACCCAGCCACCTCTTCCAAAATCAATCTAATGGTAGATTAGATATATATCATGATCTTTCCATTTCTTGATAGGGGAATAAAGGGCATGTCTAAGCCATGGTTATTGTTTTGTATCATCATATCCCTTCCCAGTCTGATATGTTTGAAATCCATTGCTTTTTAAATAACCAAACTGTAAGTGAATCACTGCTTACTCAATATCATTGAACCATAGAAACAGAAAGAAAGACAACATAAAGAAAACAAGCATTGTCCCACTGACAATCAAAGAAATATTTAAAAAAAAAATCAAAAATTTTTAAATTTTTTAAAAAAATCAAATTTAAGTTTTAGCTTCCTATGACATGATACAATGAGATGAATTCTGTTGTAAAGCTCTTGCACAAATTATACAAGTTGTACTTCCATGTAAGTAATTCCTTAGAAGTTAATTAGGCAAAGCCTTTGATTAGGATATCTTAGGAAGATAGAAAACTCATTGTGAATTGTATATTCAATAATTTAAAATTAAAGGCCTAACACTATTTTCATATTTAAAAATTTCACATGCCAGCAAGATTTTGCTGAAAGGACCCTGATATAGCTGTCTCTTGTGGGGCTATGCCAGTGCCTGGCAAATACAGAAGTGGATGCTCACAGTCATCTATTGGGTGGATCACAGGGCCCCCAATGGAGGAGCTAGAGAAAGTACCCAAGGAGCTGAAGGGATCTGCAACCCTATAGGGGGAACAACAATATGAACTAACCAGTACCCCCAGAGCTTGTGTCTCTAGCTGCATATGTAGAAGAAGATGGCCTAGTCCGCCATCATTGGGAAGAGAACCCCCTTGGTCTTGCAAACTTTATATGCCCCAGTACAGGGGAATGTCAGGGCCAAGAAGTAGGAGTGGGTGGGTAGGGGAGCAGTGCAAGGGGGAGGGTACAGGGAACTTTCGGGATACCATTTGAAATGTAAATAAAGAAACTATCTAATAAAAAAAGAAAAAAACCTACAAAATGAGTAGAAAGTACAAGTTAATCATAGCTTACCCATCTATGCATGTTGGACAAATAAACCTTACCATAGCCAGTGGGGGTGGGGGGGCTTGACTGAATTTACTCAAACAAGTTGAAATATTGTGAGATTTGTTGACAGGAAGGAAGAGTGGATTGATTTGGCCAAAGGGAGGAAGAGAATTAAGCTGAGTATGCCATTCTATGAGTGATATAGCTAAGAATGAGAATTTGATTTCTTTCTCTTTTTTTGTTAGATATTTTCTTCATTTACATTTCAAATGCTATTCCAAAAGTCCCCTATACCCTCCCCACGCCCTGTTCCCCAACCCACGCACTCCTGCTTCCTGGCCCTGGCATTCCCTGAGAATTTGAGTCTTATTTGGGATTTAGTGTGAATTCAAGACATGTTATTCCTGAGAAGTTATCATCTATGATGATTTTGTTTAGAAAATACAAAATAGAAACTAAATGGACTCTGATTTTGATCTCTGACCTGGCTTTCTCTCTCTCTCTCTCTCTCTCTCTCTCTCTCTCTCTCTCTCTCTCTAGCATCTGAAATAACCCATATTAACTTCTTTCCTCCTGTCTTGACTTAGCCACTTTGTAGCTCTCATCATCTTTATTTTATTCTCTTTGTATCATGTCTTTTGATATATTGTAGATGCTTAATATTGTATAAAGGATGTTTTCTACTTTCAAAGAACAGAGGCAGTATGAGTCTTTCTCAAGTGGTATAGGGTTAAGAAATCACAGACAAACACTGTTGTAATAGTTTTTCAGCCAGGCTTCATCAAAACTAGAATGGTCCACTTATAGCATGGGCACTGGTGCCTTTAAACCACAGGTGGTGACAGAATAACCTCATAATTGTGTTCATGCATCAGGAGCATATAGCTGTCATACCTTCTGTTACTCTTCTTGCTTTGCCATTAGGCTAGTATGGCTTCTGTTGTTATTATTATCAGCCAATATGCTTAGTTCTTTATGTTCTCTTCCCAATGAATGAACTCACTGCTCTCCTTTTTATATCAGTATTTCTGTTTGCTTGCTCATGTTTCCTCGTGACATGTATCCTTCAGTATTCTTCTCACATTCCTTCCGCAACTATTTCTACTCCACATGTATTTCATTAAGTTCTCTGAAGAGCAAATTTCTCTGAAGAATTGGTTGTCCATGTTTTAATGAAAGGACTTCCATAGCAATTTATACTTTTCTTCTGTATTTATCCATTATCTAATATATACAAAGTAGAAACTGAATAGACTCTGATTTTAGTCTCTGAGCCAGTTCCCTTATGCTTCTCTCTCTTTGATGCATTTGAAGCATTGGATGAGGTCACAAGATACTAAATTGTGTGGCCTATTATTTATATGGAAATAATAAAAAATATAATAATAGAAAATAAATAATAGAAAAGACTGAATTATCTCAAAGATATCTGTAGTTGTGTACAGAGTATCCTGGATATTGAGTTGTTTTATCAAAAGACTTGAAGTATTAGAAGCTTATTTACCACATATCATTGAATATAATACATACATATACAAATGTGTACATACATACATACATATATATATATCTATAACTAAGAAATAAATGTGCATAATTAAAATACATGTGCTAATGATTTATAGATACATCTTAGGGATGATAAATGTGAAAAAAATATTTTTAAAAGGATGATGTTACATAACACCAATTTAAGATTGTATTCTCCTACCTACTGGCTGGATGTGGTACTGTTTAAGAGGACAACTCTCAGTGATCTCTAAGGCATCATGGAACATTTTGCCTCAGATGTGTAGGTTAACTTTACGTATCTATGATCACATATGAGAGGGAAATAATGTAAGGGAGGAAAGATTTCAAAGTTTCAGAGTTTTCATTCCATGATCCACATTGAAAGGACATGTTACAAAAATGTAAAGTATTCTTTGATGTTAGGTATTTCCCAAAAGCAGACAAAGTATATGAAAATTTCATTACCGGGAAGTATAGAAGGAATAGAATATAAATGACCATAACCAATTTTTTATCGAAAGCCCTATGTAGTCTAAGGATAAAATTTAGAGAGTGCTTACCTATTAAAGGTAAGTGCTTTGGTTCAATTCCTAGTACAAGCAGTTCTATATAAAATCTAAGATCTATATACAGCATATGTAGAATATTTGTAAACTATACCAGCTATGTGGTACTCAGTAACTAATCCTAGAAGTTTAGCAAACATGTAATGGCATTATTTTTATGTTACACACAAAGTAGAGAGGAGTATGTCCTTTGCATTCTAACTTGTATGAAAATGAGTAATATGACTTTTAAAAAGCATAAACCACAATGTCAGTGCAGATTGTAAAATTGTAATTTATTTCCATGAATCAAACTTGGTTCTTACAACTTATTTCTATTTATTTACATATTATTATTTACATTTGTGAGGTGGAGGCAATAGGAATATATTCTGCCTTTTAGTAAATATAGTCTACTAAAATAGTTATTTTCCTTCAACTTATACCTCATAATTTTTAAAATCAGATCTTTTCTTCCTTTTCTTATTTTAATTATAACTCCCAAATATTTCAGTTTTCTCTTGAAGTGAATGAATGAATTCATGAAGTTGCTTTCTTTGCAGCATGAGGGGTAACAGCTAGAATAAAAATAATCAACCTAATATTTCATGTTGCTGGAAAATAATTATGAGAATATTACACAGAGGAAGCCATGCTTAAAATAAAGGCTTCATATTGCATTTAAAACTCAAGTGGGACTTTCAAGTATTCTGTTTAGTAGAATAATATATTGATGAACCCTTTGAGAACTAATTATGTTGTTTCACATGAATTACAAATGCATCATTTAGCTGCATTCTACTCTTACATGTGTCCTTTACAATTAATCATCATTAAATATAAAATCTAAGATGCAGAGAATGCATACTCTTTAAATAAAGTGGCCGAGACAAATACCAGTATTTTAATAGGAGGTCTATAATGGGTCTGGAGATTTTCTCTTTGCTCTTTACAAGAATAGCCTATGACGCTGAGAACTGCTTTTAATAGAGTCCCTTCACTAAAATCTTATTGTTAGGGGCAAAAGTAAGTTGTAGCAGGATTTTTATTTCTCTTTAATGTGAGGTGGAAACATTAGAATTTTTTTTATTATTTCTATAATTTCTTTGCATGTGTCTAGAAGTCATGAGTTTTTTTTTTTTCCAATCCTTTGACTCCAAGAGTCACAGTTTTTAGTAGGGACTGAAATTGTAGTTATGTAAGAAGTTGGTACATTGTTACATAAAAGGTACGGCCTAATCAACTATTTTGGAGGTAAACTTTGATTCCCTTATGAATCCATATGATTTCATCCTGATATTGTGTTGTTCCCAGTAGCCCATCCATTTTTTAGAAAAATATCATATTCAATGAACTAGAATTTGTTGGTAACTAGATAGGCAAAACCAGTTGATATCGAGTAGATTATGTTATACATGTAAGAAGTTCTAAGGGCTGCAGTAATTACTGGAGATTCTGATATGAGTCGGAAATCCTCACTTTCCTTGAAAATTTAGACCAAGTAATACTCCAAACACTCAAGAGAAGAGGAACAAAAGTAAGTTATTGCAAGTTAATATATTGGGGACTAACTGGAACAACTTATAGCCCAAGGTCTACAGTGCAGTATGCATGTATTCAAATTGGCATACATAATTATTATCCTTTGTAATGTCTGATAAATTGTAGTCGAGGAATGAGGAATGGTAGAGACAAAAGACTAGTAGAAATATTCAGATCCAAGTCCCTCATTTTATCCAAGTTTCCTTACATGTTATATTAGGAAACCAGGCTCAGAGAGTGTCAGGTCATTGACTAGAAAACATCCAGCAAGCTAATTATACTGGGGACTAGAACTCAGGATTCTTAGTTTCTACTCTATATTTAATGTATACACACACACACACACACACACATACACACATGCACACATAAATTGTCACTGTCTTCAGACACACCAGACAAGGACATCATATCCCATTACAGATGGTTGTGAGCCACAATCGAACTCAGGACCTGTGGAAGGATAGTCAGTGCTTTTAACTGCTGACCAATCTCTCCAGGCTCTCTAGTCCATATTTATGGTGACAGTAAACATGAACATGTTTAAGTTTTCTTTTTATTATCTATTTTAATGCAGTATTCAAGAAGTTATACATATATGTATATGTATGTGTCTGTATGTGTGTGTGTGTACATATATATATATAATATATATATATATATATATAATATATATATATTATTCCATAGATGGAGTACTTGTGGGATCAATAAAATATTGAAGACAGTGCCCACTACTTGGCCTCATCTACATAAGATCCTAGGAATGAGCCTTTTTTAGCTACAAGTGACCCTGTAATGTTTGATACACAATATATTGTCCTGCATGCACAAGATATGATGGTTGGTTAAGAGGCAGAACTGTGAACTAGAACTCTTGGTAAAAAGCAGTGTTTGTAGCGATTGACTGATTAGAACTTTAGTACTGTGGAAAGTTTGGATTGTTACAGGTCTCAAGGCTAATCACCTTATCTTAGAATAGCTTTAGCCCATGAGAAAGCCATTTGTTGCCTATCTTTGTGTTGGAAATAGCATCTTCCGACTAATAGATAAAATCCTTTGAAAACCATTAACTTAGTAAACCATCCCAGAAATTTCCACTGACCCAAAAACTAAGAATGCCATCAGATAGCATCTTGATCCTAAAAAATACTTGCATTGTCTCTCTGTACTTGTTTCTCTGATGAAGCCACCAACGTGTTTTAAACTTGCCTTGGTTTATTTACTTTCTTCCTTCTGTAAAACTTGAAACTATTTCAATATTTGTACATGGAATTTTGGTTAACATAAGTCTGTTGCATGGCCGTGATCACTCAAAAATGTCTCCGGAATAAACTACCTCTTATCCTCTTAAGAGGAATGAGAAGGAGAAAGAGGGAAGGAGGGAGGGAGGGAGAAAAAGGAGGTAGAAGAAGGAGGTGAAAGAAAAGAAAAGAGAAGAGAAGAAAAGAGAAGAGAAGAGAAGAGAAGAGAAGAGAAGAGAAGAGAAGAGAAGAGGAAAGAAAAGAAAAGAAAAGAAAAGAAAAGAAAAGAAAAGAAAAGAAAAGAAAAGAAAAGAAAAGAGAGAGGGATAAGTTGTTGAGGGATAGATTTTTTTTAAACAGTAGTGGAGGTAGAGACAAACACAGATGATAAAAAAATAAAGAAAAAACAACCAAGAAAATGAAAAAAAATCCTAAGAAATAAAAAAAAATTTAATTAATCAAAAATGGGGCTGAAGAGATGGCTCTGTGACTGAGTGCACTTGCTGCTCCTGTGGAGGACTCAGACTGGAGTCTCAACATGCAAGTCATGGCTAACGATCATTTGTACCTCCATTTCCAGAGGATCTGTCACTCTCTTATGGCCTCTGTATGTACCAGGCACACACACACTAATTATATACATGTTGGCAAGATACTTATATGCATAAAATAGAAATAAAGTGGATCTTTAAAATTAACAAAATACAATTATAAGGAAAAAGAAAGTAAAATATAATAAGTCTAGTTTTATGGACTAAATCTGATTCAAAATATTTATTTTCAAAGTGAATAAGGCACCTTTTAGGTAACCTCATATTAAATGGAAGAACTATCTATTATTCAGCATATTTCTGTAGCTTCAGGAGATGACTGACATACCTAACAATGACCTTAAGGCAGTGTGATGCCCAACAGTGTCTTCTGAACCAATACAACTCTTTTATGTTCCGGATAGTTTTACTACTAACTGTGTCTCACACACACACACACACACACGTGTGTGTGTGTGTGTGTGTATGTGTGTGACACATGTGTGTGTGTTTCATTTGAAAATTAATACACTTATTATAATTCCACAAAATCATTTCCAATAATTCCATATAATAGTTCCAATAATATTTTTGCATACACCTTAAGCCACATAGTAAATGTTTTACTGTAAAGACAAAGATCTTTCTTTCTTGGCTTATTTGTCATTCTAGATGTTTCATATATTATAGTTTTTCAGAGATTTCTGATGAGTTTTGATGCTTTTGAAAAATAAGATTATATTCTGTTATAATTCTGGGGCATCCTGCCTAATTGTTGACCATCTCAAGCCAACTTGTAAAGATATGTTTTAGGTAAATATACCATTTTAACTTCTGTTCCCTTACAAGTCCGTTTATTTATTTATTGGTACAGTAGTAGCAAAGAAAGTTTATAGTGTCATCATTCTCAAATGTCCTTTTCATAAAAGTCAGCTGTCAGGCAAACATCCTAGATCTGTTTTCTTGCATGCACACAAATGTCTGTGATAAATAAGTCATTGCCTACTGCAGCTGCCTTTGGGAGGTGGCTCTTATACTTACTATTTATTTCACATATACAGTGACAGCAGCCAACCTAATTGACTAGTACTTGGTCAATTTCTATGTTAGAAGTGATACCAGGTGACATAGAAAATAAAAATCTGAATTCTGTGCATGCTTGTTTATAACCACCCCCGCCCACCCCCCAACAAACTGTGTAATAGAAAAAGATGGACGAATTTGAAGTTTTGGGGAGTTACTAGAGGACATATTGAGACCACCATGTTTCTTTCTTACAACTGAAACTCAATAAGTGGTTCTTAAAGAATGAATCACTGATATACGTGTTGACGTGATAGAAAATGTGTCACATGGAAATGAAATCTGGATGTAATAAACAGGGTCAGAACTATAGCTTAACATTTGTCAAATACAGGAAAATGCTTTTCATAAAATCTTAATTGGAAATCTGGAAGGTGGAATACAAAAAGGTCATGCTTATAAGTTCAGATTATCTGTGAAGATGGATGTGTTTAAACGTCTTGAGCTGTATTTTAAAACCCAAAGAGTTCTTGAATTGTACATTGCAAAGCAGGCCTCTTCTGTGACTGCTGCTGCCCGTTGTTTTCAGTGTCATGTAAGCTTTGGAATAGCATCATTATGGGCTATGACACCAGTCATGTTAGGCCATGCTGCTGACAGTAGTGACTGTCCACAGGGAGAAATAAGCTAGGAAAGGGCATCCATCATCATCGAAGATGGGGAGGGTGAATCTACCACTCAGAGTCCACAGAAGCAAAGACGACTAGCTGTTAGAGTTGGAGTCTAAGCATCATCGACTGTGCAGATTTTCCTCAAACTGAAGGAAAACAAGAATTAAAAAACCCCTTTCATGGAAATGGACATCATGAGGTTTAAGTCACAGAAGCAATAGTATTGTTGTGTTTTTGAATCCACTTCAATGTCCTGGAAAGATTTAACATATGCTGTATTTAATAAAGAAGTGCTGTTCCTGTCATAACAATCTCTGAACCATCATGCAGCAAATGAGGTCGAGTGCTTCGCTTCACTCATCAATCCTAGCACATGCAGATTTAACTTTCCAGTGAATTATTTTGAAAAAAATCTTCAGAATCTGTTGTAATCATAATGAACAGGAGTAGAAAGCCAAATACACACCTAAACTGACATATTAAAAATGCCAATTGGCATAAAATACCAAAGTTAAATTTCACAAAAAAGGGTCTCTGATTTGTCTCTGTCCTTACTCTTTATCAGACAGTCAGTGGCTTGCTGTGTCCATGTGGTTCTTTCTTTTTTCCAACTCTGTCATCATCATCATCATCATCATCATCATCATCATAGTTCTTAATTGCATTGCTTTGAATATAGTTAACCAGCCTCAAAGATTTCTCAAGGCTCCAATAATTTGCTCACCTCATTCCATTGATTGTGACATTTTTGTTACCAAATGAATTCATCATTGTCGTAATTTTCATCACAGTGTTTCAGACTTTCCAGTGGGTTTTTTTACATGCTGAGTTTAAAGTAATTAAAATTGTTGCTTCAGCATGTACTACAATTCTTTTGTGGTTTATGGTTTCTCAGAGGTACTGAAGACTGCATATTTAATCTGTGGGGTCTAAAACTACCTGATGTCTACCTACAGCTCATTTATAGTCCTGTATAAATGTCATGTGCATTGCATGCTCCAACTTTCCATTCTTATTGAACAATTTCCTATTGTTTATTCTTTATATAGTGCTCTCCACTTGTCTCTCTTCCTTATGCTTCAGTTCTTAGAACCTATCTGCCAAACTATCTTTTATTTTATTTTCATATGCCTTTGCACTAAGAAATGTACATTGACTTGTTGAATACATTTCTTCATCTTATCACACATTCAGTCTGCTCATGTTAGTGCTAGACGATGAACTATATCACATGTTCAAACACTATAGATACTGGGCCACATGCACTGAGTTGTTTGTAGCATTAAGGGATGTAAAAAACAATCAGTTAACCAAAAATAGTCAATAGACCAAATTCATGCCTCTTATGCCTAAATAGTTACTGTCTTGTGCTTTTTAAGGAGAGAATTCCTGACTCTTGAAATGGTAATAAACATTCTATTTGTTTGGTGTATTTATTCAGTATAAGTATCCATCTTAGTTATTGCCATATGATTCTCATATAACACATTCTTAACAAATACTTTAGATTAATTAATGAGGCATTAATAGAATTCAGGCTGCAATATCACATTATACTGACAGTTTAACATAAAATGTTGTATTTTAATTTTTCTTATATTTTTCTTTTATTTTTTGAGATTATAATACAATTACATCATTTCCCCCTCCTCCCTGCAAACCCTCCTATATAGACTTCCTTGTTCTCTTTCAAAATCACGGCTTCTTTTTACATTACTTACTGCTACATGCTTATAGTAAAGAATCTGTATATTTGAACTCTTGACTTAAATACCTTTTTAGAGAAAAACTTTGGACACTACTTACTCTTCTCCTGATATTTAATAAGATCTTATCTTAAAATAAATTTATTTTATTGATTGTCTAGCTTCCTTATGAGTAACAAATCATAATTACTTTTGATTCTGAACAGTTTTCAAAGGAGTAATACTCATTCCATCAGAGACCACTTTATGTGTGGAGCAGTTTAAGGAAGGAATGCCGGTGTCCACCCTCTACTTCTCTAAGTTTCTGGCATTGGGAGCATGATTTCAGATCTTATACTCTTCCCTTTCAACATTAAACTCAGAGTTGGTTAACATTATGGCAACTTTCCCTAAAGCTAAGCAGTACACACACTTAATTCATGGAGCACACAACCCTTTAAAATTGTAGGAATTATACTAAGAATTGGAGGAAGACCCTTTACAATTGTCAGTATTACACTAAGGATTGGTAGAGGAGGAGAGAAGAAGAAGGGGAAGATTTTAAGGAACCCATATAAAAGGTATAAGATGTAAGGAGCCATAGACAATGGTAACAAGGATGACTGTGATCTCCTTGGCAGTGTTCCCACCCAAAACAGTGCTGTGTTGTAACACTCACTACCAGCACTACACACCAAGTGACTTTCTCTAAGCCTCTCCAGCTCTTCAACATTCAAAACTGGAAGCAGATTACTTGTGTGATCCACAAAGAATTATAGTATGACTTTTTATTTAAATGTGTATTTTGCTTGCCCTTTAAAGCTGAATTGGTTTGCTCCCTCTGACTGTCCAAGACACTTCCTGTCTTAGGTAGAATATTACTGTTAATCTAACTACTTTGCTCATTCCTCATTCCATGCATAGATTTACAGTTAACAAAATGAAGCCTTAAAATGCAGCAACAGAGTTTCTAAATTATAAATGAAAGATACTGAAACATACTACTGTATGCACAGATTGCCTTTTCAGTTTCTTGACCTTTGACAGAACTAATGAGATTACTTATCTAGTGTGGAGAGTGGACAGAATTTTTAATAGACCTGCCTAAATCTCGCTGTTAGGAATTGGGAGAAACAGACAGGCCTGCGAGCAACCCTACCTGTGCTCTCTATTGAATTGCACTTCCTGCTCCTGCCACCATCCTCTTACATCCAGGGCTACTACCTCTGAAATCATTAGATTATAAAGTCATAATCATCCAAAACCATGGCTTAGTTGTGTGAACTCAGGCAGATGGTTCACACTTACCAAGTTTACAATTTACAGGACTTTCTTTTGGAGAAGGTGACAAAACTAGATAGTGATGAAAAAGCAATATATATTTTTAATCTAACTTTAGCACAGGACTTGTATTTGAACAAAGCAGTCTTTCATCATCCCAGTTTAAATGTTTTCCTCCTATGGCTTAGGGGAAAAGAAATTCCTTTTCTGTATGGCAGGCTCATAGCTAGGATCCTTTACCAAATGATAAATTAATAAAAGAAAAGAAAACCAATTTCTTTAAATTTCTAAGTTTTACTTGATATAGGAGACTTCATACATCCAAAGAACTTGTTTTAGATAAGTAGTCCATTGTGGAAACATGGTTGGACAAAAGTAATATTCTAATAATAATAAGTAAAAGTGCTGGGCAGGGATTATTCATGCAGATTCTTTTCATTAACCCAGTGTTTTTAGAGATAAGAATCTTCCTTTCTTACTAAGTTAAGCTGACTTTGAGTTTGTCTTATAGCTATGGCAAGCCTTGATTTTGCATTTCTCTTATATCAGTCTCAAAAGTAGCTAGGAACAGAACATCTTTTGAAACTTTTGAACTTCGTTTGGGTATTTTGATTATTTTTGTTTGTTTCCCAACAAGGTACCTACCACAATCCTCATTCATACCCATTTTGCCTTGATACTACATGTAGATTTTGGATATGCTGTTTGCCCATTCACTGCAGTCAGACAGAAGCAAGCTGCATTCTGTTATCATTTAATAAACATTTGGTCTAGAGCTTATAAAAGCGAATTATTTGGAAATCTCAGAAGCTGTTTTGGTTTCTTAATTTTATCAAGGAATAATAAAGATGAGAAATTCCAAGAATGTCTCTTGTGCCTGGGAGATGATATGTAAATTGTTCATATTTTTCCTTTAAGCCTAAAAGTCACTGATGGAGCCCAAAGCAGAGGAACACTGAAACCATGTCTTTGTGTGTATGTGTGTGTGTTTTCTTGGTTTGTTTTTGACAACCTGATGACTGTTTCTTCCAGCTTTAAAGAACTGCATACAAGGAAATTAGCAGAAAGAGCAATAACATTTTAATAACAAGTTTTTATTAAAATGTATTGCTAATAAAAATTTAAGCTTATTGATTTCATCGGAGAAGCTTAACACACTGAGCAGGTAAGTCTTCACTCAGACACATTCCTGGAATTTGTCAGAAACCAATATGCTTTATGATTTTTTTTAATCTATTTACAAACATCATCACTGTATTCCTCCAGCCCTGTTTTTATTAAAGGAAGCCCTGCAGGAAAAAATGTAATTTTTCTGAGGTTGAACATATGGCCGATGTCAGAACCACAAAATCATGTTATATAGAGACAAATGCTGAGTTAAGCCTCCCAAGGCTCAAGCGCATCAGAAGCCAGACGAGGTGTCTCTTAAACAGGAAGTAAGATGTTAGTTCTAGTAATGCCACTCTGGAAATATAACTACTCGCCTGCAAATTCACATGATGCTGAAAATGAATGACATATGCATGAAGCCAATACCTGCTGGCCCTGGAATGAAATATTGCATGGTAAATCATATAAGGGAGAATTTTGTGGCTTACGTACCATCAAGTTGCCTTAAACTGTAAATGTGTAAGAAGTCTAACTTGCTGTCATGGAACCTGGCATAAATTCTAGTAGCCAGTAAGTCATTTTATGCTATTTCTTTCTATTGTAGTCTCTTATTTTTAAAAGAAAAAGAACTGCCATCGAAGGTACAATGATATGAACTGTAGGTGTTTTTGCTTATGGATCCTATGTACACTTTTGAGGCAGAGTAACTCTCTTTAGCTGACTCTTCACCTTCCTGCCCCAGCCTCCTGAGTGTTGAGGTCATAGACCTGCCATCATTTTAGCAGACATATTTTTTTCTCACATAGATCTAAACTCAGTCACTTCATTTACATGTAGCTAAAACTAGAACTGATTCAGGAAGAACATACAGAAAATGAAAATGGGTGAGAAGGGATTGACATCTTACTAATCTCTACTGGAAAACATATTGCAGTGTTCTCTATTTAAAAGGTCCTTCCAGTTGTTTTCAAGCCCATATAAGATGTTTTCCTCTCAATGGTTTCTATTTAATCTAGGTGGTTTTGCAAGCCATGGACTAGATGTATTAGAATCTGTGGATTGGAACACAAGTAAATGCAACTTCAGTCTAATAAACTTGATCAGACAAGAAACTTGTCTTGCTACTCTCCTCTGGAGCCTTTCCTGCCCTTCTGATTCTTAGGGTTTTGTGGGGTTTTTTGTTTGTTTGTTTGTTTTTAGGGTTTTTTATTTTTCTCTCTAGCTAAGGAAAATAGCTGCGTGCCTTCCAGTTCCAGAAGCAGAACCAATAATGCTTTGAGAATTCTAAGAATTTGCTCTGTATCTTGGGATTCCTGATGCTGGCTCAATGTCTAATCTTCTAGAATAGCGATTCATACCTCCATGTTAATTTTTTTTTTTTTATTTAAAGTGTCTTTCCAAATCTTCACAAATAATTTCTGGATTATTTGCTATTTTATATTAGCCATGCAATTGACTGTTCCTCTCCATTAGCCTGGATAATTGAGAGCTGGCTATGTAATACCTTATACCTATAAAAAGCATTAAACATTATGAATTGTACATTTGGAATGCTGCAATTTCAGGTGCCAAATGCAAGCCAGACTACTTCATTTTTGCTTTCAGCAATATACATGTGTGCCTCACTTAAACAAACCCAATAAGTGTAAATATTCTTTTCCAGACCAAACTAGAAATGTGATGCCCACCACCTGAGTTCTCTTATGTTCAAAAGATTCATTGTATTGTTTTCTTAGATATTTCCCTGGTTACACTAAAAACATCTCCTTCTTAAAAATAGCTTTTATGGATAACTTCTCTGGAACAAATAGTAACTGTATTAAGTCACCTATGGCTGCAAGAACAGGGTAGAAGACAGTCCTGCCATATGCCATGTTTACTGGCTAGATGTTCTATCTTCTTTTCTAAACATGTTAAGTGGTTTTAAACTGTATACATATGAACATGAAATCCACTTATGGTCACAATTGAAAAGGATGTTTATAATTATCAACAGGGGTTATGTTCAAACACAGGCCTAGATTCTCATCTATCAGTATTTGTTAGTTTCCTTGCTATTTATTTTTCTACAGCTCCTTTGACAGCTCTTGTTCTTTGCACACATTCCTTCTCCCTCCTTTTTCCTGTGTTCCACTCTAAAAGTGAGCTAGAAAACTCATTCACCAAATCCCTATAAAAAGACCACCAATTCCTGTTATAGAGATACTGTTACTTTTTTTCAAATAACACACACACACATACATTCATACACACACACACACATTCATACACACACACACACACTTTTTTTTGATCGATTTAGTCATAAAATACTTTTAGGCAGTTACTCCAAACACTCAAATTTAGGATAGCTACTATGATTGAACATTATATTTAGCTCTGAACTGTGTGAAAGCAAAAACAGAAAAGAAAATATGGTATTTCTGCAGATTTCCATATATATTTAATTTAAAAATTTCTACTATAACCTCTTTCCTTAGGTGTCTACTCTAATTTTTTTCATTCTTCAATATTTACAGACCCTAGAAGCATAGATCATTTAAAGGATTAAAAACATCCTCAAAGTATGCTTGTGTCCACATATGTGAAAAATCTGAGCTTCATGTGGTCCTGAATTCATATCTTTGGCAGTATATAGACTCTTAAAATATATACAACATATCTATGTAGCAGATTAAAACATGTTTGCATTAATCAACAAATACTTCTAAACTCTAAACTGCATTTGGTTAAAAAATCCTGACTTCTTTCCTTAGCCATTGAATTAGCCAAATTCCATATTTCAGAAAAGCAAATTACTTTACTAGGGTTTAATTGGTTATTAAGTTAAAATATTCCAATTTTTTGCCCTTTGTGTCTTTTATTAATAGTGCCTGCTCTTGATTTAGTGAACAGAAGATAGCCATAGATACATTTTTTGAACAGTGAGCATATTACTTCCTGCCCAGGAACACATCTTTCCCTGTTGAGCCACATGGAGAGTTTGTTCACAAGTTATCAGTCTCCCTAGTGGACTCCATTAACAGCAACAGTCGTGAACTAAGAGCACAAGCAAATGGAGCTGGTGTTCATAAGCAAAGAGCACAAAGCTTTTAAGCTTCTCAAACCACATCCAGCAAGGTCTGCCTACTTTATTATCTGAGGTGTTGCCGTTCTCTTTCATGCCTTTAGATATGCTGGCTGAATCATACCTCTGTCTCACAGGGCTTCTGCGGAGAACAGGAATTCATTTCAACACAGAGACAAGGAGGAGGCCTTTTCTTTCTAAAACTTTTGTTCTTACTGCCTGGTGAACTTTGAAGTCAAATTGGTGTAAAATTGGAATGCTTTCCTCTCTTGTGTCCCCTTACACTTCCATGCTCACCCCAAACACACAATTATTGAAACCAGCTAGAAGCAAGTAGATTCACAGGGGAATCCTTTGTCCCGACCCCTGGCTACAATCCTTGCCCTTTCTAATACGTATAGAAATGATTTGAAAGAATTCTAACTAACCTCAGATACAAGCCTGAGATAATGACCAAGATTAAATGGACTGAACATCTCATTCCTATCAATTCCAATTCATAATCCTATTTTATTTAAGTCGTTAGCTTTGTCCTTTGGAATTCCAATTAGCCAAAAGATGCCAGCGCTGTTAATAATACTGCCTGCCAAGGGAAATTACTGCCTCCGCTTCTACAGCTACCAGAATTCACTTTGTGGAAGGTATGTCATAACATAATTTTTCTTGTCAAACCCACCCTCAACTTTTAGGCAAAAATTTGAGGAGAGGTGAGGAATTTTATTCATTCAAATTAATCTAGGACATTTTCAAAACCAGATTTACTCATTAAAAATAGTAGTTATAACAGCAGCTGTCACTTCCAATTTATACTATGTTTGGGTTGTTTTTATTTTCTAAGTTAATTTAAACATATTTTAAGCTATTGATACCATTACAGTTCTCCCCAGTTAACTCCTACATTGATTTTGCATGTTGTGTTTTTATAAAATTTCAAGTCATGTATATATGAAAAATAAGAATTAATTAGACTTTTGTGCTGGAGTGATAGCTCAGCAGTAAAGAGCTCTTGCTGAGTAATTATAAGTACTGGGATTGAGATCTCAGCATTGCCATAACAAATGAGGCAGCCTGCATTCTGCTATGACCCCAGCTTTGAGGATGGCAGGGGCAGCAGGAACTCTGGGATTTACTGTCTTCTAGGGCTAGCAGAAAAAAAAAAAAATATGTGGGCTAGGTTAAGGTAAATACCCGGTCTCAAAAGAATAGCCCTAGAGTAATGAAAGAGAACAGGAGACGCCTGACACTATCTTCTGTCTTCTAGTCCTCTACTGGAGTAGTAAGGCACTAGTATTCCACATATGCACTCCAACACACATACACACACACACACACACACACACACACACAGAGAGAGAGAGAGAGAGAGAGAGAGAGAGAGAGAGAGAGAGAGAGAAATCTTTTTTAGAGGAAAGAATTAACTAGGTCTTAATATAAAACTGTAGAGCATTGCCCTTCCTATATCATTACTGTACCTTAGGCTTCCCATGTGACTGCTTCTTCACTAGCAACCCTTGAGCCTCTCCCTGAAATGGGAAATTAATGAGAAAAAGACACTAACTCATCCGGGTACCCAATGACTTCCCAGTGCCTATCACAGTGTCTTGAAAACATTATATATTATAGGATTTAAATTTAATTATAAATATAATACACTATAGTATAAATAAATATAATTTAAATAAATTTATTAAAAATTTAATAATAAATATTGTTTAATATAAATAAATAATATTGTACTATATTGTATTTTATCATATTATATCACTTACCACATTAGTGATTAGTCTGCTTGAGCTGTACAGCTTGACCCTTCCTCGTGCTACATACATATACTTATAAATGAATCTCCATAATCATTTATAGATTTCTCCACAAAGTTAAGTATCAGTGTTATTTTAGGACACCACACGTTTCTTATTTTTTCTGATTCCTTCATATTTCTCCTCACCGTTGCTATTTCCTGGAGTGGGGGGTTCTGTGCCTTATAATGTCCCTAGTCACCAGGGTCCCACCATCAGCCCCTGCTCTTCTCTCCACATGAAAATGACTTTGTTTGGTAGACCCACTCACTTCTTAAAACAACAGCTCAAATCTACAGTCCTCCTAATTTCATCACTCCCCTTCTTTTACTAAGACTTCTGTGCTAGTCTTCAGCATCCGAGTTTCCAGACTTTTCTCTTAATCCACTCATCTCTCATGTCTACTTACGACGTTTCACTGCCTAAATTGTCCTCCCTTGTTATCCTTTGATGATCTCCCCCTTAAATATTAAAACTATTTGGCTCAACCACTACTCAATATTTGTTTTTATGTTTCTTTTTGTTTGTTTGGGCATTTTTATTTGTTTGGCTTTTTTTTTTTTTTTTTTTTTTGCCCCAGCTTATCTTTTCTGTTACACTGGGAGCCCACTGGAAACACCATATCTTATTTGCTTACAGATCCAGTATTAGGCATTTCGGTCGTGTTTGAATAAATGGACAGATGAATAAACAAAAGAGCAAGCACCAAAAAAAAAAAAGATGCATTTGATGTGCAATATTGAAACAACAAAGAATATAATGTGTTTCCTACTTTAAATATCAAATGTCTAAATTCATAAAAAAAAGCAGTGGTCTTGTAATGTATCAGTTTATATGTAATCAGATATTACAGTAAGTTTTCTATGATGTCACTGTTAAGATATTATTGATACAGGAAATATATAGGGATAGATATACTACTCCTACTCTGGACTATATTTTAAATATTTTGTTAAGAAACTCTTTTTACCTGGGTTCAGGGCTGTAATAAAGAAAAGATGTTTATGAAATAAACTTCCAGTGCATAAATATGACCTTGATCAATGTCAACAAATCAGGCCTCTGGCAGTCATTTCACATTGTGGAGTGGACAGAGAAGCTCATGTTCACCCGTAGACGGCTGCTCTCGAGAATGGCAGATTGAGTTAGTATCAGGAGAGCCTTGTCAGACCTCCTTTCCTAACAAAAAATGACCTCAAGCAGGAATGTGTAGTTTTCTCTGAGAAAGCTCTTCTTCCCCTGAGCAGATCACAGCTTCTGCAACACAGCTTACATTATACAGATGATGGTGACTGAGCATGGGGCTGATTTGAATGGTAATACTAAAACACCCCCTTGCAACTGAAGAACAAAATGCCATGGCTCTGTGGTCTTAGGATACAATCTCTTCTTGCTGAATCTTTGAGAATGGAAGTAGAGACCAGTGGTCAGGCTATTTATTTTATTGTATTTTATTTAGCCATATTTTATTAATAATGTTAAATTTTACTTTATAGTAAATTTTCTTAGAGATAGTTTCTTTTAAAATCTAGATTTTTAAGAAGGCAATTCCAAAAAAACTAACAAACAAAAGCCATGTCAATATATCTGGTTTTCATTTAACAGAACCTAGAATGGAAATAGAATATATATATATATATCACTTTTAGTATTCATCCCAAGCAAGTTATCCCTACTACCTTCTCCACCTCTAAAATTAAATATCTCAGTCTCTTCAGATCAAACCCTCAGGAGTAAGCTTTAATTTAGACTGTTTTTTGACTCTGATTGCCTAGATCCAGTGATCATATATCTCTGTGTGGGTGTGTCTCTGTCTCTGTGTCTGTCTCTCTCTCTCATGTGTCTGTGTATGTGCATATCTTTATATTATGTTTCTGTATCTCTGTCTATGTTTGTCTTTCCTCTCTGGGGGAATCTGTCAGGCAGATCTCAGTATCTCACCTAGGTAGACCTTCAACTCATGACCTCTTGCCTACTTAGACCATTTGGATAACAGGTGCATGCCACTGTGTAATTAGTCACGTTCTGTTCTAGCTTCCCCCTTTTAGGTTCTTTTTTTTTTTTTTAATATTTTTATTACATAATTTCCTCAATTACATTTCCAATACTATCCCAAAAGTCCCCCATAGCGCCCCCCACTTCCCTACCCACCCATTCCCATTCTTTTGGCCCTGGCATTCCCCTATATTGGGGCATATAAAGTTTGCAAGTCCAATGGGCCTCTCTTTCCATTGATGGCCGACTAGACCATCTTTCGATACATATGCAGCTAGAGACAAGAGCTCCAGGGTTCCGGTTAGTACATCATGTTGTTCCAACAATAGGGTTGCAGATCCCTTTAGCTCCTTGGGTACTTTCTCTAGCTTCTCCATTGGGAGCCCTGTGATACATCCAATAGCTGACTGTGAACATCCACTCCTGTGTTTGCTAGGCCCCGGCATCGTCTCACAAGAGACAGCTATATTTGGGTCCTTTCAGCAAGATCTTGCTAGTGTATGCAATGGTGTCAGCGTTTAGAAGCTGATTATGGGACGGATCCCTGGATACAGCAGTCTCTAAATGGTCCATCCTTTCATCACAGCTACGAACTTTGTCTCTGTAGCTCCTTCCCTGGGTGTTTTGTTCCCAATTCTAAGAAGGTGCACAGTGTCCACACTTTGGTCTTCATTCTTCTTGAGTTTCATGCGTTTATCAAATTGTATCTTATATCTTGGGTATCCTAAGTTTTGGGCTAATATCCACTTATCAATGAATACATATTGTGTGAGTTCTTTTGTGATTGTGTTACTTCACTCAAGATGATGCCCTCCAGGTCCATCCATTTGGCTAGGAATTTCATAAATTCATTCTTTTTAATAGCTGAGTAGTACTCCATTGTGTAAATGTACCATAATTTCTGTATCCATTCCTCTGTTGAGGGACATCTGGGTTCTTTCCAGCTTCTGGCTATTATAAATAGGGCTGCTATGAACATAGTGGAGCATGTATCCTTTTTACCAGTTGGGACATCTTCTGGATATATGCCCAGGAGAGGTATTGCTGGATCCTCCGGTAGTACTATGTCCAATTTTCTGAGGAACCGCCAGACTGATTTCCAGAGTGGTTGTACAAGCTTGCAATCCCACCAACAATGGAGGAG
Organism: Mus caroli; assembly: GCF_978045245.1. Taxonomy (NCBI): domain Eukaryota; kingdom Metazoa; phylum Chordata; class Mammalia; order Rodentia; family Muridae; genus Mus; species Mus caroli. The sequence goes on along the minus strand of NW_028227260.1, from coordinate 41,158,297 downwards.
TGTTCCTCTTTCTCCACATCCTCGCCAGCATCTGCTGTCACCTGAATTTTTGATCTTAGCCATTCTGACTGGTGTGAGGTGGAATCTCAGGGTTGTTTTGATTTGCATTTCCCTGATGATTAAGGATGTTGAACATTTTTTCAGGTGCTTCTCTGCCATTCGGTATTCCTCAGGTGAGAATTCTTTGTTCAGTTCTGAGCCCCATTTTTTAATGGGGTTATTTGACTTTCTGGAGTCCACCTTCTTGAGTTCTTTATATATATTGGATATTAGTCCCTTATCTGATTTAGGATAGGTGAAGATCCTTTCCCAATCTATTGGTGGTTTTTTTGTCTTATTGATGGTGTCTTTAGCCTTGCAGAAGCTTTGTAGTTTCATGAGGTCCCACTTGTCAATTCTCGATCTTACAGCACAAGCCATTACTGTTCTATTCAGGAATTTTTCCCCTGTGCCCATATCTTCAAGGCTTTTCCCCACTTTCTCCTCTATAAGTTTCAGTGTCTCTGGTTTTATGTGAAGTTCCTTGATCCACTTAGACTTGACCTTAGTACAAGGAGATAGGAATGGATCGATTCGCATTCTTCTACATGTTAACAACCAGTTGTGCCAGCACCATTTGTTGAAAATGCTGTCTTTCTTCCACTGGATGTTTTTAGCTCCCTTGTCGAAGATCAAGTGACCATAGGTGTGTGGGTTCATTTCTGGGTCTTCAATTCTATTCCATTGGTCTATTTGTCTGTCACTATACCAGTACCATGCAGTTTTTATCACAATTGCTCTGTAGTAGAGCTTTAGGTCCGGCATGGTGATTCCACCAGAGGTTCTTTTATCCTTGAGAAGAGTTTTTGCTATCCTAGGTTTTTTGTTATTCCAGATGAATTTGCAGATTGCACTTTCTAATTCGTTGAAGAATTGATTTGGAATTTTGATGGGGATTGCATTGAATCTGTAGATTGCTTTTGGCAAGATAGCCATTTTTACAATGTTGATCCTGCCAATCCATGAGCATGGGAGATCTTTCCATCTTCTGAGATCTTCTATAATTTCTTTCTTCAGAGACTTGAAGTTTTTATTATACAGATCTTTCACTTCCTTAGTTAGAGTCACACCAAGATATTTTATATTATTTGTGACTATTGAGAAGGGTGTTGTTTCCCTAATTTCTTTCTCAGCCTGTTTATTTTTTGTGTAGAGAAAGGCCATTGATTTGTTTGAGTTAATTTTATATCCAGCTACTTCACCGAAGCTGTTTATCAGGCTTAGGAGTTCTCTGGTGGAATTTTTAGGGTCACTTATATATACTATCATATCATCTGCAAAAAGTGATATTTTGACTTCATCTTTTCCAATTTGTATCCCTTTGATCTCCTTTTGTTGTCGAATTGCTCTGGCTAGGACTTCAAGTACAATGTTGAATAGGTATGGAGAAAGTGGACAGCCTTGTCTAGTCCCTGATTTTAGAGGGATTGCTTCAAGCTTCTCACCATTTACTTTGATGTTGGCTACTGGTTTGCTGTAGATTGCTTTTATCATGTTTAGGTATGGGCCTTGAATTCCTGATCTTTCCAAGACTTTTATCATGAATGGGTGTTGGATCTTGTCAAATGCTTTTTCCGCATCTAAGGAGATGACCATGTGGTTTTTATCTTTGAGTTTGTTTATATACTGGATTACGTTGATGGATTTCCGTATATTGAACCATCCCTGCATCCCTGGGATGAAACCTACTTGGTCAGGATGGATGATTGTTTTGATGTGTTCTTGGATTCGGTTAGCAAGAACTTTATTGAGGATTTTTGCATCAATATTCATAAGGGATATTGGTCTGAAGTTTTCTATCTTTGTTGGGTCTTTTTGTGGTTTAGGTATCAGAGTAATTGTGGCTTCATAGAATGAGTTGGGTAGAGTACCTTCTGTTTCTATTTTGTGGAATAGTTTGTGAAGAACTGGGATTAGATCTTCTTTGAAGGTCTGATAGAACTCTGCACTAAACCCATCTGGTCCTGGGCTTTTTTTAGTTGGGAGACTGTTAATGACTGCTTCTATTTCTTTGGGGGATATAGGGCTGTTTAGATCATTAACCTGATCTTGATTCAACTTTGGTACCTGGTATCTGTCTAGGAACTTGTCCATTTCATCCAGGTTCTCCAGTTTTGTTGAGTATAGCCTTTGGTAGAAGGATCTGATGGTGTTTTGGATGTCTTCAGGATCTGTTGTTATGTCTCCTTTTTCATTTCTGATTTTGTTAATTAGGATGCTTTCCCTGTGCCCTCTAGTGAGTCTGGCTAAGGGTTTATCTATCTTGTTGATTTTCTCAAAGAACCAGCTCCTTGATTGGTTGATTCTTTGAATAGTTTTTCTTGTTTCCACTTGGTTGATTTCACCCCTGAGTTTGATTATTTCCTGCCGTCTACTCCTCTTGGGTGAATTTGCTTCCTTTTGTTCTAGTGCTTTTAGGTGTGTTGTCAAGCTGCTAATGTGTGCTCTCTCTAGTTTCCTTTTGGAGGCACTCAGAGCTATGAGTTTTCCTCTTAAAAATGCTTTCATTGCGTCCCATAAGTTTGGGTATGTTGTGGCTTCATTTTCATTGAACTCTAAAAAGTCCTTAATTTCTTTCTTTATTCCTTCCTTGACCAAGGTATCATTGAGAAGAGTGTTGTTCAGTTTCCACGTGAAGGTTGGCTTTCTATTATTTATTTTGTTATTGAAGATCAGCCTTAGTCCATGGTGATCTGATAGGATGCATGGGACAATTTCAATATTTTTATATCTGTTGAGGCCTGTTTTGTGACCAATTATGTGGTCAATTTTGGAGAAGGTACCATGAGGTGCTGAGAAGAAGGTATATCCTTTTGTTTTAGGATAGAATGTTCTGTAGATATCTGCCAGATCCATTTGATTCATAATTTCTCTTAGTTTCACTGTGTCCCTGTTTAGTTTCTGTTTCCATGATCTGTCCATTGGTGAAAGTGGTGTGTTGAAGTCTCCCACTATTATTGTATGAGGTGCAATGTGTGCTTTGAGATTTACTAAAGTTTCTTTAATGAATGTGGCTGCCTTTGTATTTGGAGCATAGATATTCAGGATTGATAGTTCCTCTTGGAGGATTTTACCTTTGATGAGTATGAAGTGTCCCTCCCTGTCTTTTTTAATGACTTTGGGTTGGAAGTCAATCTTATCAGATATTAGAATGGCTACTCCAGCTTGTTTCTTCATGCCATTTGCTTGGAGAATTGTTTTCCAGCCTTTCATTCTGAGGTAGTGTCTATCCTTTTCTCTGAGATGAGTTTCCTGTAAGCAGCAAAATGTTGGGTCTTGTTTGTGTAGCCAGTTTGTTAGTCTATGTCTTTTTATCGGGGAGTTGAGTCCATTGATATTAAGAGATATTAAGGAAAAGAAATTGGTGTTTCCTGTTATTTTTGATGTTAAAGTTGGCATTTTGTTCTTGTGGCTGTCTTCTTTTAGGTTTGTTGAGGGATTACCTTCTTGTTGATTCTAGGGCGTGGTTCCTGTCCTTGTATTGGTTTTTTTCTGTTATTATCCTTTGAAGGGCTGGATTCGTGGAGAGATAATGTGTGAATTTGGTTTTGTCGTGGAATACTTTGGTTTCTCCATCTATGTTAATTGAGAGTTTGGCTGGGTATAGTAGCCTGGGCTGGAATTTGTGTTCTTTTAGTGTCTGTATAACATCTGTCCAGGATCTTCTGGCTTTCATAGTCTCTGGTGAAAAATCTGGTGTAATTCTGATAGGCTTGCCTTTATATGTTACTTGGCCTTTTTCTCTTACTGCTTTTAGTATTCTATCTTTATTTAGAGCATTTGTTGCTCTGATTATTATGTGTCGGGAGGTATTTCTTTTCTGATCCAGTCTATTTGGAGTTCTGTAGGCTTCTTGTATGTTCATGGGCATCTCTTTCTTTAGATTTGGGAAGTTTTCTTCTATAATTTTGTTGAAGATGTTTGCTGGTCCTTTGAGTTGAAAATCTTCATTCTCATCCACTCCTATTATCCGTAGGTTTGGTCTTCTCATTATGTCCTGTATTTCTTGGATGTTTTGAGTTAGGATCTTTTTGCATTTTCCATTTTCCTTGATTGTTGTGCCGATGTTCTCTATGGAATCTTCTGCACCTGAGATTCTCTCTTCCATCTCTTGTATTCTGTTGCTGATGCTTGCATCTATGGTTCCAGATTTCTTTCCTAGGGTTTCTATCTCCAGTGTTGCCTCATTTTGGGTTTTCTTTATTGTGTCTACTTCCCTTTTTAGGTCTAGTATGGTTTTGTTCATTTCCATCATCTGTTTGGATGTGTTTTCCTGTTTTTCTGTAAGGACTTCTACCTGTTTGATTATGTTATCATGTTTTTCTTTAAGGATTTGTAACTCTTTAGCAGTGTTCTCCTGCAATTCTTTAAGGGATTTTTGTGCTTCCTCTTTATTGTCTTCTTCCTTTTTAGCAGTGTTCTCCTGCATTTCTTTAAGTGTGTTATTAACGTCCTTCTTGAAGTCCTCTATCATCATCAGGAGATATGCTTTTAAATCCGTGTCTAGCTTTTCCGGTGTGTTGGGGTGCCCTGGACTGGGTGAAGTGGGGGTGCTGGGTTCTGATGATGGTGACTGGTCTTGGTTTCTGTTAGTAAGATTATTACGTTTACCTTTCGCCATCTGGTAATCTCTGGGGTTAGTTGTTATCGTTGTCACTATTTAAAGATTGGAGCAGAAGCTTTGTTCCACTCACCAGCAGTCCCAAAATCCTGCGGCGGGGGTCGTGGGTAGCTGGCGGGTGTCAGGCAACCCTGCGCTCCCGCTACCCTGGCGCTGATCCGGCCGGGTGAGGCCTGTGGCCCTACTCAGGCTGGTTTCTGCTTCCCTAACTAATGCAGTCTCAGGTCCCGCGCAATTGGATTGGAGCAGAAGCTGTGCTCCCCTCACCAGAAGTCTTAAGATCCTGTGGCGGGTGTTGTGGGCAGTTGGCGAGTGTCAGCAGACCCTGCGCCCCAGCTGCTCAGGTGCTTTTCTGACCGGAAGAGGCTTGTGGCCCTGTGTGGGCCGGATTTCTCTCTCCCCAACCAGAGCAGTCTCAGGTCCCGCGTGATTGGACTGGAGCAGAAGCTGTGTTCCACTCACCAGCAGTCCCAAAATCCTGCGGCGGGGGTCGTGGGTAGCTGGCGGGTGTCAGGCAACCCTGCGCTCCCGCTACCCTGGCGCTGATCCGGCCGGGTGAGGCCTGTGGCCCTACTCAGGCTGGTTTCTGCTTCCCTAACTAATGCAGTCTCAGGTCCCGCGCAATTGGATTGGAGCAGAAGCTGTGCTCCCCTCACCAGAAGTCTTAAGATCCTGTGGCGGGTGTTGTGGGCAGTTGGCGAGTGTCAGCAGACCCTGCGCCCCAGCTGCTCAGGTGCTTTTCTGACCGGAAGAGGCTTGTGGCCCTGTGTGGGCCGGATTTCTCTCTCCCCAACCAGAGCAGTCTCAGGTCCCGCGTGATTGGACTGGAGCAGAAGCTGTATTCCACTCACCAGCAGTCCCAAAATCCTGCGGCGGGGGTCGTGGGTAGCTGGCGGGTGTCAGGCAACCCTGCGCTCCCGCTACCCTGGCGCTGATCCGGCCGGGTGAGGCCTGTGGCCCTACTCAGGCCGGTTTCTGCTTCCCTAACTAATGCAGTCTCAGGTCCCGCGCAATTGGATTGGAGCAGAAGCTGTGCTCCCCTCACCAGAAGTCTTAAGATCCTGTGGCGGGTGTTGTGGGCAGTTGGCGAGTGTCAGCAGACCCTGCGCCCCAGCTGCTCAGGTGCTTTTCTGACCGGAAGAGGCTTGTGGCCCTGTGTGGGCCGGATTTCTCTCTCCCCAACCAGAGCAGTCTCAGGTCCCGCGTGATTGGACTGGAGCAGAAGCTGTGTTCCACTCACCAGCAGTCCCAAAATCCTGCGGCGGGGGTCGTGGGTAGCTGGCGGGTGTCAGGCAACCCTGCGCTCCCGCTACCCTGGCGCTGATCCGGCCGGGTGAGGCCTGTGGCCCTACTCAGGCCGGTTTCTGCCCCTTTTAGGTTCTTAAATTATCTGTGTACTCTAAAATCCACTTATCTGAACACGCTTACATCTTCTTTGTACTTTTTCAATAGACATAGATGATCTAAACCTATGTCATATTCAGCCTTTTCTCTCATTGCTTTCTTTCGCATAGAACTATGATTTTTATCATCAGTCATTTCAAGTCCATATTCAAAAGAAATCTTCATTTACTCACTTGCCCATCATTCCAGTGTTCCTGTCTTTGCAGCCTCAACCCTGGAAGTAGTCATTGTCTATTTTCTCCTCTGCTGCCCCTAGGCTAATTATTGCTCTAGGCAATGACGCACAGCAGTGGTTAGTTGATTGAGTCCACTGCTAGCAGAAAACTTAAAATCCATTAAGTAGAATTCAGGAAAGAAAACATCTGCCCCAATACATCTACTTGCTTCTAGGAGTGTGATTACTGTAATTATTGAGATCTTTCTATAACCTGCATACTTAACTGGTGTCTTATGTGTTTAAAATTATTTTTAAAAGATTAAAAATAGAACATCTGTTGCACTGACAGAATTTTTGTTCAGATTTATATGAATCTAATTTGTTAGACTAGAGGATTGCAGTCCAAAATGAAGGACAAAAACTCAGGCATGGAACTTCATTGTCTGATCATTTTCTTCCTACTGATTACTAATATACTAGCATGAGCTTTTCAAATACAGACAGTCCCCATCTTGCAAATGACTTGTAAGGCATAGTGTTGTAGGTGTAGAGCATATTAATATTTGAATCCTGATTACTCATATGGGGAAACTTTTTTGGATTTAAGTGGTTTGGAATCCAAAATGTGTTTCCCATTGAAACAATGTTATAAATGGCGGTGGACTTCCCATAGGGTTGTCAGTGATGTCACTGAAATTCTGTACTTCTACAGTGAATCAGGAGCAAACATGTCTGAGGCTCTGATAATATCATGAAAGGGACTGAATCAAATAAAAAAATTAGGATGTTCTCTTTTAGTGGTAGTCAGTGTAGAAAAACAGATTATAAACAGAAAAAATATTTGGTGACTATGTAATATCTCAGAGAAAGATTTTTTTTTAATGTAGTAAACTTTAAATGACATGCATTCTGCCTCGTATCTCAGTGGACATTAGAAGTGTGAATTTCAGTTCTCTTTTTTGCTTAGAATTGCTTTACTGTGGGACTACCATTCTATAATTGAGGTCAGTTTACAAATAATGTTCCACATAAAACAAGGGATGAGGCTAAACATACTTTGACATGATGATAGAAGAAAATTTTGCAGAGAAGACTCATATACAGATGTGAAATATAAAGAATATGCATTTTAGAACTCCACAAGAGAACAATCTAAATGAGAGCAGATAGTTTCTTTCTTGGTGTGTGTGTGTGTGTGTGTGTGTGTGTGTGTGTGTGTGTATAAAGTTTGAAAGAAATTAGATGGGCTATGTTGAGGCACTAGAGGTGGTACAAGGAGGAAAGGTCAACTATCAAACTTGCCTTAACTGACGTAGAAGATACGCATTGTCTGTTTTTCCGGTAGCATGAGACAGATCAGGGCATAGGAAGAAATATATTAAAGTTGTGCTGCCACGAGGCAGCTGTGAAAATTTGTGTCACAGAGAGATACAGAAAATATTTTCCTTTTCATATTATGGACAGAATTTTCCATTGGTATTCTTGGAAGGACTTCTGTAATCATTTACATTAGTTTTCAGTCTTGTTTTATTGATACTGATCTTTACTTGAATAAAGTATTGAACTATGAGATAGCTTAACTTTATTCAAATTATGCATACAAGATAAAGTGGTTACTGTGAAGAGGAAGAAAGAGGAAAAACACCAAGCTGGCTAGTTAATACTCTTTGCGTTCACCAGCTGACTGCCTAACATGCACTCAACAAAAATGTCACTGATATCTGCTAGGCACTTTGTTAAGGTGCTTCGAAGATACCATGAAAAGGTGCTGAGAATATGACAACAAACTTGACATTGTTTCTGCTCTCATTTGCTTGACAAAGTAGGGAAAGGGTACAGACAGGTAAATAAGAAATGGAAATGCATTGTAGTGCATTGGTATGGAGACACTATTAACAAGTAACAGAATGTACAGGAAAGTATCTTGACTCCGCTTTGGGTGATAAACACTGCACTTCCAAGTTCTTTAGAAGTTGAGACTTGAGTCTTTAGTATTAAGAGTTGGAGAGCAGCTTGAATGTCACAACAAAGCTCTTGTCTTTAAAATAGAAAATATATGTTTCCTACAGCATATGAAAAGGATATTGGATGATGTGTAAGAATGAGGCAGGACAAGTGAATTGATAGGCAAATATTACTAGTAGGAAAATAATATTTAAAACTCAATCACATGACAAAAAGCCTGGAGAGAATACTAAAGGACAGGGGCATCATAGACAGAGTATACATTTCTACTTTTAGCAACAATCTGGGAACTCATGGCTGAATGCTCTCCCAAGAACCATCCACACAATCCAAATAAAAGACAAATTCTGTTTCAAGGCATCAGAAAGTTGCCAAGCCAGCCAAAGCCTAAAAGTTAAACTCTCAAGTAAAGAGAACTGTTAGAAAATGAGGCATGAAATTTCCCTTTGTTGCATTTCCTGATATGGGGTCCATGGTACAGAGAAGTCAGCAGAGATTTCAGCTATCTCACAGGATGTGGGAGAGCAAAAACAAATGAGGTCGTCAGTGCAGTCAATGCTTAAAGGGGACCAATTCCTAAAAGATAGAATGAGTGGAGCAATGGATTTGGCACTTGGTAGTTTTTACCTTTAGGTATTTGTCACATCCTTATTTAATGTACCATGACATAACAAAGTCCAACTTGTAAAACAGAATTGGCTGAACAGCCAGTTAAACCTTCTCCAGTATCATGGAACTAGAGAAACGAATGTTCAGGATCCTCCACCAGAGACTGACCCCAGGAACCACCCAAGTGAGTTGTGACAGCCTTCAAAAATGTGCAAATTCCCTTCCCTTTCTCCTTTTTACCTTTGACCCCATTCACCACCCCTGCCCTGCTTCTCCATTTCCCCTTCCCATTCCCTATTCCTCCATCCCCATCCCTTCCCTTCCTCTTCCTTCCAGTTCTATTTTGCTTTGCTTCTCATCTCCATCTTGTCTGTCTTCTCTCTATGTCTGCCATCTCCCTCTGCTTTCCATTTCCTCTTCTCTTTATTTCTAATAGAAATTTAAAAAAAAAACATATTTGTGGATTAGAAGGATGGATTCTGAAGACAGATCTCCCACGCATTCATAAATCTGAGATTCTTTCTAGAAGTAACATATTCTGGTAAAACCCACTCTACCACCTAATTTTTTTTTTGGGGGGGGGCTTCTGCAGCTTTTATTTTTACATGTAAACCACTGGGGAAGTCTTGATGGTGGGCACCCTAGAGATTGCACTGGAGTTCTGAGGGCTCCAGATACTAGCTGGGAAGTCAGATGACAAAAATAATGATTCAGACCAATCACATGATTACAAAGCTGGGTCTCCAGGAGGGTTCCTCTGGTCAGGTGTGGACGTCTAAGGAAGCAGTGACATGGAAGGGGCAAGCACTGGGCAAGTCTTGAGCCACCTGGATGACATCAGGGACAGAGAACCTAGCAGCTGGTGGGTCCAGGGGTGGGTCCAGGGGTCTCCAGTCCATGCTTTACTTGGCCAGGGGGTTCCCCAAGGACCTGCCAGCAAACTTGGCTTTGCTGCCCAGCTCTTCCTTGATTCTAAGGATCTGATTATACTTGGCCAGGCACTCAGATAAACCAATCTTGATCTGCCCTGTGCAGATCTTCAGTCTCCCCAAATCAATGGGACACTATGATGCCCCAGTCATTGGACTGGACCAACTTACACGCCTGCAGAGACTTGGTCACAGAGCTGATCTGGTTCACTTTGAGGAGGAGGCACTTGTAGGATGTCTTGCCTGCAGCCTTGGCACTCTGCTTAGGGTTGGTCACTGTGAGATCATCCCCTACCACTTGGGTGCCTGCACTAGCTGTGAACTTCTGCCAGGCATCCTAGTCGTCCTGGACAAAGGGGTCTTCAATGGACACCACTGGGTAGTCTTGATTGAAGGACTTTTATAGGTCAGCTAGCTAGTCGGATGTGATGTATTGGCTGGAGTCATCTGGAGACTTGAAGTTGAGGTCATACTTGCCAGACCTTTAGAACTCAGAGGCAGCCACATCCATGCTAATAACAACCTGGTCAGTATAGCCAGCCTTTGCAACTGCAGTCTTGAGCAGTTCCAGTGCTTCTTTGTTCTCCAGGATGTTAGGTGCCAATAACCCACATTGGTGGCATCCTTCCCATACTTCTTGATGTTTTTTCAGGTTGTAGAAAATCTCTGTTCCAATGAGCATGGCTTCCTGGAAACAGAATGCCCCCACAGGCAGGATCATGAACGCTTGCATGGCCAGCTTGTTGCCAGCATGAGAACCTCCATTGGATCATATTGAAAGCTGGGACTGGCAGGATGACTTCAGGGTTGCCAGCCAAGCCAGCAATGTGATGGTAAAGAGCCACGCCCCTTTCCACAGCACCAGCTTTGCAAACAGCCATTTGTCATTTATACCAAATTTAGACTTATTCTCTGTTCTGTACATCTCGATCATCAGCTGGTCAATCTTCTCCTGCTTTACAAACTTTCACTTTCTTGCTAACCAGAGCAGGTGCAATAGTGTTATTGATGTGCTCAACAGCCTATGAGACACCCTTCCCCATGAAGTGGGTCTTACTATTGTCTCAGAGTTCTAGGGCCTCATAAATGCCAGTGGACACACCGCTGGGCACCGCAGCTCAGAAGAGACCTTTTGCGGTATACAAATCCACCTCAACAGTGAGATTCCCATGGGAGTCAAGATCTCTCTGGCATGGATCTTGAGAATAGACATGGTGAAGTTCTGGCTGTCAGATGGCTGCGAAGGAAGGAAAGGAAGGAAGGAAAGAGCGGGTTCTGTAGACACTGAAGAGAGTATTAAGGACAGACCTGAGTGAGACTCTGAACCGGAGCAGCACTTACCATCTTAATTTTTAAAGACAAGCCATCTACACAATTTAAATGCAGTTCAGAGGCCCACTCTGTTTAATAAGACATATTTACTTTGTTTGTTATGTGCAGATAATATATACCAACACGCTGCTATACTGAAGTAAATTTTTGGTGTTTGGGAAAGATAGGTTTCTCTAGTCATGTAAACTGCTTATTAAAACGTTGCCATTCAATTTTTACAGAGGTGATTATTACAATTTATTAGTCCATCACCATTCGCAACAATAGCTGTTCTAATGTAATTAACCATTGAAAGAAATGCATTTAAGTGTTCTAAATTGTATTTCTAAATACTTGTAACTAAAACTCGCTAGAATTTTAAAATGCATTTTTGTCTTAGGAAAGGCTTCATTGCTTATCCCTGTTGTCGCACTATTACTTTAGATTAGAGTAACTTCATTTTAAAATTATATGTCAAATAAAATTTGCTAGTGGTAATGTGAAATGTGTGGCTTTGCTCTAAAGAAAAAGGTCTATTCAGCATTTTTTAATATCATATACCTAAATAGAACTTCCAGTAGGATTAGATCACATCTGGCACAATGCAGATCTATTTGTACTTGCATAATACATGTACATGTGCACACAGTTATATTTTATGACTATTTGGGTACATTGATTTTTCTATAAAGAGAACTATTATCCACATCTTTTGCACAGAAGTACACTTAAATATTGGCATAGGTAAACAACTTACTAAAATAAAACCCATGCTTGGCACAACTATTACTGGTGTCACAGTTTTTACAACTATAATATTTTCTGAAAAGCGAGCTTCAGTGCTTTGGAACACTTTTTTTTTTTTTTTTCCAAGGGAATGCAAGGGCAGTGTGGTGAGCTGTAAAACGTCTCCACTTCATTTTGCATTCTAGTCTAGGCCAAAGTAGTGTCACTAAATCTGATTCCAACTTGAATTGTGGCTCACTGTCATCAACAAAAAGAGGCTGCTACCCCAGGCTGGGCAGAAAGCCTATTTGAAACAAAGCAAGTGACTCTGCCAGCATGCAGCTAGTAAGAATAGAAAAAGAGCTAGAAATAGGTTAGTGAAACAAAACATCAACAAAAACATAAATCCAAGAGTATAGGCACTTTTAACTCTGGGCTATTTCTCTCTTATGATTCTGTTTGAAGAATTGTATCAAGTGACTATAACCAAAGTGAAAGTCACAAAAGTACTTGAGAAACAATTCTAAACACATAAAGATGCCTTCTACTTACTTCACATGAAATAAGCCGCATGTTAAGAATGGTTTTTCCTTGTCCAGAGGCAAAGCCTCTCCTTGGACTTCATCCATGTTCAGAGGGCAGTTACCTTATATCAGACTGAGCTATAACAGACACCTGAGGTTAAAAGAACTTGGTTTTGCTTGCTTTATTCAATGGATAATCAACTTTTATTTTAGTTGGCAAACCCTCTAGACTGGGTTCGCAAAACTCATCTTTATTTCTTAATGCTTTTATTTTGAAATAACTTTATAGGTTTCCAGATTGGATAAACAAATACCGAGTACTCTTGTTTACTTTCTGCTTGGAATCACTATTGCTCTAGATTCAATGTGCCTCCCCAAGCACAGGAGGTTGAGAGTTATCCTCATTGTGACATACCAAGAATCAAAAGCTCATATATGATTAGAAGTGAGACCTTTAAAAAAAAAACTGATTAGATAAGATGTTTAAGGTCAAGTCCAGGACTGAATCTTGGTGTCTTTAAAAGAGATTGTAAGAGACATACACATACATGTGTGTCCCCTGTACCTTGCCTGCACTTGCTGTAATACATCCATCAGCAGATGAAGCCTTAGATTATGAACCTTCAAAATCATAAGTAAAAATAAATTTCCTTTCTTTATAATTTACCTAGTCAGTAGAATTGTGTTGCTGAAAACAGAAAATGAATGGATATGACTAGTCCTAAATATTTGACCACATATTTTGTTATATCCATTTGCCTTTTAATACTTTAGTGACTATTTTTTAAGTGTGGAATTAGTATCTAGGGTAATACTAGTAAGTTTGCCAACTCAGAACATCTGTATATAATCAACACATTCACCTTATCAGTCGTCTATGTTCCAGTTATAGCTATTATTCCAATAAAGCATCTGGGTTATATATTCCATTTACATGCAGGTCTTTTTTTATCTGCAATTAATCAATCCACTTAAAATAATTTTATTGTTTTAAGAAGCAATGGAATTGTAGAACTGTATCACATTGTTGAATATAAAACAAACCTGTTTGGTTATTTCCTATACAGTTCATCAATTTGCATTTGTCTCATGATTAATTCAAGTCATGCCCTTCTACCCAGAACACTGCATAAGCAAACTTTGTCCTTCTTAGGGTTTCACATCTGTAAGCACACAGTGTCTCTCTGTCCCTCATTGGTGATGTTAAGTTTGATTATTTGGTCACTCTGTCATTAGTACTTCAATTTATAGGGATTATTTTCTCCGCTCCAACTAATAGGCAATCCATGGGGAGGCACTTTAAGACCGTGTAAATGTATTACTTGCATCAACTTTTCCTCTGCATTTAATAATTATTAATGATTCATTTTCTGAACCAATCTTTACAATGGTTTTGAGTAATGTTAGGTTAATTTCTCTTAGAACTGATGACAAAAACAATAATTTATGTTGGTATTTTTTTTTTTTGAAGAATGTAGTTGGTTTCCTTTAAAAGTATTGTAGCAAAGGAGATCCCGGCCCTCCACCCCCGCACCCCCCCTGTGGAATCATAGTAGACCAGATCCACCCAGTGTATTCATCCTAATTCAATTAAAATGAAAAGCCAATCATTTTTCTATGAGTATCAGTGCATCTTCTATAAGCTATGTATATACTCTCCAGAAAATTGTACTTCAATTATATAGAGACACAATTACATTGCTTCTAGAAAGCATCAAGATACATTTAACTGCTTTAGTGGCCAAATTCTAAAGTTTTCAACTACCTTACTTCTAGATTGATTTACTTTGTAGCTTTCACCGTTTCTTTTCCATGTTTATGACTGCTCCCACATTCAGACATCTCATTCATGTATTGCCTTCTTTTCTTCTACTTTGACATGTTACCCAATCCTTGTGGCTAGGATTACTTACAATTTCCAACTTGTACATAATTTTATAACTCACATTAAAATTTTTATTATTTTTGTTAAATTTATTATCCTTACTCAGTAAACAAATGTTCTGGAGTTAGAAATAAGATTTTGACATAATAATGAAGAAATAAAATAAAATATTTTTATAATTATTGAAAACTATTAGTTTATACATTTAGTGTACTAAAGGCAAATTCTTTTCAAGATAACAACCTTAGTGTTGTTATTTTTTTAATTGTATATGGACGATGATGGAAAGGAGTACGACAGTGTATCTGTGGAGGTCAGGGAACAATTTTATAGAGTTGGTTCTGGCAGGGTTGTATGACAAGTATCTTTATCCACTGAGCCATCTCACTGAACCTAAATTAACCAATTGACTTTTAAAAGTTTAATCATTGTTTAGCATCTTCCATAAGTAAAATTTTGCATTTCAATGAAAAAAATTAGCATTTTCATCAACTGTGACTTCTTTGCATTATACATATCAGTAACATATTCATATATGTTAACATTATTAATACACATACACACACATCTCCAAGAAGGCCAATGTGGCCACTCAGCATTTACATGGACCCTTGAGATCGAAACTCCATGTTCTCAATCTTATGTGACAAACAATTTATCCACCGAGTCATCTCCCTAGCTACATCACTTAATGTTCAGAATAGCCCTTATGTCAAAATTAGCACCTTCATTGAATGCAGATTTTTAATTTTTTTCATTGACATACTAAGTGTTCCTTATTTTAAGGCACTGTGTTTTAGGGTAACTTGTTGGGTCACAATGATTGATTAACACAAAGGACAACATCACTATCCACCATGACTTATCTTGTGTTGAGTTGTCAGCTGTTTCATTTCTTTGAATTCAGCACATAACATGACTTAAAATTTATGAATTGTTAATAAAAATCTGAGATTTTCTCCATAATGCTGGATATAACCTTAATAGTAATAAAATGTTATTAAAGTTTTGTAATCTTATATATCTATGGCTTTTAGAGAAGTGAAGCATAACATAAGATTGATACATAAGACAGATCTTCTTAGGAATCTATTTGGAAATGAGATTTTTTATTTTTATTTTCTATACGTACCTTTTTATAAGAGCTAATCCTTTTAAACTTTTGGACTCTCACAACTAAGGAACACCAACTTAAAAGATTCACAGTAGCTTTGATAATGAAAAGCCACTGGAAAAATAATTAACGAAGTTGCTAATCAGTTCATTAATCAAGTATATCTGCTGCACATTATACTGAAACAAATTGAAAAGGATGCTGTGCTAGCCAGAAAGTCCCTCTCAAATAAAGTCAAAAGTGAAGATAAACAAAATTGACTTTCCCTTTGTGGTTGATTTCTATCTAAGTAGATCCATTTCTAAAATAATGAATAAGGAAATTTACTCCATGTGAGGATTCTGCACTTTAGTACTACTGAGATTAATTTTAACTGTATCGAATCACTCTGTGTTTCGTGTTTAGGTTTTTTGTGTGTATGCTTATAGCCCACACTCCAGTTAAAATTTTTAATGAGAAGTATATATAGAGAACAGAGAAAAATAATATTGTTCATTGTACTACAATATTGTAATCTGATCAAAACTAAAATTTGAAAATTAAGTATTGTGTCTAGAGAGATGACTTGACAGTTAAGAACACCAGCTGCTTACCTAGTGGACCCCAGTTTGATTTCTAGTACCCATTTGGCAGCTAACAACCTTTTGTAACTTCAATTTCAGGTAGTCAGACACTTCCTTTGACCTCCACAGGCACCTGTATATACATACACTCAGGCGCACACATGGAAATTAAATTAACAAATATTTTTAAATTAAATATTACATACTATATTTTATATGAAACTTATTTAAAAATCTTTCCATTACCAAAAATATGTCAGAGACCAAAATAATTCCAATCCCTCAATGCTTAGCTATAATAATGGTAGTAAGAATTATCGTAATCTGGATGGTCATTCCTTCCAGAAACTGCCCCACTTGGGCATCCATCCCATAAACAACCACCAAACCCAGACTCTAGGAAGATGCCAACAAGAGCCTGCTGACAGGAGCCTGATATAGCTGACTCCTGAGAGGCTGGCAAATACAGAAGTGGATGCTCACAGTCATCCATTGGACGGAGCACAAGGTCCCCAATGAAGGAGCCAGAGAAATACGCAGGGAGCTGAAGGGGACTGAAGCCCCATAGAAGGAACATCAATATGAACTAACCAGTTACCCCCAGAGCTCCTTGGAACTATACCACCAATCAAAGAAATCACATGGTGGGACTGGTGGCTCTAGCTGCATATGTAGCAGAGGATGGCCTAGTCGGTCATCAATGGGAGGAGAGGCCCTTGGTCCTGTGAAGGCTCTATGCCCCAGTATAGGGGAATGCCAGGACCAGAAGAAATAGGAGTGGGTGGGTTGAAGAGCATTGGAAGGCGGGAGGATATAGGGGATTTTCGGAGGGGAAACTAGGAAAGGGGATAACATTTGAAATGTAAATAAAGAAAATATCTAATAAAAAAGAAAACCCATTCAAAAAAGACAAAAATAAAAGAATTATCATAATCTAAATTTTTCAATAGTTTAAGTTCTGATTATAGTAGATTCCCCCATAAAGGCTTCTGCAGAAGGCCCAAGGTTCTCTAATGGATAAAAGAAATGGTTAATTCTGACTTAAAACAATAGGGCCTGTGTTTGCTTTTCTTGATACTGACTTTCAAATCTATTGGTGGTTTTGAAAACCAAATCCTAGGAAAGTTTAGAATTCTCTTGGGTTTCATTTGGATTAAAGCTGGGTATAAGCCTCTATCATTTTTAGGAAGAAGAATAATTGAGATGTAAATCAGTAACACAAGGAATCCAGATTACTAGAGATAAGACTTACTTGTAGATAAGTATGTAAAATATGTAACATACACATGCAAGCCTAATGGGCATTTATCTAAAATATACATGCTCAACATTAGAGATAAAATTGTCCTTAATTGAAGTTAATTTTTACTTGATACTCTGTTTTGGGCAACTATGTAGAATGAAAAGGACAATTAGAGAAATAGTATACCATCCTACACTTTATATACTATCTCTACCAAATGAGAATATTTCATATATATAGCTTGGTATAGGTTACATGTCTGCCCCATCACCAGTTTTTTAAGTAAATATTGAATTTATAGAGGAAGAAAATTAGGGAGTAATTGCTATCAAAGGTGTTTTGTCTTTCTAAATGAAGTAGCTAGTCCATTGATTCTCCATCTGCTCTAGGAGCCTAAGATCCCTAAAGACCATGTTTGTCTTTTATCCTTGTCATACTCAATATGCTGTTGGCATTAGCAAATATTTACTCAAAATCACTCAATTCAAGAATAAGAATAGAAATAGATGAACTTCAGTGAGTCATGGATAGGACCTGAGAGAGAAACTTTACAATTTCAGGTCTGTATGAATAAACACAATTTCCTGTTATTTTTATTTATAGTTGCCTGTTTTGGCTGTGAGCAATCATATGAGGACACTATCCTGGCACTTGAAAATATTTCTGATTTTTGTTCAACCTGTACTTTCTATGTTCTCTTAAAAGAAACCAAAATTAAGGCCACATCGGACACTGCAAATTTTTTCGCCTATAAAAGTTTCTGAGAATACATTGCAAAGAGAGAAGTAAAGTCTTCCAGAACACTTTGATGTGACAATTGAATGGTCCATTTTTATGATGCTTCAAGAAGTTTGGTAGACTCAACATTGAAATGTAAATATATATTTGACAAGCCACTGGTTATTGTTGGCAATATTAGAACTTACTTAGCAATAGGTGCTAGTTGCCCAGAATTTCAGGACAGAACTCCAATGTATTATGTTTATTTTCTGAGAATCATGTATGAATAAATACACATAGCTATGATGGCTTACTGCTTAATCTGGTTTGTTTTTTTTTTTTCTAAGTACACTTCCTCCTGAGTAACGGCTCAGAAAGGGTGATTCACTATTGTGTAAGTCATAGTCTGAAGGAACTTCTCAGTGCGTCTTTCCTAGTGGACTCTTAGACCATTGCACTTTCACATAGGCTCACATATCTATGACACATGGCCACAGGTCCCATAACCTGTCTCCATGATAGTTTGGAATGATTATTATGTCCTTCTAGATCCAGGAGTGAAAAACTTCTTGTATTGATTTCAATCATATATATTATACTCAGCACAAAAGCACAATATATATTCAAGAAGACAGTAGAGAAGATCTTTTTAGAAGCCAAGAAATACTACGTAAATAGGCAGAGACAAAGATTAATACTGGAAAGAAGTACCAAAAAAGTCCAAGAAGAATGAGGAATCAAGGAGCAGAACCACTGTGAGAAGGGAGATCCATTACCCTCTGCATTACAACAAACCACAAAAAAAAGTTAATGGCTTAAAAGGACTGTGCATGACTGCAATTTGTACACTTGCCTCAGCCAGGTTGTTCCCAAGGTTGCTATCACCCGAAACCACTCATACAACTGCAGTCCTCATGTTGGGCAGGGACTTAAGGGTTTAGAATAGTTTCAGTCATTTGCCTCTTAGTTAGTTGGATTATTAGTTCAGTATTTCAAATATCACAGCCTAAGAAGAGGGACACTCAAGCTGTTTGCACAGCAAGCAGTGTTCCAAAGAATCCAGAGTGAAAGAAAACAGGCTCTGGAAACCTGGATCAAAAGTCACACAGATCCACTTGTTCTATATTCTGCTGCGCAGTCTACCATGGGGATAGATTCTACTTCTAAATGGGTATAACTCACATACTATGTGCCTAGATCTACTCTGTTTAGAATTTAAATACTATGAAGTAATGTCATATCAAATTTAACATGGTTGTATATTTTTTATCTTTTGAGAATTACATACATACATATAATGATTTTGATCAAATTCACCCCTATCCTTTCACACTTTCAATTCCTCACCTGCAACCATAACAACTTTTCCCTCACAATTTCATGTAGGTCACAGCCAGTGTGTGTTTGTGTATACAGTAACTATCATGTCCAGAAAATACTGTTTTGCTGTGTGTCCACTGTTCTACAGCAGGCTTAGTAGAGCCTCTATTTAACATGTTTTATCTGACTATGTTCATGTTAATCCCTTAAAAGTTATACATAATGAGAAATATGTATATTTTGTTTCTTCACTGAGCACTGCATGCCTGTGGGTCTCAGAGGCTTTATCTATTACTAACCTTAAATGTAAATTGTTTGCTGCTTTGATATAATAATTGTTGAATGTTTTATAAGTAAATTGTTTACTCTTGATATAGAAAAATACTTCATATTATATTTAATTTGTCAAAACCACAAGAGCTGCCTTCCCTATTAATCTGTTACAATTACGTCCTCCCCAGGAAAACAATGTGTATCACATAGAATTGGGGCTTGAGTGGATGGGGGAAACTTGTAAGATTTATTTAAATTCCATTCGTGCACGTAAAACATGTCTTCTTCCCAGGAAATCAAAGCTAGCAGAAGATGAAATCAATACTACATATAGTTAAGTGCATATTATTTTACATGCCATGTTACCCATTATGTAGACTCACTCCAAAAACCGTGATTCAATGGCCACTATAATCACCTATATAAGATTTGTAGATGTTACCAGTTCCTAAATAGCTAGAAGCTAGAAACCAAATAATGCACAGGACACATGTTGCTGAGCTTTCATTTTTCTACAACAATTTTAGTTTTGATGTTATTTCCCTGTGGAGGCTACCTAAAAGCAAAAGACCTATACAGAAATCACTTAAACTATGTCATTTTTTACTGGCTAAAAATCAGTTTTGCTATAAAATGCACCTAACAATATTATTTGAACAGCTTTGGTTGCATATACTCTCTGAGTTTAGCAGTGCCATTCTTCTAGGTCAGACTCTAACAGCTGCAGAATCATAGGATTAGCATGCAAGTGATGCTTCATCATACAAAGGCCATTTAAAGTTTCTTTTTAAAGGAAGTTTAAGATGAAGGTTTAAGAAAATAGAGGGAAAAAAATAAGACTACCAAGAAATAATTGTGACATCTCTTCATTTCCTTAAGATTTTATTCCATGTCTTCTGTATATCTATGTATATATGATGGTTTAAATAAGAATGGCCCCTCTAGGGTCATGCATTTTAATACTTAGTCACCAGGAAGTGGAACTGTTTGAAAGGATTAGGAGGTGTGGAGGTGCAAGCTTCTTGGAGTAGGTGTGGCCTTATTGGAAGAAGTATATCACTGGTGGTGGGCTTTCAGGTTTCAGAATTCCATACTTGGCCCAAGAGAATTTTTTCTCTCTCTCCCTGTGGCTCAGGATGTAGCATTCAGCTACTTTTCTAGCTAGCCCCATGGCTGCCTGTATGCCACCATGCTCCCCACCATAATGAAAATGGACTAAGTGTGGACAATTATAAGCAAGTCCCAACTAACTTCTCTTTCATAGTATCTGACTTGCTCATGGTGTTTCTTCACAGCCATAGAACATTGACTATGACAATATGCTTGCTAGCATGGGAATAGCAAACACATATAAACACCCTCTGCTCCCAAGGATGTCAGAATCTAGTTGGTGAGAAAAGTACAAGATATTTGACTATAAACCATTCAGTCAGTTCTATATACAGTGTCTCCCATGGCATGGCCTAAGGTAGATCTTTCCTATTTATATTTCTCACTACCCCTTTCATGTGCATGGCCCTATTGATCTTACCCCAATTCATCATGTTGGATACTCTTAGGATACCTTGGCTTCTCTACTGGATGCTTTCACTCACCCTTTTCACTCTGTTCAGTTGTCAAGGCTCATTGCAAACATGCATGTCTTCATGTTGTTCACTTTTCTGCTGACTACACAAATCACTAGCTGTCACTCACCACCAAGCCCAATATCATTTCTTTCTGTTCCTCTTCCATTCCACATTAATTTTTCTTTGTATGAAACTATCATTTTGTATTGTCTCAGCAACTCACACAAGTTTGAAGTCACAAAATCACAAATACCATTTTCTTTTATTGCCTAGAATACCTTAAACTTGTTATAAAACTCAAAATAACTGTTAAGCTGAAGTAAAGATGAATACAAGAGGGCTGGAGAGATGGCTCAGTGGTTAAGAGCACTGACTGCTCTTCCAGAGGTCCTGAGTTCAATTCCCAGCCACCACATGGTGGCTCATAACCATTTGTAATGGGGTCTGATGCCCTCTTCTGGTATGTCTAAAGACAGTGACAGTGTATTTGCATATATATAAATATAAATCTTTTAAAAATGAATATAAGAAATTATTGTCTGCCAAATGTATATAAAAGATAATAGTGTAGGAAAAGAATACACACACATACACACACACATAGATATAAATGATATAGATACAGAGATAGACAGAGAGACAGACAGACAGACAGATAGATAACTGTGTATATACATATATATTCTTATAAAATTAATCACAATTATAATTTACCATCTACACATATACAGCAGAGGACTTCCAGGTCTGGGTTCAACCAGAGAAGATGCACCTAACCCTCAAGAGACTGGAGCCCCAGGCAGTAGGGAGGTCTGGTCGTGGGGGGACATCCTTGTGGAGCCAGTGTGGGGGGTAGTAAAGAGGAGGTATGGGATGTGGAACAGTCAGAGGGTGGACTGGGAGGTGGATAAAATCTGGAGTGTAATAAAAAAGATTAAATAAAATATAAAAATAATTACCATCTAAGGCAACATGTCCATTACTTTGCATGTGTTTCTCATACATGTAAAAGTATATTATTTAGTCCAAACTGTCATATTAAATTTTCCTATAATTCCTGAGGGCGGTCAGCTGCTCATCAACTCTTGCTTTTATGTCAAGAAGAATTGATAATCTTACCTTTGAGTGAATTTAGAAGCAATAAGGGATTGCGAAGGAATGTTTGAGTACCCTCTTGGTGGTAAATTGGATATTCAATTTTCAACTTGGTCTTAATGGGAAAGTAAAGAATAGATTGAATTTAGAAGCTGGTCTTTACTTTTTATTATTTCCTCTTCTTTTAACTAGATTAAAATGGAAAGGCATAGTTCTTTTTCAGTACTGAGGAAAATCTGTTTTCATTAAGTTCCAGAAAATTCACAAATACTAATGATACCTAATGTTTGGGTCTAGAAATCGAAGGAAAATTCTGTACAATGACAAAAAATACCTTTGGATGAGATTTAAGGAGAATTTTTTTTCCACTAAAATCAAGGATTCCCTGCCATACCTCCTCTCAATTGAGTTTTGTTGTCTAAATTGATAATTAAAATTACTGGTACTCCATATCAAAGATAATCTGTTCCATCATTAAAATAGAGATGCTATATTATATCACACTAATAAATTATAGTTCTTAGGGCTTAGTGCCAACTACGTATATCTTTACCCTGATCATAGATTTAAAGCCCATTGTCAGTATGAAGAGCTGAGAGACACTGATAAAAGACACTGATAAAAGGCATAAAAGTTTTGTGGTTTTATCCTCTCTACTGACTCTTTTTTTCCTAACCAGTTTCAAAAATGTACTCTCCCTCAGTGCACTTAGCTGGCATAAGTCTGCTGTAAGTAGGAACTGAACAATTATAATCACATCTTCAGGAAGGAAGGTTGCAAGTGTATCTTTTTTTGTGTGGCTCTCCTGTATGATTTCATGTATGTTAACTCAGTGGCACATTTAACCCTTTTTATGTAATTTAAGAGAATTTGGTAGACACACTGCTCCCAATTATTTCAATTCAGGACTAACTACTGTGTTAAGCTTTTGAACATGGATGTCACTCATGTTCAATGATAAACATTTTACTTTCCACTAAGGAATGAGATCTCAACTTAAGGACCCCAATCAGAAAGATGCAAAGGCTTGTAGATGCTATTGTTTTCCCATGCTTATTCCACTCTTATTCAATTCAATGGCATTGCCACCCAGACTGATAAAAAACTGCAGAAATGGTTTTCTCTCTAGCTCAGACACACTCATTTCGAGCTCAAGCTCCCTGCTGGATGTGAAAACTTACATCTGGCTAACTTAAAGAAAGCTTTTCTTTTGGCTTTTGCTTGCATTCTTTCTTTTCCTTTTTATTGAAAATGGATTGGTTTTGCTCACATAATATATCCTGATTATTGTTTCTCTTCCCTCTACTTCTCCTAACTCCTTCTACCTCCCCTCCCATCCAGAGTCACCCCCTTTCTGTCTCTCTAAGGAATAATAAGATAACATAACACATAAACTAACACATCAGAATTGGACAAAAAAAAAAAAAGCAGAGGGAAAAAAAGTCCAAAAGAAGACAGAAGAAATGGAGACCCATTCATTTATGCACTAAATTGGAAGCCATAATACACAAAGGACCTACAGAGTAAAAGATGAGAAGAACATATAAATAAAAGAAAACAATTAAAATAGGAAGAGCTCAGATACAGCATTATGAGGCAAGGAACCTCTATGCCATTAAGTTTCTTTTCTGTTAACCTTCTACTGCTATGCCTGCAGCTGATCCTTAAGAGTAGTTGGTTTCCACAGGGAGACTCCTTTGGAAGAAACTAAATTTTCATTTGCAATTGGTTACCAGTTGGAGATTATTTGTGGATTAGGGATGGGTCTATGTGTCCACTTCTGCTTTCAGCTCTAGGACCCTATCTGGTGCAGACCCCTGCAGGCCCTGACATGCTGACTCAGTCTCTGTAAGTTCAGATAATCCGTCATCATGTTGATTTAAAAGGCTTTGCTTTCTTGGTGTTCTCCATTCCCTCTGAACTCTTAAGACTCCTATCACCTCTACTTCTACTGGATTCCTTGAACCCTGAGAGCGGTGATTTGATGAAGATATCCCATTTAGGACTAAGTGTCCCAAGGTCTCTTGCTTTCAGCATAATATCTGGCTATGGACTTCTGTATTTGTTCCTATTGGTTGTAGGAGGAAGATTCTCAGATGATGGCTGAATAAGACACTGATCTATGAGTATAGCCTGCAAAATAAACTAGTGTGATGGTGACACAAAGCTTTTCTTTCCTAAAGCAGGGAAAATGAAAATGTCAACAATAGAATAAAGTGAGCATAATAAAAAGTAGAAAGTATTCACGAGGAAAGGGCAAGTGGTACAGAAGTAAGGTAGTCTCATGTGGATAATTGACAGCTGTCAGAAAATATGTCATCTTTTACTTCAAAGGCTACTAAAAGGTGCCCAAACATGCCCCTTATTTTGCAAAGATGCTATTTGAATTTCTATCTAAGCCCTTGCTTCAAACCACACTTTAGATGCTGATATTTATTGCTTTTTGGAAACACTTTTAATATAAGTGCTTCCTTTGTTTGTATTTTAGTTATTCCATGCTTCATTTCAGTTTACAACATTCCAGCATTTGCTTCCACAGAATCAATACATTATTTTATAAATGTGTGACATGTAATAAGAATTCATCTACTCCTCAAAGACTTTTAACAGAGTAACTATTATATTATGATGTGTGTGTGTGTGTGTGTGTAATTTGCCCCAGACATGCCTAATTTTGAATCTTCCCTTTCTTGTACTACTCTATCTTCTTTTTCTGTTTAATAATCTTATTTATATCCCTCCTCCACAAATAAGCCATGGTGAGTTTATTATCAGTTATTGTATATTATTCTTGCCTACACAATGCTAGTGGAAATGCTTCAGCATGCCTGTTGTTATTCTTGTTCAGCTCATGCTTAAGGAGTCATTGTGGTAAGTCCTTATAGATGTGGTTTCTAATATCCCTTAGAGACCCAGTCTCACAGCAAAGGCTGTTTTTCTAGCTCTTACACACTTTCTGTTTCCTCATCAACAATTATCCCTGAGCCTTGAGTACAGGAGTTGTGCTGTAGATACAGCATTTGAGACTGGGCTCAACAAATCTGAATTTTTATTATTGGTTGTAGATTTTGTAATAGTCTCTATTACAAAGAGAATTTTTGACACAAGGTGAAGACCATAATTAAGTGTAGGTATAAGAACAACCGTTTTGAATGCACTTATGGATTAGGCTGGTTTGGGAAAGTAGAAGTTGTAGGCTTTTTTTTACAACACCCATGATTTTGCTAGCTTTGGGTCAGCCAAAGCTAGTCTGGTCAGCCAGGTTTCTAGTACCAAGTATAACTTCTCTCTAGTTGAATTACTCTAAAATCTAATTAGAGACCTGTTGGTTACTGCCAAGGTACATGTGCCAATACTATACCCTTAGGGTGACCACACCATGCTGGTCTTTGTTATTTGTAGGAGGCATCATAGTTGAGTAGGACTTTTTGGTAGCTACACTCCCTTCGAAGCTTGGATGGTCCCCTCTGGTACCATAAAAGCTAGTCCTGAGGGGTGATACTTTCAGTTCATTTCCAGATCATAGATCTTTAGTTCCTGTAACTGAAATGCATGGGTCTTCAGCAATAAGGCCATGCCTTTCAACTCTGGCGGCAAAAAGCAAGTGCAATAGCAATAGTCTTTAATGTTTTAGAAGTCCCTTAAACAACCCTGGACTATAATTCCAAAGAGGAATTTTCATCTCTAATATTGGGATATTGACTCTTGTAGGGGGCATTAGCCCAGATGAGAAAAATAAATCACTTCTTTCTGGGAAAATGGAATAGAGCTACTAATAGAATGGCAAAATGTATTGTGGAAATCAAAATCAAACTCCCTGCTCATTTACTTTTATTTTACCACTTCTGCGCTCTCCTCCCCTCCCTGTAATTTTTGCTGACTACATAAATTTAAGATAATTTTAAATATAAAATATTTGTTCTATTCTTTCCTGATGGTATTGCCACACAGCCTGACCAAAACTATACAATTCACTCAGTGATTCTCAGGAGGCCCTTTGTTGTGAGTTCTAATTTTGTGACTCTTTTTTAAAATATACTCTACAGAGCAGAGAGATGGCCTTTGGCTAGAACGAATGACATGTCAGAAGGGTTCTGTAAGCCATGTTGCTTTTTTTAATCATGAAAGGGCACCAAGTCTCAGTGACATGGCCCAGTTTTCTCACTAATTTAATTGAACGTACGATGATGTGGGCATTTGGGATTAAATATAACCGTATTTCTAAGTTCACAGTGCTTTTGAGGCAAAGTGCATTATTTGGCTCATTTCTTGTGAATGGTTTTATGTCTCTGTCATCTGTAATTTTGCTTACATTCTCTGTGCAAAATGATAACTTAAAAAATCATCTGTCAAAGACTGATAACATCTTTATGTGGCTATATCAGGATGGATTTATTTAATTAATATACTAGCATTACTCTAAACTGTATGGACTTTTGTCATAATAAAAACTGAAGATTTTTTCCTAACAAGTCACTAACTTCTTAGAAACAGAAATAGTGAATTCCTGTGCTTCTTCTTTGAAAAAGATTATTTCAGAAATCTGTTAATGTCTTTGTGACTTAAAACCAACTGTTGACTAAATATGTACACTAGAATTTAGAAGTAAAGCAAATAATTATTTTTAAAACCCTTGCAATCCATTTCCTTTTGTTATTGTTAATACACTTAGGCTCAGTTTCCTTACTTTTGTTCACCTTACTGTGATCTACTTTGTAATACATTGGCTCCCCTAAATGCTTTAAGTATTTAGACTTAATTTACTCTAGAGATGAATATTAGAAATTCAACTTTCACATAAACCTTTCTTTTTAATCTTCTTGCTGGAAAGAGAGTGAGAGAATATGTATACATATATAAGTACATATATGTTATAAAATAGGAAGTAGCCTAATATGCATAACCATAAAGTATTCTATGTTAGAATATTTTATTTTCAAGCAATTTAGATTCATAGAAAAAATATAAAAACATCTATATTTCTATATGTCATTCATCTGTTTTTCCAAAATGTTAACATCTTACTGTCTTTTGTTTATATAAATTACAAGCAAAAATTACCTTTCCCTGGATTTCTGACTACATTTCCTACTTTAACCCTAACACTTAGGCATAAATATAAAATTCCTCCATTACCCATAATGAAAGTGTTCAAAGACCCCAGTAATGACTGAAAACCATGAGTTGTAATACCACACTCTATACAATCTTCTTTTTTCCCCTATACATACCTACCTGTAATAAAGTTTATAAATTATTCACAGTAAGAGATCAAAAATAGTAATAATAAAATATAACAATAGTAATATAAATGGAGAATGATAGCATGAGATTTCACTATTTTACTTAGAATGTCATACAATTTAAAACTTATGAATGGTTTGCTCCTAGAATTATGGATCACAAAAAGTAAAATCTTAGATTTGGGATAGAGATACTATAGTTCTACAAAATAGCATTCTTTTAGCTGGGTGTAGTGGCGTATGCCTTTAATCCTAGCACTCGGGAGGCAGAGACAGGCAGATTTCTGAATTTGAGGCCAACCTGGTCTACAGAGTGAGTTCCAGGACAGCCATGGCTACACAGAGAAACCCAGTCTCGAAAAACCAAAAAAAATAAAAATAAAATAAAATAAAATAAAATAAAAATAAAAGCATTATTTTACGTAACAGTAGATTTATCAACATTGATAAAATTCTAATCTGTAAACTTAGTTAAAATACATGAATTATCCTACTAATATCCTTCACAACAAAAGAAGAAAAAAACCTTAAATCATGTGTTACATTTAGTTAGCATCTCACTTAAACCTTTTTTAGTTAAAGATGAAATGATTCTGCAGTAAAATATGCATGCCACAGATATAGTAATAATGAATTATTGAACAGATTTCTACAGATAGATTACTGTTGTTCTTCAAAGATATTAGTACTCGGGCTGAAGAGATGGCTCTGCTCTTAAGAGCACTGTCTGTTCTTCCAAAGGACCAGAGTTCAATTCTCAATACATATATGGTGACTCATAACTGACTATAACTCCAGGCCCAAGGATCTGAAGTCCTCTTTTACTCTCTATGGGCACAGCACTCACATAGATCACAGACACATGCAGGCAAAACACCTCTACAAACAAAAAATACATTAATTAAAATTTAAAACTATATTAATAGTTTAAGTTATGGTATGCATACACACAAAACATACATGCACACACACACATACACACACATATTCACTGTTCCTCCTATAAAGCACATTTGACAGTTGTGCTGAGTATATTTACACTGAAAGACTTCTTTTTCAAAGCCACATTCTAAGCTACTTGGGGACAAAGCTTCAACATATGCGTTTGAAGGGCTCTGTAGTTCACTATGCACAAACACTATTTTATAGTAAGGAAAGAGGATGTGTGTTATTCCACTGCTTCACACACTGGGTGTGTCATTAACTGTGATTATATAATGTGCCTCACACATGCATCAGCTCATCACCATGTGCCAAAAATGTGAAATGTATTATTGCAAAATATATGCTAATTAAGATCCATCCTAATTAAGATATTTATTTATTTATTTATTTATTTTTTAAAGATTTATTTATTTATTATATGTAAGTACACTGTAGCTGTCTTCAGACACTCTAGAAGAGGGCGCCAGATCTTGTTACAGATGGTTGTGAGCCACCATGTGGTTGCTGGGATTTGAACTCTGGACCTTCGAAAGAGCAGTCGGGTGCTCTTACCCACTGAGCCATCTCACCAGCCCTAATTAAGATATTTAAATAGTCACAACTTTTTCATAGCACTTGAATTTTTCCTTGTTAAATATATCAGTATTGGACGGTATTCTTAAATGACAAATTAAACAATAAACTAAGTATTCTTTTATATTTTCTGTAATAAGGATTTTTGTAGCTCAACAATGTCAGATTTTATAGCCCTTGATTTCTAAGATTTCCTTAAGTACAAGCACAATGGACTTTTTAATGAGGGTCATCTGCTTCTGTGTGAAGCAGTTAAGCAGTTGTTTAAATCAGAAATAGGACAAGAGAGAAAGTATTCAAACCTGGTATTGCCCAGTTTCCACTAGAACACAAAACTGAAGCTTCCGACATTTTGTCCAATTTATTAATCTGTTCTCTACCAGATTTTAATATACTTTATGTATTTAGTAGGTAAAAATGAAAGGAGTTTTTTAAAAGGCTAGATAAATGGCTCTACAGTTCAGAGAACTACTCCTACAAAAGACTTAGTCTTGGTTTCTAGCACCTACAGTTCTTCACAACCATTTGTAACTCTATTAGCAGAGGATCTAATTTCCACTTCTGAGTTCAACAGATACCATGCACATATGCGGGCACAGCCAAAACACTCCTACACTTAAAATAAATATTTTTTTTAAAATTTTAAAAAGAAAATATGAGAAACATTAGGACCCCTGTTGTCGACTTCATACTACTACTACAAAATACTTGTGACAATTAACTTGAAAAGGGAAAAGTTTTCATAATTCATAGTTTTGGTTGTTAAAGCTAAGAAAATGTAGCCTTTTGATTTGGTCCCTGATGAGAGCAGTAGATGGCAAGAATGAGAACACACATCAGATCAAGAGTTATATATTAAACCAGAAATCATAATGAGTAAAGGGGCCCAAGGTGCCATGTCCCATTTTAAGATTATGCTCCACACTGACCTAAAGGCTACCCACTACTTCCCACTTCTTAAATGTTCTCCCATCTCCAAATGGTACCAAAGGGTAGCAACAATTCTTTAACCTATACAGGTCTGTATGGTGTTCATCCATACCATAGTGGGGGCTTACCATGAAGGCTAGCTGATGGAATCCTGAAAGTAACCCTTGACCTAAGAAACTGAAAGACTAAAGTCTCTCATCATTCAGCTCATTCTAGACAGCTTAAGAATTCACCAAAAGATCCAAGTATGGAAGTGCACTCCTGTAATCTCAGCCTTAAGGGGAAAAAGGTAGAAATATCAGGACAGGCTATATAGTAAAGTATAATCACAAGCTCCATCCCCAAATAGTAAGGTAGAGGGAAAGGAAATAAAATACATAGGTTCATGTGTTTGAATGCTTGACCATATTGATTGGCCCTATTAGTAGGTATGGCCTTGTTGAAGTAGGTATGGCCTTGTAGAAGGAAGTGAGTCACTGTTGAAGTGGGCTTTGAGGTTCTATATATGCTCAAGCTATGCCCAATGTGACACACAGTCTTCTTCTGCAGCCTGAGGATCAAGATTAAAACTCTTGGCTCCTCTACCACCATGTCTGCCTGCACACTGCCATCCCTCCCACCATGATGATAATGAACTGAACCTCTGAAACTATAAGCTAGCCCTAACTAAATGTTTCCTGCATAAGAGTTGCCTTGGTCATGGTCTCTCTCCACAGCAGTAAAACTCTAAGAGCGATGGTATAGAATAGTGGATAGGATATGGATTATAAAGAGATGATTGTGGAGATTGGACTTCTCACAGTTAGTATATGCATGACTTGGATAAGCTATATTACTTATCTCTGCCTTATTTTCTTCATTTATACAGTGGAGATAAATATATATTTCCCAGGATTATAAAGAATAAGAAAACATATACATAGACTAATTCCTCAGACTAACTCAGTTATTGCACTTACTCTAAGTGTTTACTACAAAAATAAAAGCAAATGATGTCTACCAGTAGCCTACAAACTTTTTCTCTCCAGTCAAGACTAGACCCATGATTAGCCCAGTAGCAATCTTTCTACCAGAAAAGATGGTGGTCTCTCAGAGTTACTGATGGATCTGTCCACAGACAGACTATTATAAAATCCTTATACCGGAGGCTTTCCTGGATCTAATTTAGTAAACATACTGGTCAGATAGATACTTAGTACTTGAGGCTTTGATGCATTTCAATCTATGGTTCTAGTGCGTATATCATAAATACATATATTTGGAGGGAGTTAAGGATGTCATTGCTCAATGGTTTCTGTTTTGAGTTAAACCCATCATTGGAAGGAAGGAAGATTATGGGTCTTATTGAATTCTATTACTTCCTTATGGTCCTAACTTTAGTGCCTACAAAGAAATGGTTGCATGTCCACTGGCTACAAACCATATCTGCATTTTTCAGGGAAGAATCTGTAGCAACCTTTAAGAAATGCCATCTTCCTTTACCTGTAATTTTGAGTTTTATTTCATTGTATAATCTTTAGATGAAAGAGATGAGAGGAAAGGACTAGCTACAAATATAAGCACTGAACTACTTTTGCAAAGAAACTATTACAGTGAAGATGATGGACTACAGTTATAAATGGGCAAGTTGGAGAAAGGCATATGGAAATTAGAAGCAGATGAGGAGAAGGACATCAAATAAAAAACTAAAATATCAGTGTCAGCATAGAAAAAAGACAGTGAGGTAGAAAAGGAATTTTTAATGAAAACATGAATAAAAGATGTTTTATATCAATTTTATGTAAGACTATATGTCAAAGCCTTTTGTAAACAACCTTTTATATGATTGTAAGGGATGGCAATGTTTGCTTAGCAAAGGCCATGTTAATAAAATGACTAGAGAAGCAACAACTTATGTAACTTCAAATTTCGGGTTATTGTGACCATCACTGTGTTTTTTTGTTATACAGTCACTTTTGTTATAAGTCTTATAGCAACAGTAACAGAAACAATCCCATTCTACACATTCGTATTAAGTGTGATAATGGCCTGTGGCAGAAAGTAATACTTAAGTTACTAACTTTCTTTATCCTCTATGATGAAATACTTGACAGTAACAAGCTAAGAGGAAGTCTATTTAGCTCATGATTTAAAGAAATACAACCCATCATGGTAAAGAAGGCATGATAACTGGGGTCCATCCTTGGCAGTTGAGATATCAGGCTGCTGATTGTGTCCTGGACAGCAAACAGGAAGCAAAACAATCTTGGAGTCAGGGTGTAAACTGGGCCAGTCCCCCTCTACTCACTTCTTGTAGGTGGGCCCTACTTCTTGAAGGTCTGTAACCTTCTAAACTAGTGCCATTGGCTAGGGAAAAATATTTAGACACATCAACTTTTGTGGGACTTTAATATTCAAACAGTGATGGTAGTCTAGCCAAAGTTTGAAAGAGAATTTCTCGTAATAGAGAGTATTTCAACTGATTATGTATGGTCCTTAATCTTTCAGCTGCAGCTTTGAGATAGATCTATACCCTGCTCCCAGTAGGAATTATGGTAGAAAGAAGCAATCAACTATGTGTTTTGAGACTATCTCCTTCCCTCCAGCCAGATTCAGTGTATAAGTAAACATGTGTTTAAATGATTATAAAGGAACTCTACATTATGCTGACCAAGGAACTTGATGTGCATGGAAAGACACTCCAAAATTCAACAGACCAAGGGAGTTTACTAAGTAAAAGTATCTCCTCAATATATGCCATCCTTTTTTTTTCCCAATCAGTAAAACTAATGAATGCTGCCTTCAATGTTTAGAATCAATATAATATATTCCCACAAACTAAGTGACTTAACAATACTTGAGGTGAGAAGACAAGATGTCAGGCAGGTTGATCATTCTGGGAACTCTAAACAACAATCTGCTCTCTGCCTCCCTCCTCATTTCTGCTGGTTCCCAACAACCCTTGCCACTTCTTGGTTTGCATCTTTATCACGCTATTCTCTGTCTCCTTCATCATATGGCCACTTTATTCTCTGTGTTTAAGCCACTTTCCTCTGATAAAGACATCAGTCATTGGATTTAGAGTGCACCTGAATCCGGTATGGTTTCACTTTCACTTCACTACATCTGAAAAAATAATCCATTTCACTGTATTCATACATAGAAGCAACCAGGTTGTCAATATATCTTTTAGAATAAAACACAACCAATATCATGTGTCTTCTTTGTACAATTTAAGATACAACTTTATATGCTAGAGATAGAATGATGAAAATGACATTTAATTTTTCCATTTAAAGACTTCCTTCAGTTTGGGATAGAAATAAATATATAATTCACAAGTACATGCATATGTGCCTTAAAATGCTGGGGCAACAGAGAAAAATCTAAGTTAAAAGTATCTTCTATGGCTACAAAAATTTACTGCGATGATCTTTGAGTTCAAGGGAGTTAATTTTGGAGTTGAGTTGATGGGCAAATTCATGGTGAAACATTAGCAGAGGCCATTCCAGAGGAGCAGTCACACATGTAAGCACACAGGAATGTGAAGGACTTTGTGTCATTCAAGAAAGATAAATTTGTGTACCTAGCCACTGTAGTTAGTTATCGGGCATGGAACAATACATAAGCAGAATGTATAAGAAATAATTAAACTAAAACATCTTTGCTAATACCTTTTGTGAATGTGTTTTGAGCCTTTATATAAGAATGTTTTACCTCCTAAAATAACATTTAATAAAGTATTTCACAAATTTGGAAAGGCCATTTTGATTTTCAGAACATTATTTGAATTACAGGATATTTTTTTTTTAAAGATTTATTTATTTATTATATGTAAGTACACTGTAGCTGTCTTCAGACACTCCAGAAGAGGGAGCCAGATCTCGTTACGGATGGTTGTGAGCCACCATGTGGTTGCTGGGATTTGAACTCCAGACCTTTGGAAGAGCAGTCGGGTGCTCTTACCCACTGAGCCATCTCACCAGCCCCCAGGATATTTTTAAAGAGATGATTTTTTTTTTTTATTTCTAATGTGTGTAGGCATACAAACTAAGTTAACATGATTCTGTCATTCAATCCATTGCCTAGTAAAATCCTTAAGGATCCAGTATTAATGAACAAATATGGCTAAATTATAATTAGCATATCAATTATTTGTATGTAAATTGATGCTTATAAAGTACTTGAGGGGTTTTGAAAAGTTCATTCTCTTAAGCATTTTAAATATTCTCTGTATAATCTTATTTATAATATTAATTTTGCATTGTCTGTGGGGAAAAGGCTCACTAAGCCAAGGTAAGCGTCAATACTGGTCCCCAGGCAACTACGATGAAATACAAATTACTCATGTTTTATTTAATTATCAAATAGATGCCAGTAAATATCAGTGAGTCAGATCCAGTCCTAAGTAGCAGTAATAGAAAGG
This sequence comes from Mus caroli, assembly GCF_978045245.1. Lineage (NCBI taxonomy): Eukaryota > Metazoa > Chordata > Mammalia > Rodentia > Muridae > Mus > Mus caroli. Next base: position 41,124,135 of record NW_028227260.1, on the reverse strand, counting down.
TGAGATACAATGTACATGTTGCTATTCTGAGGAAACCCAAGGTCTATTTAGGGAGAGCAAGGTTAAAACAAACAAAACAAACATTTCAGTCTGTTGAGTTAGATAATCCTGATGGGGAGGAGTTCTGAAATGAACACATTTCAGGCAACACCCAGTTCATGAGTAGGAATGAGAAATCCATGAAGGCTTTCCTTTTAGATTTAACTTCTAGGAATAAAATTTAATTTGTGGGGGACAGAAAGAAGATATACCATGTCATAAGCATTCTAGATTTGCATGTATCCCCCAAAACAGAGGAATGAAGGCTATGCAAATATTTCATATATGCTAAAAATTGAAAGTTGGTGGTTTATTATTAGGTTGGGGGGTAGGAAATGAGGTGGGCCAGGTGGACAACAGAAATAAAGAGTTCTTATACCTAGGACTTTGAAATTTTATATGCTATGAGATCTATTGACAAATTATCTGTTGTTGCGTCTACTTAAAAATGATACATTATTTCTTCTCTAACAACATTTAAATATAATAATGTAATGATCATATTTAGGTTTACGAAAGAGATCTTAGGGAGCAATTTGAAGTTAGAGTTCTTTCTAAACCCTTTTTTGAAATGTAGAGAAAACTGTTTCAAGGAAACTCTAATGCCCAACTGAGATAGATAAAAGGTTAACGGGAAGCTTTCTTAGAATGAATGTGTGTGTTCAAGTGCATTTCTGTATTTTGAGGTCAATGAAAACAGGCTGCTTCAGTACCAAATTAGGGGTTATAGATTAGATAACTCCTATATTTAATCAGACTCACTGTCAAAAATGTGTTCTTTTGTTTTGCTTGTTTGTTCTTAATTTAGTCTTCTGAACTGGTTATTTAAGCTAGAGCCCCAGGCATGCTAGGTAAGTGAACTATGTGAATGTATTTGATATGGAAGCAAGAGGGTGACTTTGGATGTTTCTCTATTGCCCTCCACCTAAGTTTTTGACACAGGCTTTCTCATTGACCATGCATACTTTTTGGTAAGACTAACTGGCCAACAAGCCCTAAGAATATTTCTCCCAGAATTGGGACTCCAAGCCTTCAGGAGTAAAATTTAAGGTCCTCATGTTTACATGAGAAGAACTCTACCTAGCCATCACTCAATTCTCTATGCCAAGATAATTATTATTTATGATAGTTACTATAAATAAAAACAACTTAACTAACTTATATCAGGGAATTCTTCATTTGAATTAATATAGAAATATAAAGGCAAACTGGGTAAAATATAAAAATCTTTAATAAGACTTATTACAGCTTATATTATTTACCATAAATTAATCATAGCAAACCCTTTAAAATGTTTTAAAAGCACTCATACAACACTATTAGATTTCTGATTTATGTGCCTACTTTTTGGCCTTGTCTGCATGTTAAACACAGTTAATACCTGTTGACTTGAACTGATCAAGAACAAAGTGAAAACATCACCAAGATACATACTTAAGTGGCAGAAAACTCTTAATATTGAAAGTCAGAAGTAGCTAAAAAATGATATTTTCTGGCTTCTGTGCTATATAGTTCAACTTTTAATGTTGATTTATATGATCTCAATCAACCTGAAAATTTGGATAGATGCCACTTCATGGAAGAAGACAGCAGACTTTAAGAATGAGGAGACATAAATTTGTATGAAGTTAACAAAGGATTCCCCTTTCTGGTTCCAGAGCAAGTGTCCATGAAGAACGTTAGGAGAAAGTTTCTTTAGTCCTCGCCCACCTCCCAAGTCCTAGCTTATCACCTTCTCTTTGTTGTATCTCAGCTCGTCCTGAGGACTACCTATATGTCAGCATTAACACTAAATATAAGAGACACATTTAAAAGAGACTTCCTACCACCTCTTCTCTAAATAGCTGACATTCATTTTCATTCATTTGATATTTGATTATCTCCCTATCAATTTATGAGACTATGAAAAAGTATCTATGTTTAATTAAGCCTACTTTCTTTTGTGCAAGCCCTATGTAGATGTTGAGACAAAAAGGAGAAATGTGACCTTAAGCAGTATGTAGTCTAGCCTGTAGAAACTTCAAAGTTATCACCATAAATTCCAAAATAGCCACTTGCCTGTGAGGGTGAAGAGTTTAATATTCTGACCAGATTAAAGATGAAATAAGATACATATATTCTCTTTCTAATCTGTCATTTTATATTCTGCTTTCTTTTTGAAACCATATGACTGTCACATGAGAAACAGTTGAGAGTCCAACTCCAATTAGAATCCATTCCCACATTACAAAGGTTTTTATTTTTTATTATTTTTTTTACATCCTGACAGCAGTTTCTCCTCCCTAGTCTCTTTCCCCCACATCCCCTCTGTCCCCTACCCCTGCTCTTCTAATCCACCTTCTTCACTTCTATTCAGAAAAAGGCAGGTCAATCATGGATGTCAGCTAAACATGGCATATGAAGTTTCAGTAAGCCTAGGCACCTCACCTTGTATTAAGGCTGGACAAGGAAACACGTTATGAGGAAAAGAATGCAAAAAGCTGCCAAATGAGTCAGAGATAGTCTCTGCTCCCAGTGTTAGGAGTCCCACAAGAAGACCAAGCTACACAACTATAATATATATTCGGAGAGCCTAGGTCAGTCCCTTGCAGGCTCCCTGGTTGAATACCAAGCATCTTATGCTATCCATTGCAATGTCTTCATGAGCAGGAATGATTTTCACATGTTACCAAATATCTCAGCATTCCCATTACTTTCCTGTACCATCTGATTACATAGACCCTTTAACTTATGTTCTTGGGAATATCATTTTTAGTTTTTTTTTTCTTTTTTTTTTATTACATTCATTTATTTATTTGCAGGGTGGGGGGAGTTTACACATGCACCATGGCCTTTGTATAGAGATCAGAAGACAGCTTTGGGAGAGTTGGGATTCTCCTTTCACCCTGTAAGTCCCGGGGATCGTCTCAGGTCTCAAAACTTGGTGGCAAGCACTTTTATTTAATTTATTTTTTTTTTGATTTTTAATATTTTTATTACATATTTTCCTCAATTACATTTCCAATGCTATCCCAAAAGTCCCCCATAGCGCCCCCCACTTCCCTACCCACCCATTCCCATTCTTTTGGCCCTGGCATTCCCCTATATTGGGGCATATAAAGTTTGCAAGTCCAATGGGCCTCTCTTTCCATTGATGGCCGACTAGGCCATCTTTCGATACATATGCAGCTAGAGACAAGAGCTCCGGGGTTCTGGTTAGTACATCATGTTGTTCCAACAATAGGGTTGCAGATCCCTTTAGCTCCTTGGGTACTTTCTCTAGCTTCTCCATTGGGAGCCCTGTGATACATCCAATAGCTGACTGTGAACATCCACTCCTGTGTTTGCTAGGCCCCGGCATCGTCTCACAAGAGACAGCTATAGTTGGGTCCTTTCAGCAAAATCTTGCTAGTGTATGCAATGGTGTCAGCGTTTAGAAGCTGCTTATGGGATGGATCCCTGGATACGGCAGTCTCTAAATGGTCCATCCTTTCATCACAGCTACGAACTTTGTCTCTGTAACTCCTTCCCTGGGTGTTTTGTTCCCAATTCTAAGAAGGTGCACAGTGTCCACACTTTGGTCTTCATTCTTCTTGAGTTTCATGCGTTTATCAAATTGTATCTTATATCTTGGGTATCCTAAGTTTTGGGCTAATATCCACTTATCAATGAATACATATTGTGTGAGTTCTTTTGTGATTGTGTTACTTCACTCAAGATGATGCCCTCCAGGTCCATCCATTTGGCTAGGAATTTCATAAATTCATTCTTTTTAATAGCTGAGTAGTACTCCATTGTGTAAATGTACCATAATTTCTGTATCCATTCCTCTGTTGAGGGACATCTGGGTTCTTTCCAGCTTCTGGCTATTATAAATAGGGCTGCTATGAACATAGTGGAGCATGTGTCCTTTTTACCGGTTGGGACATCTTCTGGATATATGCCCAGGAGAGGTATTGCTGGATCCTCCGGTAGTACTATGTCCAATTTTCTGAGGAACCGCCAGACTGATTTCCAGAGTGGTTGTACAAGCTTGCAATCCCACCAACAATGGAGGAGTGTTCCTCTTTCTCCACATCCTCGCCAGCATCTGCTGTCACCTGAATTTTTGATCTTAGCCATTCTGACTGGTGTGAGGTGGAATCTCAGGGTTGTTTTGATTTGCATTTCCCTGATGATTAAGGATGTTGAACATTTTTTCAGGTGCTTCTCTGCCATTCGGTATTCCTCAGGTGAGAATTCTTTGTTCAGTTCTGAGCCCCATTTTTTAATGGGGTTATTTGACTTTCTGGAGTCCACCTTCTTGAGTTCTTTATATATATTGGATATTAGTCCCTTATCTGATTTAGGATAGGTGAAGATCCTTTCCCAATCTGTTGGTGGTTTTTTTGTCTTATTGATGGTGTCTTTAGCCTTGCAGAAGCTTTGTAGTTTCATGAGGTCCCACTTGTCAATTCTCGATCTTACAGCACAAGCCATTACTGTTCGATTCAGGAATTTTTCCCCTGTGCCCATATCTTCAAGGCTTTTCCCCACTTTCTCCTCTATAAGTTTCAGTGTCTCTGGTTTTATGTGAAGTTCCTTGATCCACTTAGACTTGACCTTAGTACAAGGAGATAGGAATGGATCGATTCGCATTCTTCTACATGTTAACAACCAGTTGTGCCAGCACCATTTGTTGAAAATGCTGTCTTTCTTCCACTGGATGTTTTTAGCTCCCTTGTCGAAGATCAAGTGACCATAGGTGTGTGGGTTCATTTCTGGGTCTTCAATTCTATTCCATTGGTCTATTTGTCTGTCACTATACCAGTACCATGCAGTTTTTATCACAATTGCTCTGTAGTAGAGCTTTAGGTCCGGCATGGTGATTCCACCAGAGGTTCTTTTATCCTTGAGAAGAGTTTTTGCTATCCTAGGTTTTTTGTTATTCCAGATGAATTTGCAGATTGCACTTTCTAATTCGTTGAAGAATTGATTTGGAATTTTGATGGGGATTGCATTGAATCTGTAGATTGCTTTTGGCAAGATAGCCATTTTTACAATGTTGATCCTGCCAATCCATGAGCATGGGAGATCTTTCCATCTTCTGAGATCTTCTATAATTTCTTTCTTCAGAGACTTGAAGTTTTTATTATACAGATCTTTCACTTCCTTAGTTAGAGTCACGCCAAGATATTTTATATTATTTGTGACTATTGAGAAGGGTGTTGTTTCCCTAATTTCTTTCTCAGCCTGTTTATTCTTTGTGTAGAGAAAGGCCATTGATTTGTTTGAGTTAATTTTATATCCAGCTACTTCACCGAAGCTGTTTATCAGGCTTAGGAGTTCTCTGGTGGAATTTTTAGGGTCCCTTATATATACTATCATATCATCTGCAAAAAGTGATATTTTGACTTCATCTTTTCCAATTTGTATCCCTTTGATCTCCTTTTGTTGTCGAATTGCTCTGGCTAGGACTTCAAGTACAATGTTGAATAGGTATGGAGAAAGTGGACAGCCTTGTCTAGTCCCTGATTTTAGAGGGATTGCTTCAAGCTTCTGACCATTTACTTTGATGTTGGCTACTGGTTTGCTGTAGATTGCTTTTATCATGTTTAGGTATGGGCCTTGAATTCCTGATCTTTCCAAGACTTTTATCATGAATGGGTGTTGGATCTTGTCAAATGCTTTTTCCGCATCTAAGGAGATGACCATGTGGTTTTTATCTTTGAGTTTGTTTATATACTGGATTACGTTGATGGATTTCCGTATATTGAACCATCCCTGCATCCCTGGGATGAAACCTACTTGGTCAGGATGGATGATTGTTTTGATGTGTTCTTGGATTCGGTTAGCAAGAACTTTATTGAGGATTTTTGCATCAATATTCATAAGGGATATTGGTCTGAAGTTTTCTATCTTTGTTGGGTCTTTTTGTGGTTTAGGTATCAGAGTAATTGTGGCTTCATAGAATGAGTTGGGTAGAGTACCTTCTGTTTCTATTTTGTGGAATAGTTTGTGAAGAACTGGGATTAGATCTTCTTTGAAGGTCTGATAGAACTCTGCACTAAACCCATCTGGTCCTGGGCTTTTTTTAGTTGGGAGACTATTAATGACTGCTTCTATTTCTTTGGGGGATATAGGGCTGTTTAGATCATTAACCTGATCTTGATTCAACTTTGGTACCTGGTATCTGTCTAGGAACTTCTCCATTTCATCCAGGTTCTCCAGTTTTGTTGAGTATAGCCTTTGGTAGAAGGATCTGATGGTGTTTTGGATGTCTTCAGGATCTGTTGTTATGTCTCCTTTTTCATTTCTGATTTTGTTAATTAGGATGCTTTCCCTGTGCCCTCTAGTGAGTCTGGCTAAGGGTTTATCTATCTTGTTGATTTTCTCAAAGAACCAGCTCCTTGATTGGTTGATTCTTTGAATAGTTTTTCTTGTTTCCACTTGGTTGATTTCACCCCTGAGTTTGATTATTTCCTGCCGTCTACTCCTCTTGGGTGAATTTGCTTCCTTTTGTTCTAGTGCTTTTAGGTGTGTTGTCAAGCTGCTAATGTGTGCTCTCTCTAGTTTCCTTTTGGAGGCACTCAGAGCTATGAGTTTTCCTCTTAGAAATGCTTTCATTGCGTCCCATAAGTTTGGGTATGTTGTGGCTTCATTTTCATTGAACTCTAAAAAGTCCTTAATTTCTTTCTTTATTCCTTCCTTGACCAAGGTATCATTGAGAAGAGTGTTGTTCAGTTTCCACGTGAAGGTTGGCTTTCTATTATTTATTTTGTTATTGAAGATCAGCCTTAGGCCATGGTGATCTGATAGGATGCATGGGACAATTTCAATATTTTTATATCTGTTGAGGCCTGCTTTGTGACCAATTATGTGGTCAATTTTGGAGAAGGTACCATGAGGTGCTGAGAAGAAGGTATATCCTTTTGTTTTAGGATAGAATGTTCTGTAGATATCTGCCAGATCCATTTGATTCATAATTTCTCTTAGTTTCACTGTGTCCCTGTTTAGTTTCTGTTTCCATGATCTGTCCATTGGTGAAAGTGGTGTGTTGAAGTCTCCCACTATTATTGTATGAGGTGCAATGTGTGCTTTGAGCTTTACTAAAGTTTCTTTAATGAATGTGGCTGCCTTTGTATTTGGAGCATAGATATTCAGGATTGATAGTTCCTCTTGGAGGATTTTACCTTTGATGAGTATGAAGTGTCCCTCCCTGTCTTTTTTAATGACTTTGGGTTGGAAGTCAATCTTATCAGATATTAGAATGGCTACTCCAGCTTGTTTCTTCATGCCATTTGCTTGGAAAATTGTTTTCCAGCCTTTCATTCTGAGGTAGTGTCTATCCTTTTCTCTGAGATGAGTTTCCTGTAAGCAGCAAAATGTTGGGTCTTGTTTGTGTAGCCAGTTTGTTAGTCTATGTCTTTTTATCGGGGAGTTGAGTCCATTGATATTAAGAGATATTAAGGAAAAGTAATTGTTGTTTCCTGTTATTTTTGTTGTTAAAGTTGGCATTTTGTTCTTGTGGCTGTCTTCTTTTAGGTTTGTTGAGGGATTACCTTCTTGTTGTTTCTAGGGCGTGGTTCCTGTCCTTGTATTGGTTTTTTTCTGTTATTATCCTTTGAAGGGCTGGATTCGTGGAGAGATAATGTGTGAATTTGGTTTTGTCGTGGAATACTTTGGTTTCTCCATCTATGTTAATTGAGAGTTTGGCTGGGTATAGTAGCCTGGGCTGGAATTTGTGTTCTTTTAGTGTCTGTATAACATCCGTCCAGGATCTTCTGGCTTTCATAGTCTCTGGTGAAAAATCTGGTGTAATTCTGATAGGCTTGCCTTTATATGTTACTTGGCCTTTTTCTCTTACTGCTTTTAGTATTCTATCTTTATTTAGAGCATTTGTTGTTCTGATTATAATGTGTCGGGAGGTATTTCTTTTCTGGTCCAGTCTATTTGGAGTTCTGTAGGCTTCTTGTATGTTCATGGGCATCTCTTTCTTTAGATTTGGGAAGTTTTCTTCTATAATTTTGTTGAAGATGTTTGCTGGTCCTTTGAGTTGAAAATCTTCATTCTCATCCACTCCTATTATCCGTAGGTTTGGTCTTCTCATTGTGTCCTGTATTTCTTCGATGTTTTGAGTTAGGATCTTTTTGCATTTTACATTTTCCTTGATTGTTGTGCCGATGTTCTCTATGGAATCTTCTGCACCTGAGATTCTCTCTTCCATCTCTTGTATTCTGTTGCTGATGCTCGTATCTATGGTTCCAGATTTCTTTCCTAGGGTTTCTATCTCCAGTGTTGCCTCATTTTGGGTTTTCTTTATTGTGTCTACTTCCCTTTTTAGGTCTAGTATGGTTTTGTTCATTTCCATCATCTGTTTGGATGTGTTTTCCTGTTTTTCTGTAAGGACTTCTACCTGTTTGATTATGTTATCCTGTTTTTCTTTAAGGATTTGTAACTCTTTAGCAGTGTTCTCCTGCAATTCTTTAAGGGATTTTTGTGCTTCCTCTTTATTGTCTTCTGCCTGTTTAGCAGTGTTCTCCTGCATTTCTTTAAGTGTGTTATTAAAGTCCTTCTTGAAGTCCTCTATCATCATCAGGACATATGCTTTTAAATCCGTGTCTAGCTTTTCCGGTGTGTTGGGGTGCCCTGGACTGGGCGAAGTGGGGGTGCTGGGTTCTGATGATGGTGAGTGGTCTTGGTTTCTGTTAGTAAGATTATTACGTTTACCTTTCGCCATCTGGTAATCTCTGGGGTTAGTTGTTATCGTTGTCACTGTTTAAAGATTGGAGCAGAAGCTGTGTTCCACTCACCAGCAGTCCCAAAATCCTGCGGCGGGGGTCGTGGGTAGCTGGCGGGTGTCATGCAACCCTGCGCTCTAGCTACCCTGGTGCTGATCCGGCCGGATGAGGCCTGTGGCCCTACTCAGGCCGGTTTCTGCTTCCCTAACTAATGCAGTCTCAGTTCCCGCGCAATTGGATTGGAGCAGAAGCTGTGCTCCACTCACCAGAAGTCTTAAGATCCTGTGGCAGGTGTTGTGGGTAGCTGGCGAGTGTCAGCCGACCCTGCGCCCCAGCTGCCCTGGCGCTTTTCTGACTGGAAGAGCTCATTTTTAGTTTTAGTCACTGTCTTTTAGTTGATCACATGTGTGATTTAAGTTAGCATCATTGACTTGGATGAATTTCTCTACTAGGTCTTTGTGTTGTCTTGGTGCGTGCATTTGTTTTGCTTTAAAAGAAAACTCAGCACTTGAGTTGTCAGTGATGAACATGTCAAAAGGATGTCTTAATAGCTATATAGACATATGTAGATATGTAGAGATATGTTTTCTTCTCTTGAGGTCTGTGAATTACCCTCCACTCTGGTGCCTTTGAAGTGCTGCTCAACTATAGTCGTCGACCCATTCTTAAACAGATAAGTGTTATCCAGGATGTTTTTGCAGTTACTGACTTCTCTAAGTAATTGTCAGAAAGAAAGCAGAATATTTGAAATTATCTGTCTTGACATGTCTTGAAATGTGCTAGTTGACTTTGCATCTCCTAAATTACCCTGCACTCATTCAACATCACGAATCACAATGATAACTGACTTTTTTGTTTTGTTTTTACTTTCCTGGGCATTAAACTTGCTTGCTGTTTGACCTTTGAGCATCAGGCAGACCATTCCCCAGCACCTTGCTCTATCTTTAGTACCAAATGCTCAAATCATTATCTATCTTGAGGATGTACCATGCCGTAGAGGTACTCTGATATTTGCTAATACTTCCCATTGGACCTTACAGACATTTCCAGATCATGACAGTGTCAATTGATGATATCATGGTTTTAAACATTATCAAAATGGCTTCTGCTAAAGAATAAAAAGAAAATGGCAAAATAAAAACAAAGCTGTTTTCTTTGTGCTTGTTGTTAAGAATATATAGCAATTGTCTACTATGACTATAGCCTAAAGACCATGAATTATCTCAATGCATCCAAATATGAGAAGCCAACAATAGAAAAGATACATATTAACCAATTTGAAAGGAGGATCTATTTTTAGATATGCTTTGTTCTTAACAGAGTGAGTTAAAATGAAACTTTAGATTTACCTAGGAAGCTAGAATAAGCTATTCATAAGCAACTTTGCAGCATCCTCTTTAATATCCTTAAGAAATGAGTGAACATCATAAGACAAAGATATTCTCTTTGTTTCGTAGCTGAATAGACTGAGAATTCCAAAGGCTACCTGACTCATTATTGTTTCTCTGCTTGAATGAGGCAAGATAGATTTGACCCTAAGTTTTCTAAGCTCAAACTCAGTGATTTTTCTACTTCTGCTTACTTAGTTTGAGCATGCTCTTCAAAAATGTCCTCAAGGAGAACAAAAGAGTTATTTTTTTTTATTTTGGTGGTTTCAGATTTTATTTATTTATTTATTTATTCATTCATTCATTTAATAATCACAAAGAAAATTAGAGACTGTAAAATATTTCTAATTTCCATGAATAAGGTCAAAATTTCTGAGGTTAAGATACTAAAACAGCAACAGATTGTCCTGTAAAAATCAGTTAAATGATAGCCAAGTATTGAAAGAAAGGAAGTTCCCATGAAAGCAGAGCTCAAACTGTCTCAGCCCCACCAAAGGCTCTTCACTGCATTCATTATGACAAAGAGCATCCACAGATGACCAGAAGGCCTTGCATACAGATGGCATCCCGTACTTTGAGCTTCTGCAAAGTTTAAATAATTTCTTGTGATTTTGGGCAGTCCTCTGATGAACTGCAATTCTAGAATCAGAGAGCTATGGCCTAGGAAGGACTTTTATTTTGTCTTTCCAGCTGAACAAAAAGAGAAGATAGCCGTGTAGGAGTCAATGCAGCAAGGCTCGTCTTTGGAAACTCTCCGGGTGAGAGGACTCGGTACCACACGAACAAAAGAGTTATTAATACTCTAACATACCTGGCTCGAATTCACAGTCACTATCCAAAGTAAGCATAATTGGATTATGCAAATTAAGTTTGTTTTTGGCACTACAAAACAAAATACACTCTTTGTATGATGTCTTCTTTGGTAGTAAAATAGCTACCGTAGACTTTTTACCACTCTTGTCTTCATTATTTTCAGTTAAAATATCCATAGGAAAGTTGCAGTTCTGCCAATCGAATTTTTTTCATCTCGTGGTTGTCACTCATACTACTGAGACTTCTATAAGAGACATGGTAATGCATTTTCTGTAATCTCACCATCTAAAAAGCAAGTATTATAAAAATTAATACAGCTTCCTGAGAGTAGGAAATAAATATGAAGTAATGATAAACATTAAACTCTTGAAATATGTAGGAGGCATATGGAATGAGAAAGCAACCTGGAAGTGGGATCCATTTGGAAAGATTGATGACAATGAAAGTGGATGCATTTTAGGATATTTTTTATGCCAGTAACATGTCTAGTACTTGACTGATATTGTGGTGTACTTTTCATTGTCACTGTGAGAAAAGGCAAATGTTTTCTTAAAAAGAAAAAAAAAACCATCTATCACTGTAAGGGCTGTTTTTAAATTGAGGAATAATTTTACACTTAATATTTCTCCTTGCATTCTAAACATTAGCACTTTGATGAATTTGAGGAGGTAATTTATTGCATGAAAGGGGTATAAAAAGGGAGGTAAGAGTTTGCAGTTCACACAGCTATTCTGAATTCATTGACAGTGAAATGCCAACCTGCCAGGGATCCACTGCAGGAAGCTCTTGGGAAACTCCTAAGTGGGCGGAGAAGTGGCAGAAGAGCTTCAGTGTAGATGCAGTAATGCGTTTAGGAAAAAAAAAATGAAAATAAGAGAAGCTAGCCTGCTTTCTCAGGCTGCCAAGCACTGACTTCTCTGCTTCTCTCTCTTTTTTTCTTTTTTTTTAATAGATATTTTCTTTATTTACATTTCAAATGCTATCCTGAAAGTTCCCTATACCCCTCCCCCAACCCTGCTCCCCTACCCACCCACTCCCACTTCTTGGCCCTGGCATTTCCCTGTACTGGGTCATATAAAGTTTGCAAGACCAAGGGGCCTCTCTTCCCAATGATGGCCGACTAGGCCATCTTCTGCTACATATGCAGCTAGAGACACTAGCTCTGGCGGTACTGGTTAGTTCATATTGTTGTTCCACCTATAGGGTTGCAGACCCCTTCAGCTCATTGGGTGCTTTCTCTAGCTTCTCCATCGGGGGCCCTGTGTTCCATCTTATAGATGACTGTGAGCATCTACTTTTGTATTTTCCAGGCACTGGCATAGCCTCATACATGACAGCTATATCAGGGTCCCTTCAGCAAAATCTTGCTGGCATATGCAATTCTGTCTGGGTTTGGTGGCTGATTGTGGGATGAATCCCAGGGTGGGGTAGTCTCTGGATAGTCCATCCTTTTGTCCTAGCTCCAAATTTTGTCTCTGTAACTCCTTTCATGGGTATTTTGTTCCCTATTCTAAGGAGGAATGAACACAACAAAAGGAGATCAAGGGGATACAAATTGGAAAGGAAGAAGTCAAAATATCACTATTTGCAGATGATATGATAGTATATATAAGTGACTGACAACTACTCCATGCACAGGCAGGTGATGGAGCCTCGGTAGTCAGCAGTCTTCTGATCATCAGCAGCAAAGGCACTGGCATCCAAACAGGAGGCGTTTTATTCCTTAGCTCAGATTAGGGTCTTAGGCTGTAGTAAATATTGCAAGCTATTATGGTTACTGTTTCTTAAAAAAAAGAATAAATCTTTTTCCAGAAGTCCCTACTTCTTAATATAGCCATGGTGGTAATTGTCTCAATATAAATTCTGCTGGGAAAGAGATATTCAAACCACAGTAAACAGTTTATTAATAATATTCCAGATAGGGCTGGTTGGAAAAAGGAAGTGTTATATATGGCTAAGAGACTAACTAACCTGGGAATTTGTACACAGCTAACATGCTTTAGAAAGTAAGGTGTGGGGTTGAGGAAATGGCACAGCAGTTCAGAGCTTGAACTGCTCTCGTGCAGGACCCAAGTTTGCTTTTCAGCACTGACCCTGAGAGGATCACAGTTGCCTCTAACTCCAGTTACAGGAGCTCTGAGGACTCACATGCATATACCCATGAACAGATATGTATACACATAATTAAAAATAAAATATATCTTTTTTAAGTCTAGTGATTCAGGTTAATTCCTGCCCTGTAGATGCAAAGTCACCAGTGTGTAAGTGAAGCCAAAGAAGACAACTCATGCCTCTCTCCAAAGCAGTCCATTGTGAATCTCGTCAGAACTAGAATCATGAGACTAAAGAGAACATGAGTATGGCATGCTTCATGTTTTCAGTTTAAAAATGGATTCAAAATAAAAAGTGCATTAAAAGAGTGAGAATTGAAGATGGTAATGCATTTATGGATGACAAAGATACTTGTTCTTGTCCTACTTCTGACTTCACCTTTGTTTTAAATCAAGCACCATCCTGACAGAGTCGCAAACCTACAGATGCATATTTTAAGCTTGTGGAGGTTCAGGTTATGGACTGGCAATATCTTCAGATGTTCAAGCATATTAATAACTGCAAGATTCTGAATAAGGTTTTTAATTTCTTGGAGGTTCACTCCTCATTGGAAAGAAAAGTCTGCTCATAACATCTGTCCTATAGGATTGCTCTGAGAAATACTGATGTCTCCGTCATTTTACACAGTGCATGGCACCGAGCAGATGACATTTAAGCAGCTTACTTGACTCAAAAGGCTACAGCTAATACAATGACTCAGGTAGTCTTCATCTTCCTATTAAAGTTTATTGTCCATTATGAATATATATGGGAATTTAGTAATATATTTGAAATAAGATGCCTAATTATGCTATGTAGTTTAGTTCCACTGATATACTCAAATTGTATGTGCTATAAAAAATATGTTCACAAATATATTTGGCTTTTTCACTCCACTGTTCTGTTTTGTAAAAATAATTTAATTCAAGCATTCATTCTTTTCTCTGACATTAGTGTTTCTAGCAGCTCTAACAGTGATTTTTGAATCATCTAACACTTGTCCAGAGGCTTCCTGCTCAAGTACATAGTGCAATACAGCATTTTAAAATGTGTAGGATACCATCAATGTCATTTTTCTTCTAAGCTATAAAAGGCTATTTGTATGACTCATAGATACTTTTGCAATTTGTCCACACATATTTTGTTTACAATGATAACTAACATTTCAGATATATAAGATCCTAACTTGGAAACAGTTCTATCTTAAATTACAGTATCTCTACTTCCCCAAATATTGTAAATTTACTTCCATAAGCATGTGAAATTCTTACCAGTTGAAGTTATTCCAGAACTAATATGTGGTCTTCAATCAAGACTTTTAAGTTAAAAAATTATTTAGAAAATGTCCTTCATAGGTAAAGACTTTGTAAGGATTTGAATACAGGCAGCTTCCTTTTTGTTGAGTGGTCTCTGGTAGGAAACTAGAGTGAAATAAGAAGCCTTTCAGTGAAAAGATAAGGATAGAAATTTTCCTTAAATATTTGTCCAATAAAGACTTTCTATCGTTCACCCTCCTTTTCATTGGTTGTACCCATGAATTAAGAACTGACTTGTTCTGAATATATAAAACAAAGTGTGTGACACTGTCAATTTTTAGACTTTAGAAAATATTTGATTATAGAAACTGTATTAAATCTGTGCCATGTGCAAAGTACTGGCAGAATGAAAAGTATAAGTTGTGTCCTCTGTCCTCTGTCCCCTGTCCTCTGCAGTTGGCAACAAATTCATCAACAAATCTAATTATGTTCATACTGGACATAATGTGTGTGAGTAACCTGCAGATATATGTCACAAGACAGTTGACATTAGAGGAAAAGTAAAGAGAGAAAATGTATGTGTAAAACATTTTATATAATTAATCATATGAAAAATACTTTGCTATAGAATAAAGGAATGTAAATTAAAGTAACAAAAAGTAACAGTAAGCTAGCAGCATATATATACTTATGTACATATGTATATATATTTATCATGAAGTGTTAGAATAAATGTAGGGAGCATCACTTTGATGGTGTAAAGATTGATTGACCAATCATGAAAATGTGTACAGGAAACAATGTTAAGCGAAATAATAAAATCACAAGAGAGTATATAAACACTGATTATATCTATAATAATGCATATATGTTGACGGCGATGGAAAAGTATTTGAAAGAATATAAGACTTTAATGTTCATTTGCATTTTCTTTCCAAAACATTCATTTATTTAAGTGCATACTAATTTGAAAAGAATGAAATGAAAAATGATTCCCCATTCCACACCTCAAACACATCCACACATCTTTGTAAATAGATTGCAATACAATTGGATGTTCATTGTGATGTTGCAACATTATCTATAAATCAAAGACTTAATTGAAGTTGTAACTCCTTTCTTTATCTACCATAAGTATGAGGAAGTTGGATTTTTTTTTATCACTGCTTATTATAGTAATGAGAAAAGAACAAATCCTCTCCTCATAAATCCTGACTATCATGCTTGGAATCATTACAATATGAATTCTTTACTCCCCATAAATAAATGAAGACAGTATAAGCTCGTTATTTCCTTATTTTCCCTTTCTCTTAATGTTCATTTGCTCTTTCTTGACCATATCATTTGTTCAAGGGACCTGCAGGTAGGTGTCACCAGACAATTCAGGTAGGGAAAACATGATGAAGAGACAACTCCCCCTTTCTCCCTGAAGCAGATACACTGAGCTTGGGATGCTAAAAGTAGATTTATATGCAGCTTATATACTCAATGGATTGAATAACTACTATGTACAGCATGCCTCTGGACTACTTCATAGTGAGTATGTCACTTCATAGTAACCATCCAGTGGGTGTTTCTTTCCTCTGCTATGCCCTGTAAATGGCTGTTTCCTGCTGGAAAGAAGCTGCTCTGTCTGCTTTGGGTTATAGTTTAGTTTAAAACATGTAAATATTTTTTTTAGAAAGCAGCATATTTTATAAAAAGCTTTTAAAAATAAGTGAGCTTCTTTTCTTCATTAAAAATGTATATTGTTGCTATAAAATTTCTTTATAAGTGCATTTGGAATATTTGATACAAAGCAATTTAAAATTATATAAGCGATTTAAGTGGAATCCAAACATGAAGCAAAACTCTCTGCTACTTTAATGATCTTGATTAAATAAAGTTATGAGCTGATAAAAATGTTGAAGTTTTATTTAGAAAGGAGTGTGATATTGGCATAGTGACCAATAATAATGGGAAGCTAACTTATCATCATGTGATCTCCCAAATAATATATAGTTATAAAGCCATAAATAACAAGCTGTCTGGACTATATCAATGGTACCAACAGTGAATGATTCAAACAGTAATACATTTTAACCTGAATGAAGTTTTTGGCTTACCATAACGTGGCATCATTAAGATTGTGCTGAGGTAGGGCGATGGCTCAGTAGATAAAGCATTTGCTACACAGGCCAAAGGAACTGAGTTCAGATTCCCAGAGTAGACATAAACCTGGTCACAGTAGCATATATATTTCTTATTCCAGTACTCCCAAAGCAAGATGGGAAATTATATATATATATATATATATATATATATATATATATATATATATATATATGAATCCACAGGAACTTCCAGTCCAATAGCCTACACAATGGCACAAGAGACCCTGTCTAAAATAAGACAGAAGCCAAGGAACAAAAATCACCTGAAATCATCTTCTGACCTGCATGTGTTCTCAGTGGCATCACCTGCTCACCTGAACACAAAAATATACATGCACAAACATCACATACACAAAAAGTTAGGAAAAAACAATTTTACTGATAAAATGAAAACCAAAACTAGCCTGTAAATGTAGCTCAGTTGATATGTGCTTGGCTGGCATACGTAAGTCTCAGAGTTTGAAACCCAGCACTGAAACAAAGAGATTGCATTGAGATACAATATTGCTAGTTTCTATAAGACTACTAGAATATTATTGAGGCTAGAAATGTACTCATACACTAACCAGTATTTTAAAGAGGACTAGTGAAGCATTGCTGTTATTTATAGATCATTTTAAAAGATTAATGTTTGAGAAAAAGAAATTTGGGCCAAAATGTGGTGAGACTCATTTATATAAACCATGTGTGTATAAATATCTTTCTCCTTTTGTTCTAGTCCTAGTAGTAAGAAAGCTGGTTAGGAAATACCTGTTCACAAAATTGTAGAGTAGAAGTCAAAGGACCATGCTTTATAGCACTTTAAAATAGTTACCTAATAGTAGATGGCATAAAGAATATATGCCAAATGGTGCTGCTTTCTAGACAATTTTTAATCCCTCCATTGATAATGTACAGCTCATTCAAAATTGGGAAAATAATTATTGAAACAATTCTTTATGAAACAGAGTTCTCATTCAATTTGTTCACCTGACAGTTGGCTTTGAAATAAAGATACCCATATCACAGTAAAATGTATAGAGAGTGCCTCAGATACTAAAACATATACTGCACATAAATAACATCAGGGTAAGGATAAAGGTTGACAAAAGCAGTGACAATATCAATGTGATATGGGCAGCTTTGGACACTTTCGTCCAGCTGTGTAGACCATGATGCAATCACCTGAGAGGGCAATGCAATGTGGCTTTTAACTTTTCAGTCTTAATTATGTTTAATGACTTTTTATAAAGGTATAGTATCAAGCATAAGATATGTAGTTATGTATGTTTAAGCTCATAGCTATCCATTATCCATCCCAAAGTGTATCTCACCAAGGTGTTAGCCCATAAAATTATATTTTGTTCCTCTCAAATCTTCATATCATTATATAAAGACTTTGAACAAAATCATTGAATATTGCATTACTATAAAATTGCAGGAGTTTCAAACTCACTGTTGCTACCCAATTACTTCCCCAAAATGATTATTATTTGGAATCATCAGATGATCACTGGTTGTCATGTTACTACTATCGTTCTTCATAAATATATATTTTATCAAAGCTGAATCATATAATTATCCAATAAATGAATGATAGACCAATTATGGTTATATGGTTCATTACCTTGCATCTCACTCCCTCTCAGTTTCGTTTCTTTATTGTATAGAATATTTATGACAAGTCATTCCTCTTCTTTAGAAATTAGTGTCAATGTCTATATAATGAAGGGTTGGACTTAAGTTAAATAATCCATAAATTCTTTTTCAGCTCTAAAATTCTATGTTACATTTATTATTCACAAACTATTATACAATTCTGTAAGATGTCTTATAAATATGCATATGTTTTTACTTTATTGATACCTATGCATTGAGAACTCTTATGCTACCAGATCTGCTTTCTCCTATGGGATGGATGCATTTGAGATATGTAAATAGAGCTATGGGAAATCGGTTTTCAATTGATAATATAGTAGATAATCTTTACTCTTTTTGTAAAGGATCAATTAGAAAGGTCTAAAGATTATCTAAATACTATTATACTAAATATTGCCACCACCTCTTCTTGGGACTAATAAATCCCAGAGCATGTAATATTATGATATATCAGAATATATTGCAGGGAAGATAATAATTTAATGGAAAACTTCAGTCCTCTTTAAATATACTTTAAAGCCAGGAAATCTAAGCATGGAGAGAGCTCTAAAACTAGAGTAAAACCACATCTCACAATTAAATAGGAAGGTACTTTAGGTACTACCATCTATTTGCTAGTTGTTACTGATTTTCTATCTGTTTTTTTCCCAAAATATTCACACTTCATCTTTAGGAGATGTACTTATTGTTGGCCTTTTAAGCATATGGACATATATTATCATTACTACCAAAATTAGTACATGGGACAGGTGTGTAGAAAGTTCGTTTTTGTGTACCAACAAGCTGTAAACTTGCCACCTCCTCTTCTTTGTACTACAATTTATAATCAAAATATATTAGAAATCTTATATTAGAATCTTGAAAAGCCCATTATGAATAAATATTGGGGCTGAAGAGGGGGCTCCATAATCAATAACTCTTGCTGTATAATCATAAAGATTGGAGTTTGAATCTCAGGACCCATGTAATAAGCTGCCCCAGAGGATCACGTAGAACATGATAGAAGATATGTGACACCCTACCCTGTCCTCCACACACAAGCAACCACATGCACACATACATTCATAAACACTTACACACATATAAATCCTTTATTTATTTTAAAAGAAGTATTTTATTATTCACGTATATGTGTATCTGTGCACATGTATATAAGTGCTTATGGAAGCCATATCTGCAGTTATCAGATCATTGTAAAACCATTCTACATGGGTGCTCTGCTCTGGTCCTCTGAAAGAGCAGCAATCTCTGAGCAACCCATCTCTCAACTCCTAAATGAAACTTTAAATATAAAATATATACATTGATTCTAAATAACTGTTTTGAACAAGTTTAAAAAAAATCTAGTCACAGAGGTTGGCCACAGATATATAATGAGTAGGCAGTAACAAGATCATCAAATCTAATATCAAATTTGAGATCTTTAAACTTTTCTTTAAGAATTCTATAAAGTAAGGTGGACATTAAGCATAATAAGGCAAACAAGAAAGAACAAATCTTAAAGTTTGCTGTATTTTTTTAAGTTTTTCTCATAGCATATGCAATTCCGTTTAAATATTTCAAAAAGCTGAATTGCAAATGTTATCCCAAGCATGAATAAAAAATGTTAATATTTTATTTAGCCTAAAAATAGTAGTTATGGATAGGCTGCTTTGGGGATTATTGTATTTAAAATATATCATTTTACATTGCAAACTTACAGAGGACAGCCCTGTTATTAGACAATAAGAAGACCGGTTCTGAGTACATTAAAAATAGAGTAGATGGTGATTGCAATATTAGTGAAACAGTTGTTTGCTTCTGACAGTCCGTTGGTCCACGTCGGGGGAGGGGTTAGGGAATATAAGAGCTGATTTTGGTGAAACAGTAGAAGAACATGAGCTCAGAGAGATTTTTCCCAGCTGCTGTTATTAAAGAAACTCTTTTATATAGAAGAAGGGCTTCTTTTCTTTCAGGTTCTCTCTGGTTTTGCTCCCGCCTCTGAATCCATCACTTTCATGTGGCATGCAAAGCATCTGTGCATGGCAGCCTGTAACTTCTTTTATTTAAACTGCCAACTGTTAAAATGGATTACGTTGAACCTGAGGAGGAAAATTGCCCCACGAAGGCAAATGTATTTTTACACCCTTCTTTAATAAAAGATTGTAAGGAATAGCTCCAAAGTTTCCCCTCACACTTTCATCTCAGATGGTTAGATCGTAGCTGTGTGCAAGAATCATTATTGATTCCTGTCAGACAGTTTGAGAGAGAGAGTGAAGAGACTAGTCTCTGGCTTTTCTGTGTGCTTTGTCAAATCAGGTACTTTGAGCAGAAGTGTGAAGTGAAGGCTGATGCCAGAGAGTCCCTGGTAGAAGGAACTTATGCTACTTACTCTCTTGGGACTTTCTTCCTTCCTTCCTTCCTTCCTTCCTTCCTTCCTTCCTTTCTATTTTTATTTTTAAGGAGGCCAATTAGTTTTTAAACTGATTGGAATATAGCTGGACACAAACACATTTATTGCAGGCTCAGCTGCCCTTACTGTATAACTAGTAATAGGCAGCAAAGAGCAAGGGGGGCGGGCATTTTGATGTCAGTTCCATAAGTTTAAAGGGCAAATGCTTTCACTGATGAGATATAAACTGACATCTGTAAAACTTGAGGGACCAGTGACACTTTAATGCTTTCTTTTTCTCTAGGTAAACACACAACTCTTTAGTAGTCATCAATGAAAGTGAAGTAATAGGGAAGGTTGCAGCTGCTTTTAAAGTGGCCAATTATGAATCAACTATAACTTATTTCTCTCTCAAGATGATTTTTAATGCCAAGAACATATAATTGCTGATATGTTGCCTACACATAATACTTAAATCCAACATTTAAAGGATGTAGTGCTTTCTATTAATCACATTCAACTAATAAGAGATTGTGTTCCTAACATGTCAACACTGAAGTTGGTCCTATTTTCTGATTTCTCTTTTTCACACAAAAAAGAGTATCTGTGATTGACTAGCTCTGCAAAGCATTTTATTTGCTCTTCCGAACATTAGCTACTGTCTTAGTTAGGGTTTCTATTCTTGCACAAACATCATGACCAAGAAGCAAGTTGGGGAGGAAAGGGTTTATTCAGCTTACACTTCCGCATTGCTGTTTATCACCAAGGAAGTCAGGACTGGAACTCAAGCAGGTCAGAAAGCAGGAGCTGATGCAGAGGCCATGGAGGGATGTTCATTACTGGCTTGCTTCTCCTGGCTTGCTCAGCCTGCTCTCTTATAGAACCCAAGACTGCCAGCCCAGAGATGGTCCCACCCACCACAAGGGGCCTTTCCCCCTTGATCACTAATTGAGAAAATACCCCACAGCTGGATCTCATGGAGGCATTTCCTCAACTGAAGCTCCTTTCTCTGTGATAACTCCAGCTGTGTCAAGTTGACACAAAACTAGCCAGTACAGCTACCTTAAGGATAGGAATGTTTTATAACATCGAATACAGGATTTAGCTTCCTCCTCCTCCCTGCCCCTAACCACAGACAACCACATTTCTTTTTTCATTGCATATTCCAAGGACAAGAAATGTGGCTAAGGCGTGACTGGTACCATGGAGAAATCTAAGCAGATGAGCTATTCCAGAAGAGTTGAGTATCTGTGTGCCCAGCATGGATCATGGCTCTGCCCTACTTCCCAGTTTCTAACTTAGCCTCATAGCCATTTCTTCTATATTGTGATTCTTTTAAGTGAAGCACTTTTAGATGTCCCACAAGGTTTAGAACAAATCAGAAATTCATGTCCTAAATGTTTCGTTAGTCAGAATAATTAAGTTGATCAGTTCGGGGAGCAGTGGAAGCAAAATAATGGGGTCATTGAAGCAGTCAAGCTCTAATGGGAACCTGAGCTCATTCAGATATCAAATCTAATAATTGTTGTACACCTGTATGCACAGTCCCATTGAGCAAATTCACATTAAAGGCTTAGTGGAACAGTTTCAAGGCTGTGTTCCGAAGGGACTTGCTACTGTTTTCACAAGAAAGCACTGGATTTTTTTTTTTTTTTTTTGCAGTATGTTTTCTTGTGATGTGTTAACTAGCTAGTTCTCTGGGGTGGGGGTGTGTGGGTGTGGGTGCATGTTGGTGCTCTAGGCCTACCTGGGGAGCAAGAAGACGGATATTTGCTTTCCTAGGTACTGACTTTTTACCTTCAGACGATAGTAAAGATGATCTCAAGCACTTGCTACCTACAATGAACAGAGTGAATGCACTGAAGTCTTAGGAGGCAGGCAGAATATAGGCTTTGTTACCCTCAGCAAACTACTAGAAACCAGGATCATGCAGCCCCTTCTTTTGATAATATAGAATGCTATCAAGTAGTATTTTTTGTTACTGAAGAAGAAAATAGCAATTAGGCATTCTGTAGAAAGGCAAGGTTTCATTTCTCAGGTGTCACTATAGAGCAGGAAGAGCAAATTGACTGGCTTTGATTCTCCTACAAGATAACTAAGGAGAGTTGACAGACCTAAAAAAATATATTAAAGATCTAAAGAATGGAAAGATTAATTTAATTCTGCCCTATAATGACCGTTGAACTAACTGATCTCCGGCAGAACTCTCATATTGAAGGCTTCAACGCACAAAAGAAAATTTAAAAGATGTACTGGAGGCCCCAGGGAGTGGGGAGGTTTGATGGGGTGTGAGATGGGGGTGGGGTGGGGACATACTCGTGAAGACAGGGGGAGGAGGTATAGGATGTGGAACAGTCAAAGGGTGGACTAGGAGGGGGATAAAATCTCAAGTGTAAAAAATGATTAAATAATTTTTTTAAAGATGTACAGTATATCTTGGACAAGTATGGAAGACAGATATTGTTAGCTTTCTTTACTTGAAAAGGCAATCAAGCCTGAATTGACTTAACAAATGAATACTTCTCATGGGTGCACACACAGAGAAACTTAATTATTCAAATGAATGTGCATTCTCAAATTTATTTTTTTTTTACTCTCTCTGATGATAAACAAAACAATGTGTTCATTTTTGTATTCATGTATAATTTCCTTTTCCTCTTATATTCTGGCACGAAGAAACTGGGTGAAATGAAAGCTTTTGCTTTTGTAGAGTTTACAGTGAAAGGGGCAGGGGCTAGACCGGGAAAATTGTGATATAAACCTCAAGCCAAATCTTAAAAACAAGTCAGAATTTCTGGAGTAAGAAATGGAAGGAATGAAGGAAGGAAGATCCAATAAAAGGGGCCAATAACAGGAAACATACTATGTTCAAGGAAAAGCCAAATGTTCAGCAGCACTGGCGTACAGATACAAAACTAGGAAGTCAAGTAGGTAGTGTAAGGAGCCATTTCAGCATGTACTTACAGTAATGCATCAGACATGTCTTCATAGAATGAGTTTGTCCTGACAATGTGAAAGGTTGAGTAGAGGAAGGTAAGACCAAAGGCAGGAAAGATTTAATAAGAATATCATCTAGCAAGATGGCTCAGCGAGTAAAAAGACTTCTCACACAAGTCGGGCAGCTAGAACACATGCTACAAGAAGTGAACCAACCCCTGAATATTATCCTCTTATCTCCACATGTGAGCACATGTGCATGTATATAAACACACAATAAAAATAATAATGATAACTTAAGTTTTATTTTTAAAAGATGTATAGTTAATAGGAGATTTTTAAAAAACCTGTCGTGGAGTAGTTTTATGGGCTTAATAATGAGGAAACACATCCAAGAATATGTCAGGAGCTAGGAATGATATACACTTGTAGCACTTAGGAGGCTAAGTTGGGGGTAGTATGACTTCAAGGCCAATTTAGGCCATTTAACACCTTGTCTCAAAGAGAAAATGATTCTGTAATTACAAGTAAGTGTTTGCTGAGTAACTAGAGAGAGACCTTTATGATTATTTATTTGTATATTAATTTATTTTGTTCCTTGATGTAGGAAAGCTATATGAGTTTTCTAGGAATACTATAACAAAGTCCCACAAACAGTGTCATAAATAGTCAAAAAATGTACCATTTCATATTTCCGGATTATGGAAAACTGAGATCAAGGTATGATTCTAACTATGCTTCCCCAGAAAGTATTAGGAAAGGATCTTATTTGGGACTGTCTCCTAGTTCCTAGTGGTTTTATGAGTAGAAACATGGAATGGATTCTTTCCTTCATTCACAAAATGTATGTTATTCATTCACTTAATGTATGTTTGTTTCCAACTTGTTTTTTGCCATAATGATATGAATTGTATGGTTTAAGTCCAATGCCAATGATTTAATTTTTACTTTGAAACAAGATCTCACTATGCAGGCTAGACTGACCTTAACTCTTCTATGTAGCTGTATCTAACTTCAAGCTTAGTATGTACCCAAGGCTAGACTAGATGTCCTGATACTCCTGCCTTACCCTACACAGGTTGCTGTTGTGTACCACCCAGCTTGGGCTAGGATCTTCATTTATCTCATCTACCTCAGCAAAGAAGCAATCTTCTCAAAGTCATTGCATTTTTACATATAAGGATTTCATTAGTCAAAAAATGGAATGTAAAGGGAAACAATTCAACAAATGACATGGTCCAAATGTTCAAAGTAAGGAAACATGAAAGGGGGTAAATCAAATAGAAAAGAGGAAATAAGCCTAATTCTAATATTGAATGTTAGATAGCTTTGGTACAATCTGGAGAAATATTGAAAAACGATTAGAGCCTAAGAGATACAGAACTTAGGACCATTACCATGCAGGAGGAAGAATAGTTGAAGTTTTCCATTTAGATGGGTATACCCATGAAAAGTAACTCATGAAAAATACATAGCCTAAAACAGGAAAGGGCAAAGAATAAAACCCTCAGTATCATTTATACACAGGGAAGAAAAAAGGAACAGTAGTTTAAAACCATAGACTGATCAAAGGGCTAGTTTGAATAGGAAGGAGCAGTAATAAAATACAAGCTGAAAGAAGAGTTTTGTGCCAGGAGTAATTGTTAACAGTATCATGAGCTACAGAAAGGTCAAGGAAAATGAAAACTAAGAGAATATTAATATGTATTTAATATTTACATTAGGAATATAGTATGGATTCAAGATAAGCCTATTTTTAAATACAGCCATTGTAGAAATACCCCATATTTTGGTAGAATTATACCCTGTTTAAGAAATTTTCCTATACATTATATTTTATATATATGGAAATAGTTTTTTTCCTAGATAACTTACATTTTTGTAATCCATAAGAAAATGCTTGCTACAGAAGCATCTCTCCAGAAGTAATCCTGACACTATTAGAAGCAGTGGGTACAGATTTTGCCTTGGTCTTGAGATTTTGATATTTACAGTTATGGTTCTTTATATTACAAATAGGATAAAATAGAGCATCCCAGAATGAAACTGTAATGTGATTGGTCAGAAATGGAAGGAAGTCTTTTTCACTTCAATTCATTGTCTCTTTTTCTGTAGTCAACACTGGAACACTCTGGGCCCAACATGTCATTTTATACACTACTTCACAACTTAACCATACATATTATCCTGTTCTCTCAGTTCTCCTAAAGACACAAGGCTATCTCTAGGACCGGCTTACAATTAGACACACAGTAAAAGTCTATATCGAAAATATAACATTTGTAAACTATTTATTGTCCCACACAAATATGTGTATATGGAAACAAGTGACAATTTTATATATCTATAAATGCTCATAAAAGTTTTTCTCAGAAAAAGAGTCAAGGTGCATTTAATTCATGCCTGTTTTATATTGAGAGAGCTCATCAAGAGGTATTAGAGAAGCAGTTTGACCCATCCCAGTGCTGTCTTCTCATAAAGGTAGTACACAAAATGATAGTGAAGAATAGAAAGCTGCCTATAAAATAAAAGCTAAAGTGTTGGGTCAATGGTATATTTGTACTTTAGAGTCAAGAGGAAAGAAAGATAAATTAGAGCTCAAGGTTCAAGAAGATGATATTCTATTTTGGTTTTGAAAGGTGGATAAATTTTTATAGAAGGGAGGAAACTGCAGGGCACATACATGAAAATCTAACATGGATATCTAGCCATTTTTGTAAAACAATTATGAAGGCAACCTAACTAGATTCAGTGGGGAGAGTCCAAGACTGGTGAGGAATCAGATTGGGTGGAATGGGATTTGTGAACAAACAAATTAATTCACAAAATGCAAACTTACTAATTTCCCCTTGACATTTTCACTTCCACAGAGTTTAGTGCCAAATATATCACAGGTATATCTTAATCTCCTGGAGCTACTTCCTTTAGTGTGAATCTGTTCACTTTTATCCTCGTGTGTTTTATCTTGCAGTGAATTTTAATCTGTAAGAGCCCTCTGAAGTCCTTCTCAAAGTTAACTCGTAACAATTTCCTTTGCAGTTTTGTCCTTTTTTTCTTACCATTTCAAATTAAGGTTGAGCATGTTAGTCTTATTTCAAATCCACTGTGGCCTTTTGAGCTGGGGAGTACTGTCTCTTTGAGAACACTGCTCACAAAGGCAAGTTGGCAGATGTCTTGAAGGGAGGGAAACCTCGCTCTACTGATTAATCTGGCCAGTCCACTATTTCCCAGATTGTAGGAGTGATAAAAGAGATTGTGGAATCATTGTAGTTAGAATAGAAACCTTTGGTGGTCACAATAATTGACCTAAAATCATTTCTACTATATCATTATTTCAGTGATGAAAGATACAAAAAGAAATGTGAACTCGTTCTGGTGTAGTTAACAAGACTTAAAAATGGATAAAAAACAAAGACAACATTCTCTTTATGGTCTATAGATGCTATGCTTAATATTAGAAAGATGTGGCTTCTGACCTCATTATATATTTTCACCTCGTGTATATACAGAAAATCTGTGTACTATAATTAGTCTGGATGGAATCCTACTTTGTAAATTCAAGGCTTTCTGTTAGAATTTGGGATCTATCTATACATGTGTGCCAATTTCAGCTGGAAATGGTGTTGGACATGTCAGGCACAATGACTTGAAGTAACTGATTTTGCTTTAAGAAAATATCACCTCTTTTCCAGTCATAAAAGATATAAGTGTAAGTTGTTATATTCATTGCTTCTGCTTGCTCCCCAACCTTCTCCAGTCTGGCTTCTGCTCGCCTTATTTCATTGAAATCGCTCTCATTAAGGTCTCTAATGACCTCCATATTTCTACATCTGAGAGTTTTCTGTCTTTATTTTACTGCATCTTTCTATAGTATATGATGTTATTGCTTATTCCATTTTTCAGACTCTGCTCACTTGCTTTGTGTAGCGCGCACTTACATTCTGTGCCTCTCTGAATATTGACTGTCTATATTGTTCAAGGATTCTTCTCTCAAATATCAGTAATTCTCAGGATCCAACCAGCAAGTCGTAAATCTCAGTCTGTGAACTTTCCTGTGTGATGGCTTTACTTACCATCCCTCCAATGAATCTCTCAAATTGTTCTTAACTCTGGCCAGGCTTTACCCTGAACTTAAGTTGTACAGTACTTAGTGGCCTGCTGGTCACCTTTACCCAAATATTTTGAAGGAATCTTCAGCTTGACAAAAACCAAGATGAAGTCATCACCTTTTCCTTGAAAGCAGTTCCTTCTGCTTCAAGTCCTATCTTAGTTTGTAGAGCCACCATTCCCACATATGTATAAAACTAGGACATTTCAAGTTATCATTTATTTCTCTATCCAGCATGTCCAATTGATCCCTAATCCTTGTCTTCTCTTCTCCTAAATTAGTCTACCACAGGATCCTCAAATGATACTATATATTACAAAACTACTCCCTATTGTATATCTGAAATTCAAGAGCCTTAAAAGTGTCACATAAGATGGAGTCATCATTTGACCATACTCTTGTTGTTGTTGTTGTTGTTATTGTTTTTAATCACTACTGGCTGTCTTGTAGATCCTGTATCTATTTATTCATATAGCCATTTCACATCCTGATTGCTGTCTCACTCCCAGTCTCCCCTTCCCACATCCCCCTCTCCTTCTCTTCTGGAAGATTGATATCACCCCTCCCCTGCTGACCTCCTACCCTGGTACATCTCTGCAGGGCTAGCCACATCCTCTCCCACTGAAGCCAGACAGAAGAGCCCAATTAGGGGAACAAATCCACAGACAGGCAACAGATTTAGGGAACAGCCCCAACTCCAGTTGTTGGGGGACCCACGTGAAGACCTAGCCTCACATCTGCTACATATGAGTTTGGGGTGGGGAGGGGAAGATCCAGCCCATATAGGTTCTTTTTTTGGTGGTTCAAACTCTTAGAGCCTCAAGTGTTCAGGTTAGTTGATTCTGTTTATCTTCCTGTGAAGTTCCTATCCCCTCCAAGGCCCTCAATCCTTCTCCCTACTCTCCCATAAGAGGTCCAGCTCTGTCCAATATTTGCTGTGAGTCTCTGTGGCTATTTCCGTCAGCTGCTGGGTGATCTCAGAGGAGGGCTATGCTAGGCTCCTGTCTGCAAACATAACAGAGTATCATTAATAGTGTCAGGAATTGGTGCTCACCCATGGGATGTATCTAAATTTGGGCTAGTTATTGGTTGATCTCACTCTATGATCCATCTTTGTTGCCACATTTCTTGTAGACTAAACAAATTGTGGGTCAAAAGTTTTGTGGGTGGGTTGGTACCATTGTTTCTGTACTGGGAGTCCTGCCTAGGTACTGGAAGTGGCTACTTCAGGTTCCATATCCCCACTGCCAGGAGTTTCAGCTAGAGTTGCCTCAAGTATCATTGCTTGGGCCTTCTTTCTTGTTTAGCTTCTTTGGGTCTGTAGAGTATATCCACTTATCAGTGAGTATATACCATGCATGTGCTTTTGGACCTGGGATACCTCACTCAGGATATTTTCTAGTTCCATCCATTTGCCTGAAAACTACATGATGTCCTTCTTTATAATCACTGAGTAGTATTCCATGAACTACTTTTTCTTTATCCATTCATTGGTGGAGGGACATCTAGATTGTTTTCAGCTTCTGGTTATTGTAAATAAGACTGCTATGAACATAAGTGCCCTTTTGGTATGGTGAAGCCATACCACATTTTTATGTATATGCCCAGGAATGGTGTAGATGGGTCTTCAGATAGAACAATTCACAATTTTCTGAGAAAACACCAGATTTCCAGAGTGGTTGTACAAGTTTGCACTCACATCAGCAATGTAGGAATGTCCCCCTTGCTCCACATCCTCACCAGCTGAGTTTGTGATCTTAGCCATTCTGGTAGGTATAAGATGAAATCTCAGAATCATTTTAATTTGTATTTCCCTAATGACTTAGGATAGTGAACATTTCTTTAAATGCTTCTTGTCCATTAGAGATTCCTACGTTGAGAATTCTCTGTTTAGCTCTGTACCCATTTTAAGTGAGGTTTTTTTTTGGGGGGGGGGTGTTGTGTCTGTCTTCTTGAGTTCTTCATATATTTTAGAGATTAGTCCTTAGGCATAGGTATGGTCAATGAATTTTACTATCTTTGTATATATATATATATATATATATATATATATATATATACCCCAGTTGAGTGAAAACATCTTCAGGCAGAAGGTTGAGACTCATTTTAATATCTAGATACAATATAGTCATTGAGTTATCAACTTGACTCAATAAGAACTACATAGGAGTGTAGAGAGGAAGCCTTAACACATCTCATGAGACTATTTTTTTAACCAATCTTCAAACACTATATCATAGCTGCCAAAGAAGACACTGTCACATTTATCACTCTAAATTAGTAGCACAATGCAAGGCACACAGCCACTCATGTGCATGTTTTTGTATAGCAAGTGATATGTACAACATGGGAATAGACTCTACTTATAAAAGCAAGTCCCTCCCCATCCCTTTTCTAGTGATTAGACTACTCTGAAAAGCAAATTAAAGGTCAAGAGGTTGCCTGGTAAAACTGATCTCCCAGGAGTGAGGGAAAATGAGTGACCAGTTTTTGCTAGATGGAAAAGCCAGGCTGGAATCTCTAGGAATAATCTCTTTTTACCCTTAGGGACAAATCTGTCAAGACAACTGGAACCCTAAATAAAAGAAGTAATAGAAAGCAGTCTGACAACATTTCTATACACACTGGATGACAATAAAAATAAATAGTTATAAAAGATTTCCATTGCTTCCCAAGGGCATAAAAATACCCGAATCCATCATGACTTGTGAAATAAATAAAAAGTCAGAACTTTGGTAAATTCTGTTTCCTTGCCAGATCTTTGTTAAGTGCTTGTTATAAAAACAAACATAAAGTATTAAGGTAAAAAAGACTTTTTTTTAATAAACATTTGTTTGCAACCTTTCTCATTTTCCCAAAAGTGGACTTTAAAGTGTGTAAAATCTGTCTGCTGGAATCCTTGGAATTTGACTCTTGTAATGGCATGGATTAGAAACACGAGCTTTTATTCTTTACCAAGTATGATCATGGCCCATTTCCATTATTTAGTCATTGTAACTATACTGGTAAGTAGATAGCTAATATTAATTATTATTTTCATGGTTGAAAAGAGGAATATAAATGAGGGAACAGAAGAATAAAGGTATAAACCCAGATGGTCATACTCTGAGAATTTGACCTATCTGAAACACTTAGCTGTGGATAGCCATTATAAGTAGAGATGGTTTCTCCTTTGATTGTTGTTGATTGATGTGTGCACGTGAGCATCCCTGTGTAAATGTGAGTGTGTATTCACTCACAGGTATATTGTACATGCATGCATTTCAGATTTATTAAAATGTCAATGTGGAGCAGGTATGAATTTATCTCATTCTGTCCCTTTAATCCCCTATAGTATTAGTGTTATTATATCCATTTTAAGATGAGGAAATTGGTATTAATAAAGCTTTTTTTATTTAAGTGTGAGGGGGGGCGTATTAGAAAATTGTGTCTTGTGTATGTACTAATACTTTTGAAGACAACTGCATATATTTTTTAGCTTTGCATACTCCATTGTCCTATCAGTACAAGTGGTTTACAAGAGAATAATGCTGTTTTTCCTTGGTAACTTCACCTGTACTTCACAGGTAGTCTAGATTGCTTCCTGTAGCTATGATAAAACATGATGACCAAAAACAACTTAGGAGAGGAGAGTGATGATTTCGTCTTACAGTTATAGTCCAGCACTAAGGGAAGTGTGAGCAGTAACTTCAGCAAGGCAACAGCCTGAATCAGAAATCATGGAGGAATGCTGCTTACTGGCTTGCTTTCTTTATATAGTCCAGGCCCCTCTGCCTAGGGATGGTACTGCCCACAGTGTACCAGGTCCCCCTCCATCAATTAGATATCTTCAAAAATGTCCCACAGACATCCATGGGGGCCAATCTGGAGGCAACTCCTCTCTTCCCAGATGTGTCAAGTTGGTAAACAAAGTTAGCTATCACAACAGGATACCTTCTTAAAAATGGGTCAGCATCATTTACCATCTATGGAAAGACTCCTTCTATTTGGTTTTGTTCTGTTATTTTTGATTTTTGTCTTTAAGTTTAGCAAAATTTTTGTAACTGATTTTTTTACTTTATTTATTCTTCTCTCATATATTACACGCTGACCAGAGTTTCCCCTCCCTCCTTTTCTCCCAGTCTCTCCCCCACATCTACTTCTCCTCCATTTCCCTTCAGAAAAGACAGGCCTTTCATGGAGAGCAAATCAGGCACATCTAGTTGCAATAAGGTTTGGCAACTCCTCTCATATCAAGGCTGGACCAGGCAACCCAATAGAAGGAAAAAGTCCCAAAACATGCGAAAGAATCAGAGACAGCCCCTACTCTCACTGTTAGGAGTCCCACAAGAAGAACAAGCTACACATCCATAATATTCCTAATTCTTGGTTCAGTCGCTGTGAACCCCTATGGGTTCAGGTGAATTGATTGGGGGTGGGGTTGTTCTTGTGTCCTTAATACCTCTGACTCCTACAATCCTTAGTTGCCCTCTTCAGGAGGATTCCCCAACCTCCACCTAATGAGTCTTTCTTGTTTGAATTAGTCATTTCTTTTGATATCTCCCGTGATTTCATCAGTGAGATAAAGCTGCCTGCAGGTAACATTATGGTATACCTCCCTATCTCTTAAGCCTTTTGCAATCTTCGTGCAGACAGTCTTTTGGTGAGTCACTGTTTAAAACCTAAAATTTTACATGATAGAATCTAAGATATGTGATATATATTTATAATTGATAACTGTGTGAAAACAAATTTGTTTAGCCTCTAAAATTTGTGGTTTCTATTGGAGAATATTCTGAATTCTTAAAGTAAAACAGTATGTGATTCATAGCTAAAAATAGAATTGTACTTCCTATCTAGGTTTCATCCCTAATTTAATAAATTATTCGTGGTAAATATCGAAATGTCATGTATTAAGGAAAGATACGCAAAATAAAAATCATTGCCTGGGCATGCCACTCCCTTGAAAGCCTAAAAGAAAAATCATGATCCCACTATTGAGAGGTTATTGCTGATTTTGTTGGTGCATGTCCTTTCAAAAACTTCTTAGAATTATAAATTGTATGTTCTCACTAAGAGGAGTATGACATATTCTTTGGTAAATTGTATTTCTCACTTAAAAATGTGGACTGCTTTCTCTCTAGCATTATATGCATCTACAAGATAATTTAGGCTGCCCGCAGAGTATCTCACTATATTTAAGTTGCATACTGTATTGGATTTCATGATGACCTACAAGCTACACTGAGTATAAACAGGGTCTTAGAGAACATTTGAAAGAACAGCCTTTTGTGTTTTTACCTGTTCTTGATCAGATGATGTTCCAGTAGACATAAAATGATTCACTGAAGCCAGGCAGTGGTGGCACACGCGTTTAATCCCAGTACTTGGGAGGCAGAGGCAGAGGCAGGCGGATTTCTGAGTTCGAGGACAACCTGGTCTACAGAGTGAGTTCCAGGACATTTAGGGATACAAAGAGAAACCCTATCTTGAAAAAAAAAAAAAAAAAAAAAAGATTCACTGAGACTCTTCCAAAAGAAGAGTTAGGATCCATTTTTATTCTCTTAAAGTCTTGGCCTGGTGCTCAGGTTGGGCATGGGTTGCATTAGACACTAAAATTATAAAGGGTTTTTTGTGAATATGAAATTGAGATCCTGTGTGCTAACTCTCACAATTGTTCATACTTAAAACAACTGCTGACTGGCTTTTACCTTAAGGGACAGTTTATATTTTAAAAACAATGGCACTAGCAGCTGCTGAAGTGTCTGTAATATTAACCACACAGGTTGCCTTTGTCCACACAACTGGTTAAGTAATTAAGCCCAGGCTAGCATGGGGATCATAATTGATATGAACACCTGTTTATAAGCTCTTGCATTGTAAACTGTAGGTTAAGCATCTTCTCAAAATCATAGGCATGTCTATGTTACTATTATATGGTCTTTTGGGAAACAGACACATTATGTAAGAGGAAGGACTGACATTGCTGCCTTACTACAGAACACAGGTTATTTACTCCCCTCCACACCAACCACACAGGGCCTACTTAAGCTAGAGAGTTGGACTGAGTACTATGAAACCTCCATCGTCAGCTAGAAAATGGGAATCCAAACCAAAAAGATAGCTTGCTCGTGTTAAAAACAAAAAGACTAGATATGTAGCCTTAAAGCGATTCAGAAACAAAATCAAATGACAGGTGAATGTATTCTAGGTCAGCGTATCAGCAATGAAGCTCGGGCAGATCACAAACAACTGCAACAAGGAATGACAGACGACTGTCCATCATATGATCAAAGTTATAGAAATGGCTGATGGCAAGTATTTTTAGTCACAGGGATCTATGCCACCCAGGAAGTAAAAAGTCACACACATGACAGGTGATAGTAATAAACCCCTGGAGCCCCAGTGCCATTTAGCAGCTAGTTTATTCAGCAGTGAACCAAGTGGTTACTCAGCCTCTCACCCTGTGGAGCACTCTGGCCCAGGTCATTGTAATCTTCGCCTTGATCATCCCTTGTACTGTCACTCTGGATACTGCTATGTAGGCTTCAACAATTTCTCTAGATGACTTCAGAGAACCCCGTTTCTGCTGACCCCACCCCAAGTAGGACTGCTACCTTCTGTGTAATTCTTCAAAAATTGTTTCTAAGAAACAGAATTTCAATGAAAAGAACTTCCTTGTGGAAAGAACTATTATTGTATCTCAGTCCTTACAGCTACAAATACAAACAGTTCCTTTTCTTTTATTATGTCATTTTATTCTTTGCTTGGGGAGGGGGAGTTAAGATGTGTTAGTTATTCTGATTTATTCATTCTCTTTGTGTCCCTCCCAATAGGAAAATTTGCATAACTGAATGGTCTGCCTTGAAGCCTGCACCGCATTTAAAATGATGTAGATGCTAAAAGAACCACATAATTAATTTAATGCTATTGTTCTTGGTGCAATCACACCCTAGTAATGTATAAGGTTTCCTGTTATGTACCTGGTGGATAGATTATGGAGTAACAATTTGTAGACAGATGAAAGGAAAGAAGTCTTTCCTTGTATCCCTGGCAAAGATGTATGCCCGCTATGTAAGCAGCACAGCTGATGGTGAATTTGAGCCAGGCTCAGGCACTGATTCATTGCTAGCTATTGGATGATGACTTCATTAGCCGTTTTTAAGAAACTGCTGCATAGAAGCCACTATGGTAGACACCCTGAATAGCCGTGTTACATTTTGAATGATAGCCACTATTGATGCTACTTGAGATTCACTTAAAGGATTTTTTCCAAAACTTTTCCTATTATATTCTAATATTCTTATTTTATGTGTTAGTATTTTCTAGATATACAAATGTCTTCCTTAGACTTTCTTCCTCACACAAAGAAAATTTCACTTGGTCCTAATTCTGTTCTTTAGTAGAGAAGTAAATATAATGCATGACTAATGTAAAAATCCAAAGATATATTTAAAAAAATATCTATTCACTAGCTGAGACATAGAGTCCAAAGATAATCAATAACAAGGTCAGTGGCACTTGAAATACTGAATAGTATACTGATTTTCTTCTATTTGCACCAAATTTTTCTAAGATACTTGGAAATATCCCAATTATCAATTACGTAAATGGCAGCCATTTAAAACACCAACAAATTGAGTGTATATTATAAAAGCACTGTATTTTTAATAGATGAAAGTAAGAATTACATAGGTCATACATTTGTAGCTTAATATGGATTAAGATTTAATGCCTTAAAGTAATATTTTTGTACTATGTGATTTTCCTTTTATCATGTATTTCTATCTTCCTAAAGTTACTGTAATTGAGTTTGTTTGATAATGTACACTTATATTACTATAAGACTTGGTAGTTTGTAAAATATGAAGTTCATAATAGAGATAGAGAGTAGAGTTCCTACCTGGCAGGGAGGATAAGAAGAAACTGAAATAGAGAAAAGTGATTTAATCTCAGTACTGCAGTTTTATAAAATATAATTTGTTTTTCCCCTAGCACAGCAGAGTTTCATGCTGATAACAAGCTACTGAATTAATAAATCCATTGCAACTATTGAGACTTTTCCTTTAATAACATAACGAATGCTGAGCATTAAGAAAAGGAAAGACATTCTTTGTACAGATGTTACCTCTAGCAGATCTATATCCCTAAACATAGAAAAACTACCAACATCATACTCTCAGCAATATCAATGTAAAAATAATTTGTGCATCTCAATTAGAATACTGTGTTTTCCACATAAAAGCATGCTGTTTCTCAGAATGCATTTGCTTATTTTCAAATTGGAAAGGCTTTTAGGGGTCTATTTTGTTATCATTACATGTGTTTAACTCCAATTATAGTTAATGGGAGTTGTGTGTCTGTAGTCACAGTAGCCTCTGAACTATTCGAACATTATTGCTTTCCATTACCATCATCATTAAAATAACTTTCCACTCTTCTGCCAACCTGAACTACCACAGTAATCTAGGTTTCTGTTTTCTTTGCATGGATTTATTTGCATGTAATGGAGAATATGGATTACACAATTTGTCCTGTGTCTAGCTTTAAAACCACTGTACTATCATTGAAATTAGAGTAGGTAGGGCTAGAACTCTTTAATTGTTGAGTGAAGAGGGAATTGATTGGCTCCTGCACATGCATTTTTACATAACATCCTATGGATATAATTCCACTGGAGTAAAGCACATCAATACAGTATGATAACTGAGATCTGGTAGATGGCCACACTTTGAAACATACTACAAAATATGAGACCATGAGGGTCACAAACTGGAAATACTAGGCATTATCAATGCGTAACAAAACTGAACATTTAATTGCAGTTACTCACACTTTTGACAGTGCCAAAACAACAACACTGTCTGGGTAAAATTGATGATGCCCTTTTGGATACTTCTAGACTCTGCTCTATTTCCCAAAGCAAAGTGGCCAAGCCATCAGAAAAACTGATCAGAAGACAGAGGAAAGGTACCTGTTAAATTTTCAAGAAAATGAGAAGCCTGAAAATTCCTAAAAGCATTATCAAAGAGGTTGAGAATTCATCACATGTCAGAGGTAAAACACTTGCCTAGCATACATGAGGCCCAGTGTTCCATCCCTGAAAGCATACACAGATATACATACACAGACACACAGATGGATTAGCACCATAACACTCACACTTGGATCCTGTGTTATCACTGAGTAACCTTAGGATTCACTGGTTTTGTTTACTGACTGAGTTCTATTACTTTTGAGTTTCTTTATAACAACTACATGTCCAGTGCTGAAATGTGCCGCAGAAATAGGTGTGTGTGGGGGGGGGGGGGGGTTGGTGTGTGTATGTATATGTGTATGTTTTAGGGAAATAAACCCAGAGCTTTGTACATGCATGTTTAAAATTAAAATATAAATGATGGAGGTTTAGCTGCAGCAGGCACTAAAACGTATCATAAAGCTCATATCCATAATCCTAGAATTGAAGAGACAGAAGCCAGGGATTATAATTTCACACTGACCTTGGGCTACACAGGAAGAACATGCCTGCCAAATGATAATTATAATAACAATAATAATAATAATGAAGGGAGAGGTAATTATGAGGCTCCAGTAATGAAATGAAAAGTCATTTATATAAAAATTCAGAATAATACTGATATCAAAATAATAGAAACTTTGGTATTTCTTAATATATGATAAAGGAGACATCATGAATGAGTATAGTAATTGATGATTCAAGAAATTGTGATGGAATAGTATGTGCCCTTTAGGAAAAATAAAACAAGAAAATAGTGTGGAAGTTTATCTGGCACTGTGAAACAAAATCAATTGAAGATAATTTTAATAATTAAATGTGAATGGGTTAAACTTTAAAGACTACAAAGAGTCAAGATTGTATGCTTATCAAATGTCTGGATATTAGCTACATGTTTATTAAACAAATGTCTATTAGAGAAGGCTGAGAATAAAAGTACATATAAAAATACAAATGCTCATAGATTTAGTTTCATAAAAATAGTAAAAAAAAAAAAAAAAAGAAAAGAAAAAGAAAAAGAAAACCGTACAGTCCTAAAAATCTATAAAAATCTATAACAGGCAAACAACAAACTACGGAAAATACATATCACATATATTTTAGTCAGTTTCTGTCTTAAGTATATCTTGTGCAAAATCAAACAGTACAACAAACAGCCAGAGGACAAGGCCAGCATTCAATGTAGAATAAATAGATGGTAATATATGGGAAGTTCCACCTCACTAGTATTTGGAAAAATACAAAAGGAATGAATCATATGTCAATTTTTCATTTTTTATATTAGCACGTTTTAAAAAATTATTACCCAAAGAGAAAAGACAGAGAAATTCATGTACTGTCAATGGTATTTAAGTTAATGCAACTATTCTCTAACACCATTTGGGGTTATTCCTGCATACCTTATTAATTCCTGTCCTATGCAAGGCATGCATATGGATAGAACTACAGC
Source organism: Mus caroli (assembly GCF_978045245.1). NCBI lineage: Eukaryota > Metazoa > Chordata > Mammalia > Rodentia > Muridae > Mus > Mus caroli. The sequence goes on along the minus strand of NW_028227260.1, from coordinate 41,086,197 downwards.
ATTCATATGGATATAACTGGAGCATACATATGGATGTAACCATAAGGATGGTCATTTCTTTTTTTTAACTTTTTATTAGGTATTTTCCTCATTTACATTTCCAATGTTATCCCAAAAGTCCTCCATACCCTCCCACCCACTCCCCTACTACCCACTCCCACTTTTTGGCCCTGGCATTCCCCTGTACTAGGGCATATAAAGTTTGCAAGTCCAATGGGCCTCTCTTTCCAGTGATGGCCTACTAGGCCATCTTTTGATACATATACAGCTAGAGTCAAGAGCTCCGGGGTACTGGTTAGTTCATAATGTTGTTGTACCTACAGGGTTGCAGATCTCTTTAGCTCCTTGGATACTTTCTCTACCAAGGATGGTCATTTCTACATTGTTATTATAGTAAAATATTGGGAGCAGTTTATATATTGTTTAAGAGAGAATGACTAGTAAATCATTATATATTTGCATAATAAAAATAAATATATGGACATTAAAATCATGCTTTCAGTGTTATATTCTAGACATTTAATAACAGAAAACTTCTACAAGAGGAGGATAGAACACCATATTGCACATCTAGTTTTAGCTCAATATTTTTTTTAAATTTTTTATTAGGTATTTTCTTCATTTACATTTCCAATGCTATCCCAAAAGTCCCCCATACCCTCCCCCCACACCCCTTCCCACCCACTCTCACTTCTTGGCCCTGGCATTCCCCTGTACTGAGGCATATAAAGTTTGCAAGACCAATGGGCCTCTCTTTCCACTGATGGCTGACTAGGCCATCTTCTGATTCATATGCAGCTAGAGACACGAGCTCGGGGGGTACTGGTTAGTTCATAATGTTGCTCCACCTATAGGGCTGCAGACCCCTTTAGCTCCTTGGGTACTTTCTCTAGCTCCTCCATTGGGGGCCCCGTGTTCCATCCTATAGATGACTGTGAGCATCCACTTCTGTGTTTGCTAGGCCCCGGCATAGCCTCACAAGAGACAGCTATATCTGGGTCCTTTCAGCAAAATCTTGCTAGTGTATGCACATGCTTTCATTGTGTATGCACATGCTTTCAGTATTATATTCTAGACATTTAATAACAGAAAACTTCTACAAGAGGAGGAAAGAACATCATATTGCACATCTAGTTTTAGCTCAATATTTTCTAAAGACATTATTCTTTAGAGAACAACAGAGGGAGGCCACACTATGAGAGGAAGAAGTAATCATAGATTTAGTCTCAACTTGACCATCTCATGTAGTTTGCAAGATACAGCCTTTGGCATATACTTTATGAGGGTTATTGCCTGTACTCCCCCAGGTTGCATACTATAGAACTGACACTTTTAGTCTGACTTATGCCTCTTTATTTTAGGCTGTGTCTTATCTGTATTTAGTCTTTGGTCATTTTACTTGACATTTAAAAGAACAACAAAATTAATTATGTAAGTTTAGGTATAAACCTAAAACATAATGACATTTGTGTGTTTTCTATGTTTATGTGTTATGTACATCATTGATAAATGAATGATTATTTGAGTGGATTCAGTACATGTACCTTAATGTTTTAATCCATTTACTAAAATATTCAACAAGATTTAGAGATGGCTGCCACATGCCCTTGTGCTTAGAGAAGGCATGGATCATCTTATTATTATGAGAAGGACAGCCTTGCCATTAGTTTGAACTGGGTAGCGTGATAGAACTTGGGAACTATGTTACAGCCAAGACATATACTTCAGTTCTAATTTGCTGACAGATTTGAAAGCTTTTCTGAAGACTATCTACCTCTATAGCATGCATCTTCATAAAAGTATAGTCTTCTCTTCAATACCATTCTTGAATGATTTCAATCTCCATAGTCGTGTCAAAATCTTACCTACACATAGACTTTAGGTATAGGCCTAAAACATAATAACACGTCTTTCACAAATAAGGGAAAATCAGCTTGGGTTTGCTTACCAAATTCTGGTGGACTTAGAAATGAACTTGATTCTAAGTAGGTCTTATCAAGACATCAAATCATATAGTACACTACCCACTTCCTCTACCTTTTTTCCAAAAAACTGCCATCAATTTTGCAATCACCTCATTTAGTCTCTTACCTCTGACAGAAATAATATCTAATGGTTGTTCTATTCCTATAAATGTGATGCTGATCTATGAGGTCTGTTATTATTGAATACCATAAGTATAAAAGTTGTGTTTCAAATAATCCGTTCGGTGGTATTTCAATCCCTTGTTCAAATATGAAGTCACTTTTGAGCATGAGAAATTGTGAGGAATTACCATCACTAGATTATTAGCCATTAGAATATGAATACAGATGGAAAATCTATGTATGCATATGAAAATATAGAAGTATGTATGAGTGTGTGTTGGGGTGTGTACTTTATGAGATCCATTTAATTCCACTTAGGGCTTAATCCTTAGAACTTCATGGTACAAATATACATTTTATGGCAAAATTGTATTTATCATAAATATAAATAACTGGAAATTAATTTTAAACATGTAGATCAGCAATTGTTGCCATTGTTCCTAATGGCTTTTTGTTAATAAACAAGGTTGTAGGTTGACATTTCAAAAATATAACAGGCGACCTTTGCAGAAATGCTTCTCCATGTAATTATCTTATTAAGTTGGGAACCTAATAGGTTCCCAAGGGGGATCAAAGGGATAGAAAATAAAATCTAAAGTAGTTCACTTTTTCTGTCTGCCATAAAGCTGGGTTTGGGACGTGAACCAATGTTTATGGCACTTTCCAAAAGCTTTAAATGTCCTTTAGTCAGTTTGCTTTGACTCAAAGGAATTTTCTCAAACCAAATGCCAACCATAAGTTGCAAATTGATATGAATCCTCACATCCTGCCATTTAACACAGTAAGGCTGCAAATTTGGAGGGGATCCACTAGGTGTTTTGTGATGTTATGGAATACCAGAGACATTCCTGGAGGGAAGCACAGATAGATACCTGTTGACTTTAGTTTCTGAGATTCCCCAGTGTACTAGCTTCTTTCTCTGAGCTGGCACGAGCCTCTGGGATTGCCGCCATCATTCTACATTCTCCTATCAGAGAATAACACTGATGTTTTAATGCTTACAATGCAAAGGGAAGTATTTGATTGTAGCTTAAGTTTTAACTGTTCTCTAAGAAGTCTCAAACTAATCTGTATGCAAACCTGTGCCATCTTAGTAATAAGCCCTTTATCCAGGAATGTTATCTTCACATTTTTAGCTGAATTGTGATCCATATCACAAATTAAATAATGGATTTTTTAATGGTATCTTCAAAAGGATACCCAAATAATCCATCACTCAGATGTATCTCCAAGTACAGAAAGCCTCTTAATTTCTCACCTTTCTGTAATATTATTGCATTCTGAACCATTGAGAATACTTTAAGCTTCTGTCTAGTTTGCTTAGTGCACTCACAAGGTGGTGGTAATGAGGTCAAGGTTATGGGAGCAAGAATGTTCTGCTGTGTATAAACCACAGACTACTGGAATTGGTCAAGAGATGATAGCACAACCTAGAAAGGCATCATGACAAAACCTCAGCACTTCTCAGTCCAGTCTCCCCATGGAGAGACAGGATATACTAGTGGGCTATCATCATCTGAGGGAGGAAATGAATAGCAGCTTGGGAGGCTCCAACATCTACTTCTGAACAAAGCAGGCCTGACATTTAGGCATTAACTTTGCATTATAATCTCCCATCATACCATTGATTTGCTATGTAACCTTCATCACTAAAGCAGAGATAATAGGATAGAATGAAATGAGCTTACCTCCCGGGGATGTTGTGTGAATTAGCAAATTAACTAGTGTAAAGTGTTAGCATTTATGTAAGTGCTGGTGGTTGTCATTATTTCTGGGGACCAGTCTCATTCTAAATAGAGAATCTAAGTATATTATGCTTTTGCCAGGAAGAGATTTTCAGCCACATCAATTGCATTTAAGCCGAGCATAAAACAGAGGTGATAATAATATAGTAGTGATCATCACAGCACCGAGCTGGAAGCCTTTTCCCTGTTAGAGCTAAAACTATTTTCAGCAACTTTCAATGCTTTTAAACTTTGCTTTCCAAGCTTTGTGCCAACAGTCATCTCTACAGTGATTATTCTTCCAGTGATGGGTAGGGGGAATGGGACCAAGAATAGGTCCCATTCATTATTCATTGCCGTAATGACTATATAATGTATTGAATTTGTTTACATCATACAATCAGGCAAACTCAGTAGCTGCTTTGATTGCCATATATTGCAATCATTGGGTTTTTGTTGTTTTGTTTTATTATTTTTAAACTCTTTTTTTCTTTTCTTTTTTCCTCCACTCTACACACACTGGTGTCCTTTAAGGGTAACCAACATACAAATTGAAAACTCATGGGGAATTGGAGAGCTTTTCAACAAAAGGCACTGCCCATAGATCTTTTCAATTTAACATCTTTACCAAGGAATTTTGTTGTCACCTGTTTATCTCCAAGGAGTCTGTGCTTGAGAGAATTCTTCCATTTCTTTTGTCACTCTGCCTCTGCTTACCAAGAAAAGTCATTTATTGCTGATTGCAGAACTCTTGAACCCAGCCTGGCAGCTGCTGTGTAAACGCCTCAGATCCAGGCTCTTTGCAGTTTATTTCCATATTCATTTGAAGTGATTTTTCAAGACTGTTTGGAAACCTCTCTCGACCTGACACTGTGCAATAGTCAGGATCTAAAGCTCACCTTTTTTTTTCTGTCTTCTTCTCTTTGTCTTACAGATAACAGACGGCCCCCTCTGGAAAGATCACGCTCTCGCCACAATGGAGCCATGTCATCCAAGTGATTCCTGAGGCCAGGGAGAATGGAGACATTTAAGAAAACAAAACCATCCATTTTGAAAGGAACAAATATACACTTAAGAGTTGGAGTGGAAAGAAATGCGTTTCCACAAAGGTCAAGCTGATCTGGGTGAAGGGAAGTGTATTGGTAGTTACTGCAAGTACACTAATCTGAACTCTGATGTCATGATTAGGAAACATTTGTTCCTCTCTAAAGATGCACATAACTTGTCATTGTGTGTAAGGACCTGATTGTGAAGATCAAAGTAGGAAAAAAAAAAAAACATGGAAGAATCCTAAGGCTTCTACCAACATTCCAGTCTGTCAAACAGTTTAAAACTGAAATTCTAGGTCAGACCTACCCACCCCATACCCCCCCAAATAGACAAAGGGCAGGGGAAAGATAGACAGGAAGAATTTCTATTGTCTAGTTTCAGCTCATCTTATGTATATAGTGTAAAGTCTAGGAGAATAGGCGCATTAATGATTGTAAAGGAGCAAATATCACACTCAGAAAGAGAAGCCCAACTCAAGGTATTTAGAACCCAACTCAAGTGAAAGCTAATGGATTCTTCTATGTGGCAGAAATTAATCTTACCATTACTCTAATGTTTCAGTACAGTGTCACAGGCACTTAGCATTGCTGAAAATAAACCAAAGTTTAACAGAATCCACTAGATTTCATTTTTATTTAAGATGTATTTAAGAAGTCTCCACAGACTTATAGAAATTTTTTATATAACTATTTTTGAGAAAAGTGTAGACTTTCATGTATATGCTAGGGATGAGCCTGAAATTCTCTTGCCTTTATTTAGATTTTAGAGGAAAATATTGATTTCTACTTCTTCCATTACTTCATTCTCCCTTTACCCCCTTAGAGGTAGGGAACAGAACTACAGAAGAGTGTAGAGGGAGGAAAGTGACATTTTAAATGCAGGAGGCAGTAGGAAACTTTTGAAAGTTCAATTGGTTGGTCTCTAGTTCTACCCCATTTCCCACTCCACTCTGGTAGTGAAAAAGCAATTCTCTCTCCCTCCTGCCCTCCCTTTTACCCTCCCTCTCTGCCTTCCTCCCTCCTTCCCTACTTCACTCTCTTCCTCTCCCTCCCTCCATTCCTTCCTCTCCTTCCCTCCCCTGTCCCTCCTTCCCTCCCTACCTTTCCCTATGTCCCTCCCCAGCATGTGTGTGTGTGTGTGTATGTATCTCTTACTGAAATAACCCATACCCAACTCTCTGTCATCATCATACTTACTTACCTTATATTATTAACACATTTCAGTGATACTGCCAAAACAACGCTAACAGACAAAGAAGCTCGGCATTGTTTTAAATATGTGAGAGAGCAGAAGTTATACTTAACTTGTCTATTCTCCTACAATGTGCATTTGTAATAATTGGTGTGACTTCTCTGGAGTGTAATTTCAAGACTAATTCATGCAGATGATTGTGATTGCTGTAAAAGATTGCTTGTATGTATATTTCTTATGTAGATAATTCTATTTCTATTCTGCCAAAGCACATTATAGACATTTAGAGAAAAGAACAAATAACTGGCTTGACAAGCCACCTTCTGAGACAAAGTAAACAAGTGACCAGTAGCTCATTGACTCTTTCTACAGATATAAAGTAATTTAAATGGTTGCCTTTCACTCGTTCTTACTTAGGTATGACACTTCAAAATACTCTGAAGCTACTATAAGTAGAAAAATCAGAACATAACAATGTCTGAGTTTTTTCCTTTTTTTCTTATGTGAACACACACACACTCTTTAGAACATACCACTTTCACACACTTTTTAAACAATAACAATGAAGTTTAGGTTCTACTAATTAATGTAAATAACTACTGTATGCATTTTCAATTTTACAAAGTATTTTCTGAAATATTGTGGTATGGCTTATTTGAGATTTTTTGTTTTTGTTTTTATAGCTTTTCAGGCTGTAAAAAATTAATCTTGAAATGTAAACGTTGACTGAAATTTAGGGCATTTGCCCTGCCATATTATCTAACTGGTCAAGGTTGAAATACTGAGGTATGTCACCTTTTCCAGATGTGAACTTGCCTTACTTTCTAGTTTGTAAACAAGAATGAATGAAGTACTATTATTGATAAATTATATATTTGTATTTAAATGCATTCCACATGCTTTTCACAAATATTAGAAAACCTTTCAGGGGACAGACACATAATTAACTCATGTGACTTATAATGGTCCTGTTCTGGTCACTTGCATTTTTTGTTTTTGGTCAAAAGGTATCATCTGAAAACAAAAATACATAGTGGCATTTTTTAAAAGAAAACCAAATTAGGCTGAAGTATTTTATGTATTTTTGTTTATATCTGCCACACATGAAAAATGCCCTTTTCTACAACTTTTTCTTCAGAATATTACAAAACAAGTTAACTGTTTTGAATATTTTCCTTTGGCTACTGTAATGATTGACCATCAATCTTGTAGTTTAAGACCACAGCAATTTATTGTCCCATGGTCCTGGAGGCCAGAAGTTTGACATCTGGACATCAGACCATTCATGCTACCTCCAGAGGCCCCTTCTTTGATTTGTCCATTTTCTGATGGCCAACGGTATTGGGTGGCTTATGGCCACATTTTTCTCTACTCCTTTTTATATCATCTTCTCTGTGCACCTGATCTCTCTCAGCCTGTCCTGTAAAGATGTTGATGGTGGCATTTAGAGACCGCCATCTGAAGACAGGATAATCCTCTCACCACACACGCTGAACTTTATGATATCTCTATGACCCTTCTTTCAAGCAAGCTAACATCTAGGTTCTTTCCTAGATAGCTTAGGATAATTGAGATAGTGGAATGAATCCAGATATGTGTGCCCGATCTTTTCACCACTATTCAAAAGCTGGCAGGCCACATCCTTTTGGCGCACACCTTTAATCCCAGCACTTAGGAGGCTGAGGCAAGTGGATTTCTTAGTTCGAGGCCAGCCTGGTCTACAAAGTGAGTTCCAGGACAGCCAGGGCTACAGAGAAACCCTGTCTCAAAACAAAACAAAAACACAAAACAACAACAAAAAAGTTTATCTTCACACAGAATTTCCTCATTTTATCATCTTTCACTATTAACAAAATATACCAAATCAAGTGCTAATTCCTTCTTGACATAATGGTTCTTTCTTCACTTCCTCCTGTCTCTTTTTTTGTTTTTCAATTAGGTATTTTCATTTACATTTCCAATGTTATCCCAAAAGTCCCCCATACCCTCCCCCCCCTCCCCTACCCACCAACTCCCACTTTTTGGCCCTGGCGTTCCCCTGTACTGGGGCATATAAAGTTTGCAAGTCCAATGGGCCTCTCTTTCCAGTGATGGCTGACTAGGCCATCTTTTGATACATATGCAGCTAGAGACACGAGCTCCGGGGTACTGGTTAGTTCATAATGTTGTTCCACCTATAGGGTTGCAGATCCCTTTAGCTCCTTGGGTATTTTCTCTAGCTCTTCCATTGGGGGCCCTGTTATCCATCCAATAGCTGACTGTGAGCATCCACTTATGTGTTTGCTAGGCCCCTATCTGGCTCTTTTTTAAAAATTAGTACAAAAATAATGAGTTTCATTGTGGCATTTTCATGCTTTGTTGTTGTCATTGATGATGATGAAATGATGGTGATGACCCTTCTCCCCACTTTATGTGCCCTCGCCTCTTCCACTACCCACTGCTATGGTCCCCCTAGTAAGTCCCATTTCACTGCCATGTCTCATATGTTCTATTATTGTCTCTTCTCCTCCCCATTCTCCTAAGACTTCTTTTCCCCAGCAAAAATGAACTAGCTATACTTACAACAGGGCCTGCCAAGTTCCTCAACTTTATCACTTACAAGATCAAGATTAGTTTTCCATAAAACTATAGAGGACAATTCAGATAAGTTGTTTGGTTTGGTTTTGCTGCTATATAACAACAATCTTTCTTCTAGTTCCCACTACAGTATTCATTTCCTCTTGTGCCCTCACCAGAAATGCCTTTAACATCCACATTTCCATCAGGGGTTTGGCTCAGGCAATCTATAGTGTCTCTATTAAGTTTACTATCAACAATTGTACCATCCTCTACCCAGCATCAAATTCCAATGCCACTTTCACATATGTACGTATTTGTCATAGCAGTACCCCACCTCATACTAAAATTTATATCACATTCCTATGGTTACTGTAACATATTCCCACAGACACAGAGGGATAAAATAGTAGATTTCTGGTTCTGTGGTATTTTTAAAGCCACAACTCCAAAACCATGATATTGGCAGGAGAGCACTCCTCTGCAAACTCTAGAGAAAAATCCACTCCTTGCATCTTCTCATGTGATTGTCATTATTCCTTGGATTGTGGCTTCATCTTACTACTCTGTGTTGTTTTGACAGCTTCCCCTCTGTATATATAATCTACCTCTACTTCTCTCTTTTAAAGATAATTTTGATGACCCATCCGGATTATCTATTATAACATCCTGATTTTCAGAGCCTAAATTTAATTACAACTTAACATACCTGCCGGACAGAATAAGGTAATATCACAGATTCTGAGGATTACCACACAAATGAACATGTCTTTTTGGGAGGGAGAAGCATAATTAAGCCACTACAGTAGTCATTGCATATAAATGTACTTTATACTTTTTAAAATGCATCCTTGGTGCTCAAGCCAGATTTAAGGTTGTTATTAAAAGCTATTGTCTGCACAGGCTACTGCATGCTTTGTTACTAAATAGACAAAATGGCTATTCTAAATTTTGGTTGATATTTTCACCACTGTAACCAATTAGCTGAAACAATTCACAGATCTCAACTCTGCTCTAGTGTGTCTCTTCTGCCCTTTTTTATGAAGCCTTTGTTCAAATGTCTTCTATCATGCATAATGTAGGCACAAAACTACCTCTGATACAGAAGGGTTCTTTACAAGCTTCCTTTAGATATTGTGAATCCCTCCGCTGAAGTGAGAGGTAAAAGCAAAGACTGTATTGAATGGGTATTGAGGGAGATTTTGTCCATAGCAAGCAACTATTTCTTTAAGAAATAGTTCAAGTAGCAGTAAAGCTGTCAATTTGTGCTGTCATTTCACCTTGGAATAAATACCTGTATTTGCGCTGGACCAATAATGACTTGCATTCTCTGTATAATGCCTATTAATTCAATAAAGCTTAGATCTGCATTAAATGTTTAGTCTCTGATTCCGACTAAATATGAATGAAAAGGCTTGGGTGCTGAAGTGTCAAGAGGATTGAAGACATTCTAGGAAAAGCTTCAGCTAAACAGAGCTTCAAGAGTGGTTTTGGAAGGGCCAGGTCAAGTGGAGATCATGGGCTGTCTTCAAAGACTCATATACTTAAGAGAACTCTAAGGTTTTTCTTAGCATTCCTGCACACTTCTCATCAAAATAGTAGATAAATGCTTATACAACTAAAAAGTGGAGATTTATATGCTACATGCTCAACACAAACTGTTTTTGCAGAGCTTTGTGTGTGTGTGTGCATTATATACAGTGCTAAAGCAAATGGGCTTCAGATGCTCAGAGTGGTAAATGTCCAGAACAAGTAACGAAGAGTGGCAGGCTTTTATTCTCTAGAGAGCTTTCAAAAGAATCCCTCCTTGTGGGTGGGCTGTCTTCAAGATAAAGTACTGGACAATGTAATAAGCAGACCTATAAATGACATGATCCAAATCCTGGCCCACCCACTAGGTTCTTTGAAATAGTTTGCTCCAGCAAGCAAACACATTGTTTTCTTTCCCCCTAAGACCCAAATAAAGAGTGTAAAAAACAGAGTATACACAACAGGACAAATTTGAGCTTAAGGACAACAGTTGTGAGTAGGAAGGAAAGCTGAAATTGATCAATATACCATACATGTAATGTGCTATGTAGTTTTGATTTATAACAAAAAGAATGCCATAACTGAAGATCCCATTTATACAGGAAATTGATTTTGATGTTTAGGATTCCAGTTGCCACAACTAAAATATAATTATAGTTCATGTCCATTGCATGGGGGAAAATTGCAAATACATGAATTATGCAAACCATGGCTTTGTGCCAACTTCTTGGAGATTAGTAAGAATTTAGTCTTTAGCTATGATGACCTTATATCTATGCTATCAGAGGTGCAAATAATATTTTTACCTGTACTTTGACAAATTGAGATCCAGCCAATAATATCACCTTTTGATGTTCATATGTACAGCATACACACTAATAACTTCTTAGGTATACTAATACTCATCAAAGTTTGCATCTTGTTAAAGCTTCCCCAGTCCCTACCTGTGCTGTGGCTGTTCTAGTCAGTATGTTCTCATCTTTACCCACTCAGGAAAGCCACCTTTTGAGAACAGAGTTATGAACTGACTATAGCTAATGCCTTTAACTTCTCAGTCTAGTGGGATAGAAACATAAACTTACCTGGAGCAACAGGAGTTGGTTCAGCATTTTATAGCACTTAGTGCTTCTGCAAAGGCCCTGTGTTCATCACCTACAGTATGGCTCACAACTGTTTTTATACTTTAGTTCTAAGGAATCTCACACCCTCTGAGGGCATGGCATATACATAAAACAAAAATAAATACATCTCAAAAAGAAAAAGAAAAAATCCAGAATTTTAATTCAAAGTGGAAACATTGATCGGTGTCCTAACCATGGCATCAACAAGATCTGTGGAAATACTGGAGGGAAAAATCACATCACTTTTTAAGAGTTAGAGGAAAGAAGCAGAAAACAAGCATGAATGCAAACATTCTGGAAGAAGTAAAATTTTAAATTATAATTTAAAATGCAAGATGATTTTATAAATTCAATATATATTGCATATCTACTGTGTGCCCCATACAAGGCTAAGCTTAAAGATATAGCAAAAAATCAAATCAGGAAAATATGGCCTCTGGTCTCATGGAACTTTATTTTCTTTGAGGAGATGGGGAGGGAAGGCATAACTAAAGGTACCAATCTGAACCATGATATACATATGCAGATAATATTAAACCATTCAATATAACTTGAATTTAAGACCCATTTGGTGGCTTGAATGAAATGTCCGCCATTAGTCTTGGCATTTAAATACTTAGTCCCCAGCTGGCAGAACTGTTTGAGAAGGATAACAAGGTATGGCCTTGTTGGAAGCTGTTTGTCATTGAAGATGAGCTTGAGGTTTCAAAAGCCTGTTCCCATAGCTAATGTATGTCCTGCTTCCTATTCATTGTTTAAGATATGAGCTCTCCTCTGTTGTTCCTGCTGCTTGCCACATGCTACCTCTACTCTGCTATCATGGATTCTAATCATTTGGAACCTAAAACTCAAAATAACCTCCTCTATAAGTTGCCTTAAGTCATGGTATTTTTTCACAGCAATAGAAAAGCATCTAATACACACATGAAAACAAACAGTAGCTACATAGTTTAATTCTGTAAGTTATAGGGGTATGCTAAAAAGCTATATACAAAGAAAGCATATGGAGTAGGCTTAAGAGCTGTCTCAGCAGTTAAGAGTGAAAATTGGTCTTACGGAAAACCAATTTCACAACACATACATTGGGGGCTCACAGTTGCCTGTACCTCCAACTTCTACAGCTCTGGCATCTTCTCCCAAAAATGCTATATATACATATATATGAATATTGTCTTAGGGTTTCTATTCCTGCACGAACATCATGACCAAGAAGCAAATTGGGGAGGAAAGGGCTTATTTGGCTTACACTTCCATACTGCTGTTCATCACCAAAGGAAGACAGGACTGGAACATAAGCAGGTCAGGAAGCAGAAGCTGATGCAGAGGCCATGGAGGGATGTTCCTTACTGGCTTGCTTCCCCTGGCTTGCTCAGCCTGCTCTCTTATAGAACCAAGACTACCAGCCCAGAGATGGCACCACCCACAAGGGGCCTTTCCCCCTTGATCACTAATTGAGAAACTGCCATACAGCTGGATCTCATGGAGGCATTTCCTCAACTGAAGCTCCTTTCTCTGTGATAACTCCAGCTGTGTCAAGTTGACACAAAACTAGCCAGTACAAATATGATCCTAGAAATTCTGTGTAGGAAAGAATGAGGCAGGATTAGCATTGGTACCTCAGTGATAGAGTTCTTGATTCGCATGAGGCCTTCGTCAATCCCAATGTAGAAAGAAAGAGAGAGAAGGAAAGGGGCCACAGAAAGCTAACCATGTAGAAAGCTATTGCAGTAATACTACTGTGAGAAGTGAAGACGTGTTATTGTTTCAAGTGGCAACAATCTCAGCTGGTTGTTGAGATCATGATGAATGAGAGGAGCCAAAGGTTTCAGACTGAGTGACAACTGATGTGCTACATTCAATGAAAAAAGTTGAACACAGAAGAAACTGTCTTTGCAATAGTGTTTGCATTGCAAATAGCTGCAGTTCTGAGTCATGGTACACTCCTATTTTCCTAGTTTCCTTTGTATTACTGTGATCAACACTATGACTAAGGTTATATTAATGAGATGGCCCTCATAGGCTTATATGTTTGAATCATTGGTTCTCAGTTAGTGGAACTGTTTGGGGGAAGGATTAGCAAGTGTTGCCTTGTTGAAGGAGAAGTATCACTAAGGATGAGCTTAGAAATTTCAAAAGCCCACACTAGACCTAGTCTCATTCTTTCTGCCTGCTGCTTGTGGATCAGGATGAAAACTCAGCTACTACTACAGCACATCCACCAAGCTCCCAAGAGTGAAGGGCATGAACTAATCCTATGAAACTATAAGCAAGCCCCAAATTGAATGTTTCTTAAAAAGTTGCCTAGGTCATGTTGCCTCTTCAAAGCAATAGAACAGTAACTAATACAATGACTAAAAGCAACTTTGGGGAAAAAATAGTTTATTTGACTTTAAAGTCCATTTCAGAATTCATCACTGAGAGAAACTCAGAGCAGAAACCAAGAGGCTGACACTGAAACAGAGACCATGGAGGAATGCTGCTTACTGGCTTGTTCTTCATGGCTCCTTCAACCTGCTTTCTTATAGCACACAGAACCACCTGCCCTTCCCACATCTATTAATCAAGAAAACACTCCCATAGATTTGCCTACATGCCAGTTTGATGGAGGTATTTTCTCAGTTGAGTTACCCTCATCCCAAGTGACTCTAGCTTGTCTCAAATTTAAAAAGAAAAAAAAAATTCTAACCCACACATGACTTACCTACAGTGTTGAGTTCACATGCAAAACTGATTAATGTATATCATGAGTTCATGGAGAGAAAGAACAGTAAAAAGAAAAGAATTTCTATTCGACATACATAGTAATCTGGTGTTTATAGTGATTTTCTTTCTTTTCTTTTCTTGTTCCCTGTTTCTTGCCCATCTCTTTTCTTTTTCTTCTTTTTAATAATACTGAAAAAGCCAAATCATGCAGCAGCTATTCAAAGAAATAAGAAACCATCACAGACTGAGGTGACATTAAGATGTCCTGCTTCACTTTTGGTCTCTCACCAACAGGAAAGAAAGACATTTAGATGAAGTGTAATTTATGGGAAAGACTTTAATTAGTTCAGAGTTAGAACTTTGTAAGTGTATGCTTAATATTTCAAACTGTACATTTAAGAGCTTCTTAAGCAATTACTACTCTCTCTAGGAGCAGCAGGCAGCCAGAATGGCTCACGCCTGTAATCTCACCACTTCAGATAGTGAGGCAGGAGGATCACCATGTTCAAGATCAGTCCAGCTACAAAGTAAGACACTGTCTGGGGAAAAAATGAAAAGTGAAGTAATAATAACTAAAAAAAAAAACAAAAAAAACAGCAAAGCTTCCTATTTCAGTATTTTTCTAGGAATCTCAGACTTCTGATATGTTTTTATGCTAAATACCTTTTGACTCAATTGTAGGGCTTTGTTTCTCAAGTAACATAACATTGAATGGCTTTATTTTAGCTAAAGTTATTTTATTTTGGTAATGAGAACTAGTTTGTCAATATTCTCTACCAGTCTTTCCCTCCAATATTCCATGTTAGTTCCATCCATTTTCTTACTAAGTCCCAAATATACCAATGAAACATAAATTGAACATAATTAAATATGATAAATTCTCATTCGATAGTCTTTGGCAATCTGTGGCCTCAGATAGCAAAGCAGCCTGGAGTTTTTGACAAAAATCAAGTAATGAAGTGTTTTACCTGGCTGAACAACTGGTGGTCCTTAGGGAGCAGAGAGGGGAAATGAAGGAGGTCATGTACTAAGTGCCCCTGGTAGAATTCAGTAGAGAGATGAAAATGAAAGAGTCTTACATATGTCAGCTACTTCCTGATTCCGCAGCATCTGTGACAAAAGGCTGACTTGCTGTGACCTTATATTGTATGGCACTTTGTACTTTTGAAAAGACTTTAACTTTTCACATCCATTATTCCATCATCTCATTTCTTCTCAGTCTTCAAACATCCTCAAGTTCCCAGTGTCCTATTAAAGACCAACCTTCTTCGAAGGAGTGAAATCTCCTTCGAGGCTACTCGAAGACACCATGAGCACCTTCCTGCTAAACCTTATGAATGCCTTTGAAAGTACATTCTGCTTATTGTCTCCAATCTCCTACCAAGTATACCTAGCCTGATCTTACCTTAATACTCCTTAAACTCTGCAGTCCCATTTATTGGTCATTGTCATCACACACAATAATAGGCATCAACCCTAATTTTCTTCATTCTTTTTTTCTTCATTTCCAGGGTCATCCTTAGTCAAGTCCTTGAGTCTCAGCTCCCCAGCACCACCTCCCTACTGGAACATAGAGACCAGACACTAAAATTCACATATCCCCAAATATGTTTTCCCCAGGAAATAATTTCCCAGCCAGACATCATTAGCATTATCCTATTTCTAGTTTTTAGGATGAGAAGCTCCTAATGCATCTTGTGCTCTACCCCTTCTCACCCTGAGATCTCTTAAGAATGAAGATTCTTCTCGGTGGCTCATTCTCACATGCTTTTTAATCCATATTTCACACTGACATAGATAGCATCATCAACTGCCTATTCTTCAAAGACCTTTGTTGTTTCTCTTAGTTAACAAAAGTAGTGTGACCTTCAAAGGTCCCAGGAGCATACTCAGATGCAAACATCAATCCTCTTTTACTTAATTCCTACAGCAATGCTGTATCAGATTCACTCTGGGAGGAGACCAGCAATATATAGGAATATGTTAGTATCCTCAGATGTTCATGTACCCTTATGCCAGATGCACACCTGAAATTTAGTCAGACTAGTATTACCTCACTGCCTAACTTTACCCTTTTTCTCCTATTAATCCTTCAAGGGCCAATGCTGCCTTTTAAAGCTTTTCTTAATTTTCCTTTCACCATTAAAATAAATGGTGTTATCTAATGCTCCCGCATCAATTTGTTCATACCTCTATTATGGCCTTTATTTCATTCTGCCTCCTACTATACTTGGCTCTCTGTGTCCTTGACTGAAGTGTAAGTTCCTTGATGGCAGTGACTGTCTCATTCATCTCGGGGGCCTTTACATAAAGCAATTGCTCAATGAATGAATGTGTAGTGTCAACTCTCAGGGAATTAAACAAATGAAAAGCAATGTTTGGTCCAGGTAATAGAAAATTGCAACTAATTTCCTCAGCGAGGTGGGAACATAACCTTCATCACCATCTTGGGAACTGAGGACCTGTGTAAGGTCAGTGTTGAGGACAACCTCCCCAAACTAGATAGCTGCAAGTTGACTTTAGAAGAGAACTTCAGCAGCTGCTAACTGATGGAAGACAAGTAGGAAGTTGTTTCCGCCAAGGTCAAGCTTTTAACAAGTGTCTGCAATGTACACTGAGGGATTTGGCTGTACTCCAATTATGCTAATAAGTCTTATATATGGGCCTCCAGCATCCAGGAACCACCTCCCTAAACAATTCAATAAGTGTAAATACCAAGGCAGAGTTGTAAATGTGGAACTTATTTGCAGTGTACCAACCTTGTTATTATCAAATGTCATGGGGTATAAGTCATGACAATTATGCTGCCTGCTTTTTATTACATTTATTTTACTTCTTAAAAGTACACTATATCCCCATAAGCTTTCTCTATTCTGTACTACTTGTGAAACCTAGCCTGGCTATGGCTTCCAGAGTCACAAAAGGCAAAAACATTAGAGTCGTAGTTAATGAGCATTTCCGGTAAGGAAATGACGTCAATGGTCATTGCACCATTCACTGACACTTTCCATTAGGGTTCACTGTATATGTCAATTTAAGTTGTGACATTTTGTGGGCTTCTCCATACAAGAGATTTCATTATCTAAAATAAAAACTTCCCTTGCCACCTTCCTCCCTCCATCTGAGAATATAGACAAACATGTGGTCCTAGTGTGGAATAGCTGGGCATTTTTTCACAAAGCATTGGAATTCTTTATTGCTAGCTTGATATAATTAGAAGTTGACCAGATTTTCCTGTTTTGGACCACCAGGCACAGTAGAAGATGCTTTTCTTTCTCATATCCAAGAGCCTTGCACCAGTCCCTCAGAAGTAGAATAGCACATAGCTGTGTCACTAAGCATTCTCTGGCAACAGCTTCCAGTCTTTTTGAGGAGTCATAGTAACCCAACTTGCAGGCTCCTGTGGAATCAGGAAGAATAGCTGCCAGACCACAAACTACTTTGGGAAGTACTTCAGGGCTTTGAGAATTGCCACTGCTTTCAAAGTTTCCTTGGAGAATAATGTCTGAAAAGAAAGCTTAGGTCATTCCTGCACCCAGGTGGTACTTTAGAGTTTTTTTTTCCCTGTAATTATAGTACTTTCTGTTGTTTCTGGTGTATGACTCACCAGCTGTGTTATAGTAGTTGCTTTTCATGACTCTACGATAGCATACCACACAGAAACAACCCCAAACATGAAGGGTTCATTTGGGCTCAAAATTTCAAATCCTGCAAGATGGAGAATAGGGTGCATGACAGAGGAAGTATGTGACGCAGGCCATTTCACATGGTAGACCAGACAACACACAGTAAGACTGAAACCAAAGATTGGGTTATTAACTTTCAAGTGCCTTCCTCTAATGACCTAATTCTACCAGTGAAGTCCCATAGCCTCTAAACCAGAATACAAGCTGGGGATCAGCCTCTCCCATCACAAGCATGTAGGGGACATTTCAGACTTATGCCATAACACAGTAACAATACACTATGTACGCATCTCCTCAGCTTTCATTCCACATGTATTCACTAAATGTCCACTCTATGCCAGATTTTGTGCTGAGTAATAGAGGTGTGTTCTAGGCTTCCATGAGTTTATAGGCAAGCACAGCATGCCAATGTTAAATAAATCAATACATTTTTATAATCATGTTATGAAGTGCCTAGGGAGAGGATGCAGACACTTGAAAGAGAAAATAATAAGTATTGTATAAACATGGTGGGAAGGGGCATTAGCTAGCCTGGGTGCTCATGAAAGACGTCCCTGTTTGTTTCTGTGGCACTGAGGATCAAATACTGAACCTAGGCATATTAGACAAGTACTCTGCCACCAAGTTACATGTCTGACTCTGAAAAGCCTGTCTGAAGAATAGATGTTTAATGGAATGAATACCTAAAAGATGAGTAGAAGCCAACAAGTGAAAAGTGGGTAATTGTACAGACTCAACATCAAGGAAATAAAGTCCATGTAATGAAGTTGTACATTTAGCAGCCTTTGTTTCAAGTATAAAATAGGGATTTGAAAAGATATAGAATGAAAAAGAAAGTGTGAAATTGGTCAACACAGTAGTTGTGCTATTATGGACTAAAGGGTTAAATATAATGTACAAAAGTGAATTATGCAACTTTCAATCCACACACTGGCCATATTTTCCTTCTCAATAACCACACGTAGCTGACAAACAGTGATGGATAGCAAATGTCTAGCCCCACCCCCAGGGCTTCTGGTAAGCTCTGTCTACTGCTTGATGTAACTCCTACTCAGATATTGCCACTTAAAGACACAGGTTCATATACAAATGTTCTTACAGGCCTTTCCATATTGGCTCAATGAGAACTCGGCATTTCCCGATTACACATATTACATTGTGTATATATTAGTATTAGGGATTTAACCTAGGGACTCATGCTTGTTAAATAAGTACTCTACCAACTGAGATATGCCCCAAGTCCCTAGTATTTGTAAATGCTTGGGGAAAATAATGTGTTGTTTAGATTTAAACTCAGAAGTTACCAATGGCAATACATACAACTATACAGCTATCATTCTCCTCACCACAGCCATTTCAATATGCTTCTGTGGAGGCAATTTATGTTACCAGAATTTTTGTGTAACTTTGCAGATAAAATCTATATAAGTGTGCAGGTACTTATGTAAAACATACTTTCTCCCACATTCTTATTCAATGAATGTACCATATTGTCTACCTTGGAGATCACCTCATGTGGGACACATTGTACTTTCTCTTTCTCTTACATGCTGCTGTTCATTGAATATGTATCTATCTCCCTGTTGAGGATTTCTGTTCAGAGAGGGTATGTATGCAGTCTATTTTTCTGTATCCTTGCAGATCTTTGTACCTTGGACTCTGGTGCTACACATAATACTCAGTAAACGGTTGTTAAATTAAATTGCTCAAACTGTTGCCAGATTAATCTTCCTGAAATTCTCTTTTGCATATGGTACCCCCACTCACATACAAACATCATTAACTTCTAATTGCCCACAGCACAGATTTCACATTCAAGGACCTTTAGAGTCAAGCCCAACTTTTCTTTCCAGAGTAATTGCTACTCCCAAGTATCCATTGTTTTAACCAACAGATCTCATTGGAGATTTGTTATAGGCTACTGTAAATGATTTTGTGTGTGTGTGCGTGTGTGTGTGTTAGTTGGTCGGTCTTACTCTATGTCTTCTTTTATAGATTGTAGGTCCCTGAAACTGAGATGATATCAAATGCTTATATTTATCCCCAGGACAGTGCCTACAACTCTGCAATGCTCACTACCTTCTTCATGGGCTCTTAAATGTCTTTCTTCAAGTCCTCTTCCCTCCTCTCCCTTCCCCTGAGCATGGCTTGCCCCAGGCTGAACAATAATTGCCTAGATCTGACATTTCCTTGTAGCAGAGATAGAAGGCAGTTGATTTCTCTAATCCAGTTTTATTTTTATATCATTAGTTCCTCATTCAAGTCAGAGGAGGATAGACAGAAGCAGTGATGAGGTCAAAGCACAAAACAAGCATAGTTTCTGGGAGCAAGTTTTCCTTTCCCCTTTAATACATTTGTCTAGAATTCCATTTAGTTAAATCCCCAAACACTGACTTTTCATGTGTCTCAAACAATGGGGACTGCTTTGAGATTCACATCAAACACCAGTATGCTACTACCATGGCTGGCCAGCACTTCAATAAAGCACAGTCGTACTTAAATAGTACCAACTCTAAGATGGGAAGTGTTATAATAGCTACCACTTACTGAGCTCCATGTGGCAAGTGACATTCCAAAGCTTTCTACTCTTCATTTGGTTCATCCTCACAACCATCCTCAGCTAGGCTCTATCATGCATATTTTGACGGATAAGGCTCAAGGGGATAAAGCAAGATCAAGTTGCCATTAGGAAGTGATGGAGGTGAAATTTGAACTCAGGCAGCATGGTTTCTAGAATGCATATTCTAACGAGAGGCATATTTTGTCCTCAAGTTTGCAAAAGATGCTATTTCTCTAGTGTGTATCACTTGCAAGCTTATATTTATCTCCTGAATCATGAACACCTATAACTTCATTGTTGCCTCCATTATGTTTGATTTGTCTTTAATTTGGTCCAGAAAATACTGTGATGATTTTCTACTGAGCCTCTTCAACATTTCTTGTTACTAGCCATCACTGTCTTTCTACATGTGGATGGGCCAAAGTGATGACTCATCAGTTAAAAGCACTTGCTGCTTGCTCTTGTAGAAGATCCCAGTTCAATTCACAGAACCCACATAGCAGCTCATAACTCTCTGTAACTATAGTTTATACCTCTCTTCGGATGTCTGTTGCAGGAAATTAAAAAAAAAAAAAAGAAAAGAAAAAAATAGAATGCAGAGCCACCATGCTTTCTGCGCTTGTGCCTCCAACTCTCTGCCCTGGTGCCAGGCTGGCCATGCACTGGCGGGCAGTGCAGACCTGCTTTATCTCATGGAGACTTTATCTCAGACCCATGCTTTGCCCCCAACCTTTTTCTCTTGAACCCAGACAAGCCTCTAAGTAAAGGAAAACACAACACAAACTTAGTTCAGAAACAATGGTAACTCAAACTCTGGGTGCAACAACGCAAACCTAATCTTGCAAGCTTTATTTCAATCTGATTTCTCCGATGGTAAATCCTTGCAGATCTACCCCGATACCGGGAAACTCTAGCAGCTACATCTTACACCTTTGCCAACCCGTTCCAAAAAAGGCCCTCTCTCGCTCCTGCTTCCTCTCTTCCTCTCTCCAATCTGAAGTCTAGCCTACTCGCCCAGTGACTAGCTCCTTTTTTCATTAGGTGACTGGTTCACAAGAAGCCACCTGAGTATGTGACTTATACCTCATTCCAGACAGCCTCTCCCAGGAGAGCAAGCAACCCACAGCCATGGGCACGAGGCACATAGTGGTCCACAGACATGTAGACAAACACTCAAACACACGAAAGAAACACATCTAGATTTATAAAATACAAATAGACTCCCTATATAGTGTTGCGGTAAATCTCTAATCCAAATATGTCTCAGCAATGAAAACACAACTCAATTAATATGAATGCATGCTGTGTGCCTAGATTGGGCAGATCTACTGCTACATTACCATCTTGCACATCTATCCCTTATAACTTGTAGTTTCTCCAGGCCACGTGCTTCTGCTCTGCTTTTCTTCTTCTTCCTCCTCCTCCTCTGCGAATTCTCCCTCTTCCATTTTCTCCTTCTTCTCTCCACCTTCCCTTTTATCTGCCCAATCATCAGTTCTCCTTTATTTTACAAATTAAGGTGGGAAGGAGGTTTACAGGAAATCACCTGAGTGCTGACTCATTCCTCGTTCACAACCACTCACGAATAGGTCATCCTCTGCTACAAATACAGCCAGTCCCACCATGTATTTTCTTTGACTGGTGGTTTAGTTCCAAGGAGCTCTGGGTGCACTGGTTAGTTCATATTGATTTTCCTTCTGTGGGGCTTCAGAACCCTTCAGCTCCTTGAGTACTTTCTCTAGTTCCTTCATTTTGCTCCATCCAATGGATGATTGTGAGCATCTACTTCAATATTCAAATATGTATTCTAAAAAGGAAAACAAAACAAGATAATTCTCACTTGATCAAAGCACACCCGGAAGTTTTGCGTCTTATATTGTGTCTTTTCACTGACTCCTTGGTGGAACAATCTGGAAACTTCTTATAAGTGCATAAAAGAAAATACTTCACCTTGCTCCAAATTCTCTGGCCTCCAGTTAGTGAGGGCATGCCAAGAGATCTTGTTGTCTTTTAAATAGAAAATGCATGGACAAAATGACAATAACAACATGTTTAGCTTTCCTGTACTTCAGGCCTGCTCTCCTTGTGTCTTACATTACCACAACATAGGTCCTTGATTTTATGTAGTGGGGACACTTTTAATTTAAAGATTTGGGACCATCGAGAATAGATAATCCTTTAAAAATTAAGTTTATCTCTATTTACAAACCTTCATTTATTTGGTGGTGACAATAGAATAAAAAACCTGTCTCCAAAGACATATAGAAGAATGATTAAGTTAATTCACAATAATTGCTTTAATCCTCATATATTGCATTGAAGTGTCTAGCTCTCTGCATTCTCCTGGTCTGAGGTAAAGAAAAAAAAAAAATATGAGCCGGGTGTGGTGGCACATGCCTTTAATCCCAGCACTCCGGAGGCAGAGGCAGGCAGATTCTGAATTTGAGGCCAGCCTGTTTTACAAAGTGAGTTCCAGGACAGCCAGGACTATACAGAGAAACCCTGTTTCGAAAAACCAAAAAAGGTGTTATATATCACACATTAGAATCTCGGCGACTTGATTCTGTCTTTTCCTACCTGTCTGTCACCACACTATTCATATGACAGATGAGAAGAAATCTAGAAGTTTTCTCCACCTTCAGCATCTAATTGTCAGTGTTTTAAGACAGAAGCACATTTTACAACCAGAGCCATTAGCACCTATTAATTCCTTAGCTCTAATAAATTGTCCAGACCAGAATCTAATTGGGGAAGGCACTCAGGATCAGGGCAGAGGAGATGGACAAGCAGGGTAGAACTGGAAATAGAGGAAGGGTAGTTGAGATTTAAGAAGTCAGCCTCACCAACTTTTTGGTCATAGTTCTGAATAGTTCTTCTGGCTGCCATTTCCAAAGATTCCTGTGCTTTGGGAGGTGGGGAAATGACATCAGTTGGTAAAGTGTTTTGTCATACAAGCATGAGAACTGCAAAAGTCACAGTACTAAACTAGAAATGCTGGAATACTCAAAGTTGTAATCTCAGTGCTAGGGAGGCTGAGACAGACATATCCTCTAAACCTCTGAACAGCCATCCTAACCTGATTAGCAGAAACCAGGACAAGGAGAGACATTGTCTCAAAAAACAAAGGCAGAATGCCAGACAAGTGACACACAAAGTTGACCTTTGACTTCCACATACATCTGGATATAGACAGGAGCATGTACACATATATGTATAGATCTCTTGGGGTTTCTGCCTCCATGTTTCACCAGAAATCCCCTGCAATAAGAACATGATATTTGTGGTGATATAGGCTATTTATTCTTGTTTCTGGACCCCTGTATGGTCCCACTTGCCTTTATGCTAGTTGCCCTTCATCTCCTTGAAGAATCACATGTGGTATTGCTTAGGGGCGGCGGCGTGGAACACATATCTGAGTCACTGAACAACAAATGGGGCTGCCAGTCACAGTGCAGTTCTTTCTATCAGAAGCATGAAATTGCACTTAAAAGAATGCAGGCCTTGCTAAGACATGTGGCTGGCAGGTATCATCCCATTATTTCGTTGTTGTTGTTGTTTTTTTTTTTTTTAAGAAAAACTGTGCACTTTCTCTTTGAATATTCTGCTCTACACATAATTTCAATGTCTAAGTGTTCTGAAGGAGTCTAGCCAGATGTGACCAGTTGCTTATCATGATCTAATCTCTACTATATGGCCTCAGAAAATGGAAAGGCAACCATGGTTGTATGCATGTGACATTTATGTATTCAGATTTTGTCAAGAAGAATAGCAACTTAGAGAAGAAGAGGAGGAGGTGGAACACTATTATTTGTGAATTGAAAACGAGGTATTTGCTGGTAAAACCATGGTGATATAACCATCTTTCAACAGTAGAGGGCTTTCAACAAACAGCAGAGGGCATTGTGTGTCATGGCTCTTTTGGTGTCTGACTTTAAAGGGATGCATTATCAGCAAGAAGCAGATCTGGATCATTATTATTTTAATATTTCCATGCACTAACTTCTTTCAAAGGGGCTCAGTGTGTTTTTCCATTGATTATTTCATTTATCCTTAAGGGCTTTTGATTACTGTAGGGGGTTCATAGGACAGAAGGAGTCTAAACACTAGTGCATATACTTTAAGAGTTCGCAAAATGATTTTCTATCTAGCATCTTGTTTAAGCCTCACAAGTCTGGGAGGTCTACAGAGGTTATCATGCCTGCTTTGTGAAAGGACAGCATTTGAAAACCAAGCCTTCTGGCTCTGGTGGCCTGCATCTTTTAACTACATCCCAAATGCCTCAAGGACAACAGCTTTCAATACCACCCTCGTTGTGGATGGTGCTTGGGGCAGATGACAGTCTCTGTTCTTTAACTTCCAAGCATATAGGCTCAGTTTATACTTTGGTGGGGAAGGTATAGAGGAGTGGGAGGGGTCTCCTGTTGCCTCAGTCCCTCTGTATTTCCTGAAGCCTGACTTCTTACCAAAGGTTTACAATCTTATTGAAAAATTTCAGTGTCTCCTACCATCTAACATTTCTGGTACTACATTTTCACCTCTGGAGTTCTCACAGGTCTTCATGTTTCAGTTCTACAGTGTTTCTGGGCTTTCTAAACCCCCTCTTCCTTTCTGATGAGCATCCGGAGTGCTTTTTCATTCTCTCTCCCTCCTCGCTCCTTCTAAAGAGACACAAGCCCAATTAAAAAAAACAGACATCCTATTTGAATAAATATTATCATATCCCTAAGAGCAGTCATAGTTTTGCTGTCATAAGAAATCAGTGCTAGAGAGATGTCTCAGCAGTTAAGAATGCTTACTGCTCTTGCAGAGGACCCAAGATTGGTGCCCAGCAACCATATAGCAGCTCACAATCACCTGTAACATCATTCCCAGGAGACACAGCACCCTCTTTTAACCTTTCAGTCTACTGAATTGACACGGTGCACACATACACACGCAGGTATACAAGCACGTCAAATAAAATCAATATCTAAAAAAAAAAAAAAAAAAAAAAAACCTCTATGCTCATTTCGTTCCGGTTACATGAGATGATGTCATATTTACAGACTCTTCTGAATGATTTCTCTCCTACTCTGATTCTAAAACTCATAGAACCTTCGGGAGGAAAATTGCTTCTATATTACTTATCACATTTTATTTCTTTTATTTTTGTTTTCTTGTCTATCCCATTGCTCTATGCCCTCCATATGACCAGGGCTGTGACCTGATTAATCTTCACATCCACAAGTGCCAAGTAGAGTGCCTGGTGTGACCCTTGTTGAACACATGAATGATTAAATAGTGTCAAAAGAGGACATCTTCAGTGCTGCTGCATAATTTTTCCTATGTCTTGCTCTCTGTGTGTTTAGCATAAGTCCAAATTATAAGTTCTTGAATTCTTTAACACTCTGCTGTGCACTGTGTTTAAAAAAAAAAAAAGAAAAGAAAAGAAAAGCTAATGTCCCCTTCTCTCTTCCTCCCATTCTGTCTATTAGCCCATCGAATATTTCCTGTTTGGATTCTATATGCCTCTGCTTGATTAATTATACACTTCCTTCTTTCATCTTGAAAGTCTAAACTGACAGTAATTGCTCAGAACAGATTGCATGACCTCTAAGAATCTAAGGCTACTTAAAAACACTGGTTTCACACTCTAATCCTCTGCCATGATAATCCCCAGGGGGTTGATTCAGTAACTTAGAAGAAGTTGACAGGTCAAAATAAAGTTCAGATCAGCTCCACCAGATAGCCCACAGGTTACACCTAAATTTAAAATTACCTTCAAAAGGTTGACTACTTATCGTCTATTATATCCATCAGGCATTAGAAGCTATCTGAAGTGAAGAACTAAATGGCTTCGCTTAGTTTTATGACATTTATCTGTCTTTCCTCCTCTTCCTCCTTCTCTGCTTGTTTCTATTTTCAACCTATCAAAATTTGTTTGAAATACAGAAAGAATTACTAGGACTAGGTATTCATTGCTTGGTGGTCCAGAGCTTGAATACCATGTGGAAGGACCCTTGTTTGTGTCTCTGCACTAAAAACAAACAAATTACAAAACAATTACATAACAAATCCAAGAAAATTAAAACTCTCCCTTTTTTTCTGTGCTAGCACCAACAAACTTGCTGACAGACTCCCAGTCGCTTGCTCTCAATACCTCCTACTTACCATCTTGGGACACTTTTTATCCACAAGGGAAGATGAATCTCGGCGTGAGGTTGCAGGTTTACCCAGGACTGTGCCAAGCTTTATTAGGGCCTGAGTTGTCTTTGATTGCACAGAGCTTAGCCTCTATCACACACAATGACTTCTAAATGAATGTGTGTGTGTGTGCTTCTCTATAGGAATATCAACCCTCATGGGTATGAGCTGATAGGAATGGCTTTGCACAGTAGCTAAACTTTCAATCTCTAGGGTCAGACAGTTTAAAATTCTGGTTTAGTCATTTCAAAACTATGTGAGCCTGGGGCACATTATCTATCCTCTCTATTAGAGTTTCTTTATTGACAAAGGGGATTAATCATCACCTCTGAGTAATATAAGGACTAAATGACGTAATGCATCTAAAATATTTTTGCAAAGTGCCTGGCACATAGTACAGACTCACTATAATTGGCTATTGTTGCTATATGTACTTTTTTAGTCCATTCTGATTACTATTGTAAAATATTATAGACTCGATATCTTATAAACAAGAGAAATTTGTTATTCACAGTTCTAGAAGTTCAGTAGTTCAATATAGAGGTGCAGATAGACTAATGTCTGGTGAAAGACTGTTTCCTGATTCATACAGAATGCCTTCATGCTATTTTCTCATGTGATGACAGAGGTGAGAGAGCTACTAGAATGGCTAATCTTAATCACAACAGCTTTCCTTACTGGACTTAATCAACTCCCAAAGGTCCCACCTCCTAAAATCATCACATTAATGATAAGAATCTCAACATAGGGGTTTAGAAGAGGGGAGATACAAATATTTATACTCTCAGTGTTAACCAAATAAGGGTTCCAATCATTAAATGAGAGAAGGAAATTTCTTTTTTTTATTAGATATTTTCTTTATTTGCATTTCAAATGTTATCTCCTTTTCTGGTTTCCCCGTTGAAAACCTCCTAACACTTTCCCCCTTCCCTGCTCACCAACCTACCCACTCCTGCTTCCTGGCCCTGGCATTCAGGACCAAGAGCCTCTCATCCCGTTGATGACCGACTAGGCCATTCTCTGTTACACATGCAGTTGGAACCATGAGTCTCACCATGTGTACTCTTTGGTTGGTGGTTAAGTCCCTGGGAGCTCTGGGGTTACTGGTTAGTTCATATTGTTGTTCCTCCTATGGGGCTACAAACCGCTTCAGCTCCTTGGGTACTTTCTCTAGCTCCTTTATTGAGAACCCTGTGCTCAGGCCACTTGATGACTGTGAGCATCCACTTCTGTATTTTTCAGGCACTGGCAGAGCCTCTCAGGAGACAGCTATATCAGGCTCTTGCTGGCATCCATAATAGTGTCTGGGTTTGGTGATTTTATATAGGATGGATCCCAAGGTGGGGAAGTCTCTGGTCATTCCTTCAGTCTCTGATCCACATGGTCTCTGAAACTCCTTCCATGGATATTTTGTTCCCCTTTCTAAGAAGGTTATGAAGTATCCACACTTTGGTCTTCCTTCTTCTTGAGTTTCATGTGGTTTGTGAACTGTATCTTGGGTATTTTGAACTTCTGGGCTAATATCCACCAGTGGCTGTTCTACAGCCCTCTGTGCACCTTTCCTGCCAGAGAAGAGCTTATCTCCAGGAAGTGTCTGACCCCGGCACTCAGGAGAGATAGCCATTTTCTCTCCAGTGACTCTCTAAGTCGGGACCAGCCAAGATCACACAGGCTGCAGCTTCAACAGGGTCCTTCCTGCCTTCATCTGCACCCAGGAAGTGGGGCTCTTCCGTAGCCCTCTGCACACCTTTCCTGCCAGAGCAGAGCTTGTCTCCAGAAAGCGTCTGACCCCAGGACTCAGGTGAGGTCGCCATTTTCTCTTCAGAAATTTCAAATGTAGTACAGAGAGATGGGGGAGAGAGGGAGAGAGAGAGAGAGAGACCCACCACTCAGAGATCATAGAAAAGGCTTTATTACACATAGGCCAGGCATAGCAGTACTGCTCTGTGAGCATGCTGCACCTTTTCTTTTGTTTTATCATGCTCAAGATGATCCCAACTAACTCAAGGTGACCCCACCTAAATCAAGGTGATCCCAAGCAAGCTCATCCCACCTAACAAACCAGTGCACTTTCTTGTTCCTTAGACCAAAAAGGCTTTCTTGACATTTTCATAGGACCACTCTCAACCGAGAAGGAAGGCTCTCTCCATTCCTCTAACAGTAATTTTTCCTGCTCTAAAAAAAAAAAAATCAATCTCCAAATTACCCTTATAAGTAATGCTCTTCAGATGTTAATGTTCAGCACTATCTCTTGACTAAGCTCCACTCCAAACTCTAATCAAGATTTCAGATTTTGAATCTAATTTAAGATAGGGCCTAGAATTTTTTTTAATGAGGCTTCTTCCACCCATTAAATTTCTATGGAATCTCACAATGTTTCACTATTTTTTTTTTTTTTGTATCATAGATTGACAAATGTTCTTCTATAGAAACAAAAACCACTGCTTAATAGCCTTTGAGTCAATTCCTCCTTCTTATTCCCTTAAATGCTAATACTTTTAATAAAGTAACACCTTATTAACTCAGCCCCATTATATTGGGATGCTTGATAATTGGACAGAAGCCAGGGTGCCAAAAAAAGAAGGTAAGAGACTGAAGATGAATCTTCCTTCAAGATGATGGGTAGAGCCAGCCATGCATCCTGAGATACGTGCCAAGTCAGTCTTTGCTGATTTATTCATTGACTGAAAGTTCCCTGATTAGTCCACTCAGGGCCTCAGCTACCATTTTCTTTCACTTGCATTCTTTCTCTACCCTCCTATCTAATTTCCCCATGTCCACTCGTGCAGCCCAGTTATTTCTCTTCCATGTAGACAGATCCGTGGTTTAAAAAAAACAACAAACAAACAAACAAAAAAAACCCCAACAACAACAAAAAAACCCCATAACAATCTAGCCTGGAGAGATGGCTCGGTGATTAAGAACACTTGCTGTTCTTGCAGAGTGCCAGTATTCCTTTCCCAGCATGCACGTGGCAGCTCAGAACAGCCTGTTAATGCAATTACAGGGGACTTGAATCTCTGATCTGGCCTCTCAGGACAACAGACATGCACATGGTAGATATACATGCATGCAGGCAGGACACATGTACCAATAAAAATAAATTTTTAAAAATCTGTCAAGTCACTAAACAACATCTTTCAATACTTTTCTTTCTCATGAATTTTAAGAAAACAACCACATACTATATGATGGCCTACAATGCTTATCAGATAAGCCTTGCCCATCTCTTTAGTCTCATCTTTATTTTACTCATATGCTCTATTTTAGTTCCACAGTTTAGAGACAATTTCTCCTGTCATGGAATCTGCCTGTATACTTCTCTCTCACTTACAAATGGTTTTCTCTACATTCCTTCTTGTGTTGGGTTGTTGTTGTTGGTGGTGGTGGTGGTGGTGCTAGTGGTGGTATGACAAGTATCCCAGAGAAAAATGTAGAGGGAAAATATTTATTTGGTTTTACTACTTCAGAGGTATTAATCTACAGTCAGTTTTCTCTATTGACATAGACCTGTGGTGAAATAGAATATTATGGAACCAAGAGTATATGGCATACAAAATTTATGCTACCTCATAGTTCCCAGGAAACAATGGCCCTTCAAAATCATGTCTCCTGTGCTTTAGTTCTTGTAAGCAGGCCACACCTCCTAACTTCCCAGTCGGCTAAAAAATCATAACATGAGTGTTAATTGATTGATGTAACTGTCACTCTTATGATCCATTCACCTCTCTATGGTTGGATCCACCAGATGGGGCCAATCTTTAAACATGTGGACCATATGTGGGATGATTCATACCCAAGCCACAATACTTCAATAAGGCAACCTTTCTTTACTCATCATTTAAACTTTTTCTCAAATGTTTCTTCCACAAAAGTGTTCTCCAGCATCCTACTCTAGGTCAGCTTCCTTTGCTCAGATAATCATGGTTCTTTCCCTCATAACTTCAATGAGCTTGTGATTAGACAATCATTACTATGAGGCTATTGTTTAGGAAAGGCCATTTTTCTTCGGGGTGGTAAGGGCCATGAAAACCTAAAGCATACTTACTTTAGTTTGGTACTATATGATGAGCATCTATCATACTGAGCAGCAAGAGCTTAATAAATTCTTGTTCTGAGACTGTCAAACTAAACACTTTGCTCTTCCATAGGAAAGACAACATTGATTCAAATTTTCTTAGGACTTTCTTCAGAAAAAATTATTATCTCAAATCCCAATGGGAGTGTGTCTGTAGCACAAGCATTAACACCCTTATAAGGAATGCCCTAGTCAAGGAAATATTATTTGATATATCCAATATATAATATTTAATATTACTAAAGCATTAAACTAATTCTGCGAGCTAAAGGATGGGAATAAAACAAGCACAACCTGATGACCCTGCCTGTTAAGTTTTGTACCAAGTAATTAGCATTTTCATAGAAGCTACCCAGACACCAGATGGTAATAATGATATTCTTGTTTAAGTCATTGAGTTGAAGTGCAATATTGTCAAACCTTGTTAGTTTGCATGAGGAGTCTCCAGAGCTAGACATGTAACAATTTTACTTTGAATTATCCAACCCACTCTTTCTTATATGTGTGTAATTACAGCCCTTGCAGCAAAACTAAGAAGTAATAACAAAAAAAGTTGCTAGTAATGGGTGGCCAAGGTGGTGTGCCATTCAGTTTTCATCTTTTTTTTTTTAAGATTTATTTTTATTTTATGTGTGATTGTTTGCCTGCACAAATATATGTATGCCGCATGTGCAGTGCCCAAGGAGTCCAGAAGAATGTGCTAGATCCCATGGAGCTGGAGTTACTGGTGACTATGAGCTATAATGTAAGTACTGGAAACCGAATCCAGGTCCTCTGCAAAAGCAGCATGTGCTTAGTTGTGGAGCCATCTTTACAGCTTCAGTGTTCTATGTCTTCGTACCAGATGCTCTTCATATTTCTACATAAAGACCAAAGCAGCACTCTACAGTAGAGTCACCACAACACCTAGGCAAGCTTCAGCTCAAGCACATAGATGCCCAGAAGGGAGAATAGATTAATTCCCTGTCTCTGAATTTGTCACCATGAAATAATAGGTATGAAAATATTCCAGACATTTGGTCTGTTAGGTTTCCCATGCTTTAACATAGATAATCTTCACATCAGTCCTTTAACTCTGGGTGGATAACAGCATAGCATGCCAATGCTCTTGTTCAGTGAAAACCTGAACTACTGCACTACTGACAGCCCAAATGGTTTTCTAGTTGGTCATAATTCTCCCAAAATTATAATATCACATGTTAGCCACATGGCCCATCTGAGGAAATGGATGACATAAGAAAAACATAAAGGTGATTGTTCTCGGTATTAACTTATTTGTGCCAATATTCTGCTACTTGGATTCCTCTATATCCTCAATTGTGACATTTTTAACTGTCCTCTAAAAGGTGAAATTAGTGATAGTCTTCAACATCTGAGATGATGTTGGCAGGACCTGCAAAACTGGGTGATATAGGTGCTAGTTTTCAGCATTGATGAAGCTCTTTTAATGGTTCTTCAAATGAAGAACCATTAAAAGATGAGCTTGCTTTTGTGTGTGCACTCTGATTTTTCCTTTTTCCTTATAAGTGGCAAATGGAATAAATATCCAAAAAATGGGGGTAATCTGAAAATGCAAAAAATGAAATGTTCTGCCAAAGTGCCATACTTTGCAGATAATCTTAACCTCACCTTCTACTTACTTGCTCATATTCCCATTGGTCTCTACCACTCAAAAGCTTATTGGAAATTTCTTTCTTTATATTCAGGCTTTGCTTCATACAGAATTTTAAGCTTCATCTGTTATGTAAAGCAATTTTCCTGTTTGCTACAAGTTCATTTAGAAAATGTTTAGGAAGTATTCACTAGCTACAATTCTTTGTTGTCTATGTCTTTTCTTTAAACTCCATTAAAATATGCTGTTCTAACATGTTTACTATGGCTGTGATAAAACACTCTGACCAAAAAGAACTTAGGAGAGAAAAAAGTTAATTTGTTCCAAAAACAAACTTAGGAAAGAAAATGTCGCATCCACCCTCGACCAGCAAGAAGACACGACCACCAGTTCTTCTAAAAGCAGTTTATACAGCAAGCTTCAGTCTTCATCTCTCTCCCCTGAAACCCCGGGCCTCTCACTCTTATATACTCTCAGCCCCCATCCACTCACAGCAGGCCACGTCACCTCACCAGGCATGCGGCTTCAGCCAATCAGAGCGGCAGGGGTGCGTCTCCACCAAATATGGACTTGTTTATACCACCAGCTCTGCATCCGACAGGTGCCATCTTTAAGGTGCGGCTTGGGCAGCCTAAGGGGGAGGCTACAGCCTCCTACAAGAAAAATTTTTTATTTTGTTTACAGATCTATCATATAGGGAAGCCAAGGCAGGAACCTAGAGATAGGAACTGAAATGAAGACCTAAAGGAACTCTGCTTACTGACTTATTCCCTCTGGCTTCCTCAGTAACTTTCTTAGGCCTACTAGCCTAGGGATAGCACCACCCATAGTAGGAAGTGCCCTCCTACATCAATTTGAAATTAAGAAAATGCCTCCAGACATAGACACAGGCCAATGTAATCTGAACAATTCTGCAGTAGACTTTTTTCATCCCCAGGTGGCTTTTCATCAAAATGACTAATAGCTACTAACTATGACATATGCATAGAGAACTTCTAAAATAAGGTAATCAGCAAAGTCAGCTAATGTGTTATTACCTAGCCCAGGTACTCCATCAGAGCTAACTATGGATAAACACAGAATCCAACGGCAAACTTTAAAGACTCACCAGTGACTTGTGAAGTGCTCTGGTATAACAATTCTACCCAATCAAGGGTTGGGAGATAGTTCAAGTCAGTAAAATATTTACCTTGCAAGCATGACTACCTTAGTTTGATCCCTACAGGTGGCATACTGGCCTATAACACCAGTGCTGGTAAGGCAGAAACAAAAACATGCTGATCCCTAGGGCTTGCTCTCCAAGTACCTTACCCTACTTGGTGAGTTCTAGGTTATGAAGAGACCCCATCTCAAAAAAAAAAAAAAAAAAAAAAAAGACAGGGGAATGATGCCTGAGAAGCTATAGTTAAAGTCACATGTCTCTCTCTCTCTCTCTCTCTCTCTCCCTCTTTCACACACAAACACACACACACACACACAAAATCCAATCAGATTATTGTAATTGTTATTCTCAATGAGTTTCTTCTTCAGATTTAAAAACACTAGCACATTGATCAAAGACAATATTCAATATTCAGTAACATTATAGCAAAGCAGGAGAGGATTGAGACACAGGATAACTCACTATTGCACAATAAATAAGCAGTAGACAAGTTCTTTATGAAGTTTGCATAGTCTGTTATTTTAAGGATAAACTCTCATTAACCAACATACAAACTTACCACTAGTCTTTGTAATATTACGGTGTGTAATACATGGATCAACTTTTTAATTTTTTCTGAAGTCTAATCTTGAATTCAGATCAAATAAAGGCTGAACTAAAAAATGTCTCCTCATTTCCACTGTGATCTCCTTTGCATGGCAAGCTTTACCCAACAATTAATTTGAAAAGAAAATATCATTCATAGTTGACATATTACTTCTTCAGATTTACTGCTATTTCCTGTATCAACACTATGAATCTGTTGTGTACACATAGGATTCCTAATGATTGTAGAGATTACAGGGCAATGTCTAGGTGATATGGATAAAGAATTTGACTGACAAAATGGCACACTTAGAGATTACATGAAAAAAAAAAAAGCTTCATATGATCATTTAAAGCACTGGCCACTGAAACCTATATACAAGACCATAATTAACAATTGATGTTTCAATTGGAAAACAGTTCTCAAATACTTTTGAATAAAGAAGGTTTTAAATAGACTTTGAATGTTCAGAATTTATTAAATGTATGTCTTTTGACAGCTCTGAAACATCATCGTTTCTTTGACTTTCTGTGATAATTCCTAAGACTCCATTTTTCTAACAGTTATTATCACAGGACCATAAAAACTCTCTAAGTTAAACAAAAAAAAAAAAAATCTGATGCCTCATACTGACTTTTGAAACATAAAACCTTCTAACCCTGAAAAAAAAAACAGTATATCATTGTTTCAGGACAGGTGAAATCTGTTCCAAGACTTTTAAAATACTGGTAGTTTCATCTGTCCTACAGATCCAAATGGCTTAAAAGAAATTTTGACTGAATTTCTTTGAACTTCTGTGACCACACTTGTAAAATGAGAATGATAAAACTGGCCACGCTGCCCCTCCCAATTCTAGAACAACTTAGGCAGCTTCCTTCCTTTACCCCAAGGGTAAAATATGAGCTTCAAACGGAACAGCGTAGATGCACTTAGAAGAAAGTTACAAGGTATTAACATCATCACTCTTTGTTTTGATTTGAATAATGCCATTACTAGCTGTTCCAAAGGAGCCTCTTGGCTGAATGCTTACTGGTTATCTTGATTGGAAAGGCTTCTATTTATCACCTTCTCCTGCCAACACTTTGCATCCTAGGGTTTAGTGCTATGCAGAATAACAGCCAGTATTTCTTTTTCATGTTTCTGCTTCCACCTTTGATGGTTACATCTAAATTCATCCAGAGGAAAACTAACATATATCCTTGGCCAAGATGGCAAGTCCTGATTGGCCCTATTCAAGTCTCATCCTCTCATAAAGAAACAGTGTGCTTTATCTGGAAAAGCTTTGAGAGATAATCTTGTCTAAAGACTCCCTAATGCCAGTCTGCAAACCAGCTGCATCTAAATTACCTGGGGGACTTTGGAGACAATTTAGTTTTCAGTTTTATTAAACTTTTTATTACAGAAGAACTCAAACATAAACAAATGAGAGAATACTGCAAAGAACTCCAAGATATTGATCACTCCACCTTCATAATTAACTGTCCATTGTTAGTCTTGTGCATTTATATCCTATCCAGCTAGGTATTTTGAATTATTTTGAAGCTGATATTATGCAGAAATATTCCAAAATGCAAAACATATTTTAATTAATTTTTTAAATAAAAATTCCTAGAATTCATTTGAATTGGCTGAGAAAAGAGTGTAAGATTAGAATTTATAATAGGCAAACTGGATAAATAAAATTTGGAAGAAGTACATTTTATAGTGCTTTTTCTAAGCAGAAAAACAAATCCCTGAAAAGGGACATCACCAGCTGAAGGCTACTTCATTGCTTCACCCTGGAGTAAACCTGCTGTTCTCTGTAGAGAACTTTCAGAAGCCTGTTTGCAAAAGACACTGTGCAGTGTTGTTTTGACAAGAGTGGGTAAGCTATCAGGAGACAAGGACAGAAATTCCTGAGATGTCAACTAAGCAATGAGACCTTTGTTCAGTCCACATGCATGTTCCATGATTTGCATTGACTGAACTACTCATCGGGAATTTAATCATAGTCAGCTTTGTGACAGTTCATTTATTATGGAACTGATTTCACTCTAAGTTGCCTTAGCTCTTCAATTAAAACTCAAGTTCAAAGGGTAGGAACTTGCCAGATTTGATGTTACACCACCCTCTGCCCCACCCCCTGACTAAAGCCTGCATGGTGTTCTGTCTTATGTGATGTAGCTAAGAACTCAGGTCTAAGAGTGATTAAAAACTCAGTCTTTAGCTTTCATAGTTGCAGAAGATGCTGTGAGGACAAAAGACATCTGTGAATTTACTCAGTGCTGGATCCTACATACTACAATATGACCCACAGGCAAGATGTGTCCATTGGTGCAATAATCTGTACCTGTTATGGAATAGCAGACAGGATTCTATAGCCTGTATCTGTTATGGGATAGCAGACAGGGTTCTGACAGGTATTGAGGACTGCTCCAGAAGAATGAATTTCATGCCTGGTTCTACAACCCTGTTCTGTTAAATGGCCATGTTGTTAAATTTCACTCCAAATATATACATTAACAACCACAGATGAGGTTGCTCTCAGTCTCAGTTAGAGAAAGATATTTTAATGTGATGGTCAGCAGTAGATGCAGAGATGCAAAACTGGTCAAAGTCCTAAGAGTCAGAGACTGAATACTCAGTCTTAAGTGGGACATCTTGATCTGTTACCAGCACCACTAGCCCAAGGCTTAGGAACATTGTGGAAAAAAAAAAAAAAAAAGAGGCAGAAGGAATGTAAGAAAGAGCTAGTGGAGAGGAGTGCTGTGAAATACAGTCTTCTGAAATTGATACGACCATTATACTCATCAACTCAAAGCATTGCTAGTTATAAATCTAGCCAAAATTCTAGCACAGATGCAGCTGTGCTCTTTAGTCCTTATCTCTTACTAAGGAGCTATTGGCAGTTGGTAGAGGCTGGAGGAAGTAGAATCACACTTCAGTTTTGGTTTTTGTTTGTTTTGTTTGTTTATTCATTTTGAATGTGTGGCCACTGGTAGATTTTTCCATGACCTAGTGGATACCTACATGCATATTCAATATAGGCAGTGCTAATTGTCCTTAGTGGCTATAAAAAAAAAAGGATAAAGAATGTGAATTTAGAAAGAGTTGGGACAAGTTGGTGTGAAAAGATAAGAGTAGGAGGAGGTATGATTGTGTTTTATTTCTGTATGTCTGAGATTCTCAGGAAAACATAAAAATTATATATTTTTTAAAACCTCATCCATGACTCACCTGTTACTACTTGTATGTTATTAGTCATTTCCCTAGGTCTCATTTCCTTCATTTTTAAAGCATGTGATTAAATATAGAACTTAGCTTCATGTGTTCATCCAACAACTATGAGAGCCTCCTAAGTGCTGTGCACTGACCATGTTACAGAAACAAGCCAGATAAGGAATCCTGAACATAAAGTCCATATTTTAATGTTTGTGCTAAACCTTAAATGAATAAAGTATAAAAAAATTAGCATGAGGGCTAGTTATGGGAAGCATTAAAAATATTACTAATCTCTGTGGCTATTGTGAACTAGGAAGAATAGCAGACAATACCATACAAAGGTATTTCAGAATTTTCCCAAAACACGGGACACATATATATGGTAAAGCAAATCTGTGGCATGATTCCCCCAAGCTTATGGGAAACCTAGAAGCACACATGCACACACACACACACACACACACACACACACACACGCCACAGCATACATGTAAAGATCAGAGGACAACTTGTAGGAGTCAGTTCTATCATTCCACTATGTGGTTCCTGGGGATTGAGCTCAGCTTGGCCAGTTTGGTGATGAGAACCTTTATATATGGAGCTGACTAGCCCCCAAACCAAATGTTTTCATTTCGTGGATGTGACAAGTGATAGAATAAGAGTGGTGTGATGAGTGGACTTTTTACCATTGAACTACTAAGTCTATGTATTTTAAGGAATAACAGCTGCACATTTACAAGAGAAATGAGTGAAGGCTAGCTGTAATGCTAATCAACAGAACTGACAGAGAAAATGATTATATAGGGTGGGAATTGGCATATAATTCAATATGTAGAAAACAAAGACTTATTACAAGGTGATGAAGATTTGAATGATAATGGAAGAGAAGTATACAGGGCTCACCTCTAAAGACCAACTTTGAAGATACAGGAGGTATGTTGATATTGGGCTTCATCCTGGCAAAAGAAAATTAAAAGCAGAAGGGTCCAATCTGAAAGGTAAAGTAGAGCTATAAAAGGACCATGCTCAGCCTGTGAGACAATAGGTCTAGGAGAAGGATAATAACTTTATTCCCCACCGATTAGTGTAGCTGAAACTTCTAATACATTTTCTGCCTTGGCCAACACTAGCTTAATAACCTGGTAGAACTGTCCCTGCAGACACCTTGCTTTAGTGACACCAGCTCGGCAGACTCGACATCGAGTGTCACTGTTTCATTTGTACCATATAAGTGAGGAGAGATATATCCCACAAGCTACACTGTCAGGTTTAGTTAATATGTATAGAAATGTCTGAATACATACAGCAGGAATTCTCCCTTAAAGGTGCTGACTCATAGAGATCCACATCCAGAATTTTAAGTGACTGCTGCTTTTTCCTATCTTCTGTTACTTCATTTGGAAAGTTAACGTTTCTGTAAGGGGTGTGAGTGTGTGTGTGTGTGTGTGTGTGTGTGTGAGAGAGAGAGAGAGAGAGAGAGAGAGAGAGAGAGAGAGAGAGAGAGAGCATGCACACGCACGTGTTCCTGGCTTAAAGTGAAGGCCTGTTGAATAAACCTAAAGATGAGTTTTGAACAGGTCTTTTACCTATGTTCCTTTTCTCTTCCAGCAACTGACTAATGCTACATTCCAAAGGTCACTTGTCTTTAGCAATTACATTGCAGCACTGCATCCAACCTGCTGCCTTTAAACCATTCGAGCCTAAGGAGATTTCCTTCTGTTTTCTTGGAAATAAATGTGAACTGTCAATTGAATACCACTAGTAAATGTTTCTAATTGATGTTTCAGGGGAGGGATTTTTTCCCTTCTGCATGCTGCCTTTTATCTTGGTCCTTGGCCTTGCTGTTTATTAAAATAATACATTATTTGTGCATTCACAAAACAGAGAAAGTGAATGAAAGAACAATACTTCATTTTTCCTTTTGTTGAACTGGATAAAGACACCATTAGTGGAGAAAGGCTCTTCTGTTTTCAGGATTTAAGGCCAGTATATTTTAATAGTTAAATCAAACATGGACTGAAATGTCAGCTTAACTTTAGTGGTATGAAAATATTGACCCTCAAAAACAAAACAAAACAAAACAAAACAAAACAAAACAAAACAAAACAAAACAAAACAAAAAGGCCGGGCGTGGTGGCGCGCGCCTTTAGTCCCAGCACTCGGGAGACAGAGGCAGGCGGATTTCTGAGTTCGAGGCCAGCCTGGTCTACAAAGTGAGTTCCAGGACAGCCAGGGCTATACAGAGAAACCCTGTCTCGAAAAACCAAAAAAAAAAAAAAAAAAAAAAAAAAAAAGAAAATATTGACCCTAATCAAGTGTACCAGGCTAAGCAGTGTGTTAGGTAGCTTGCCTTTGCTCCTGGTGGTCCCTATTTTCTTGCCCAGTCATGCTTGTGATAGTAAGCTGGGAAATACAGCACCAACCTCACAGTTACACTGAAGACCACAGGAGGCATGGCAACCACTGTGCTGCATGAGATAACTAGCATGTAATTTTAAAGCCACCTGAGAGATAAGCTACAGCCTTCAGGCAAATGAAAAGAAAAAGAATTCTCACACTACTGCACTGAAGGGTATAAGGGTAAGGTGTTGTGAAATAGTTTGGGGCATTTTCTCCATTCCTTGTCTTTGGGGTTATTTACATAAGGGACTTTGAGCCTATAAGGTAGATGAACTTACTCAGAATTCCCTCTTAGTTCTAAAATTGTAAAACATGGACCAGTGGATCTATGACGACATTTACTCACCCCATGGGCAAGACTGCTAGATTTAAGATATAAAAAATAGAGAACATAGTCAAATATGAATTTTAGATAAACAATGATTAATTCTTTGTATAAATAGGTCACAGATAGTGTT
This sequence comes from Mus caroli, assembly GCF_978045245.1. Taxonomy (NCBI): domain Eukaryota; kingdom Metazoa; phylum Chordata; class Mammalia; order Rodentia; family Muridae; genus Mus; species Mus caroli. The sequence continues at coordinate 41,046,309 of NW_028227260.1, read as the reverse complement.
ATGGGCATAATTATATTACCAGTATTTTGTAGCTATAAAACTTGAATTTACTTGACTGTCTAGTATATACTCTGGAAACATTATTCCTAGTACAAAATGTGAATAGAAAGTTCCCAATTGTTATTATAGTAACATAGTTCATGTATCCATAGAAATGGAGGATTTGCTAACAACCAAGCACTATGGAAGCATGGTGCCTTGCACACAGGGTACACTAAACACTTATTTATTGCTCTACTTCATGCCAATAAGAACCCTCATCGTAAACTCATTTATACTAAGACATTAGTTTCTTACTATGATGCTCTTCTAGAAGTATTTTTACTTTAAATGAGGTCCAGGAGGAGATCAATGCTTAACCCACAGAAATTCTTCCCTAATGATAGATTTTCAACTTTGACTGAGCATTGTGAATGCCCGGGGGACCTTGTTAGAAATACAGATACCAGCATACCCCTCCTCAAGTTTGATTCTTGGGTAGGATCGAGGCATTTGTATTTTTAACAAGCATCCCTGGGGATTCTGATGCATAGGAAAGTTTAAGAAGCATCATTCTAACATATAAGTGCAGTGTCAGGGAGCATGAATTGGTGTATCCAGGGAACTATGTACTTCTATCCAACAAGTTACCTGAAAACTTATTATTCTGGTTCATGGACCATTGGTTTATAACCACCATTCAAAACCACAGACAGAAGCATACCTTTCCTCTAATCTCAACAGGAATCAGTGAAATAATAAGTCTTAAAATACCTGAGTAAAGACCATTTAATTAGACATCCATTCTGGTGCTCTTCAACTACACTGGACATGTCCGCCATGCTGTTCTTCTTATTACATATTATAGTCCAGAGATACAAGAGAGACAAATGAAAGGAGTAAAAGAGTGGAGGCAGCATGTCATGAAAAGGACTATGTAGAAGATAGAGTACCTTTTAATCAGGAAAGGGTCAAAGAAAACTCACCAAAGACAAAGACAAGAAAAATATAGATATACAGAGGCTGCAAACAAGAGGCTACTAGAGCCAAAGAAAGACTTGGTTACAGATTCTAAAGCAAAGATTGCTTCAGAGTAGGGCAGAGTTGGGGTGAAATAAAAGGAATAAAAAATAGTAAAACCAGGGAACAGACACAATAACACAAATAGTTGCATTGAAAAAGAGAGATCGCAGGAAGAAGGAAGAAAAGTGACAGTGAGGGAGATAGAAACCCAGGTTCTAAAATACATGGAAGGAGTTACAGAGACAAAGTTTGGAGCTAAGACGAAAGGATGAACCATCCAGAGACTACCCCACCCGGGGATCCATCCCATAATCAGCCACCAAACCCAGACACTATTGCATATGCCAGCAATATTTTGCTGACAGGACCCTGATATAGCTGTCTCGTGTGAGGCTATGCCAGTGCCTATCAAATACAGAAGTGGATGCTCACAGTCATCTATAGGATGGAACACAGAGCCCCCAATGGAGGAGCTAGAGAAAGTACCCAAGGAGCTGAAGGCTTCTGCAACCCTATAAGAGGAACAACAATATGAACTAACCAGTACTCCCAGAGCTTGTGTCTCTAGCTGCATATGTATCAGAAGATGGCCTAATCGGCCATCATTGGGAAGAGAGGCCCCTAGGTCTTGCAAACTTTATATGCCCCAGTACAGGGGAATGCCAGGGCCAAGAAGTGGGAGTGGGTGGGTAGGGGAGCAGAGCGGGGGGAGGGTATAGGGAACTTTTGGAATAGCATTTGAAATGTAAATAAAGAAAATATCTAATAATAAAACAAAGAAACCCAGGTTCTAAGAAAATAGTCCAACTCACCCTGACTGTAGGATGTTCATTGTCTAAACAAGGGATCATGGTGAAACAAACAAACAAAAAAAACAATATCCATATACTTTCTCAGAAAAGTAGTGCGTGGCTGTGGAGAATCTGAATGGGTAGGAAATGAATACCACAGATGCTTTTTCGTTATGACATTTGTTTCTTACCAATTACTATTTTGAGGGGAAATATTGATTCCCATTGTAAATGTAGGCAGATAAATCATTAACATATTTAATAATTAAGGGTGGGATATTGAGAAGTAAGGCAGCCTTTGTTCTGAACTTGATCCAACTCTCTAGAACTATAACATTCATTTTCTTCCCATTTCATTTTCTTGTTATTACCTGAATTCATCTTGTTTTTATGAAACTTCTGGAAAGCCCTTTGCAGCTGATGTGCACAACCATTAAGTGTAGGTGATTTGGCTTCTGCTTTGGGCGATGCTGTGGAGCACACCAGCTTCCTGGAAGAAACACTGCAGAAAGAGATCAATTTTGCTTCACGGTGCTTAATATCACCTCAAGGTCCTTCCCCTTCTGTTTCTTTTTCCTCTTCCTTTTGCATCATACATTTGAATAACCACATGTGTGAACATTCACAGGAACACAGCTCAGTGTGCTTCTATAAAGGTACAGAAGACAATATGGCATTATACATGCTTAATATGCCATTTGGAATTCTCTAGAACTTTGTTGCTCCAAAATCAAATATGTTCAGATACAGGGAAAGATGTTTCTCAGTTAGAAACATGCAGGTGCCAACTTGGATTTCTCTTCTCTATCTTTACCATTTGGCATCCATTTTGCAGCCTGGGGGCCTTTTTTTTCTTTCACTCTCTCCTTTTTTTTTTCTCTCTCTCTTTTCCATTTGTAGTTTAGAAAGAAAGCAGCAGGAGAGGATTCACTTTGTCTGGGAAAAGGTATCAGGCAATTCCTCTTAGAAAGGCCTCATAATCTAAGCATGGTAGTTTATACCTATAATCTCAACTCTTGGGAGGCAGGAGGACATGAACTTGACACCAGGATGGGCTACACAGAAAGACTTTATATGGAGATACTTCATGTAGCTCAATGGACACACAAACAAACAAAACTTTAAAGGACTTGACCATCTTTCCCTATCCCTTGATGCAGTGGAAATGATCGTTCTATTTGTTCTGGATGCAAGAGCCAGGCAAGGTGGGACACACCTTTAATCCCAGGATTTAGGAAGCAGATGCAAGCCGCTCACTGTGAGTCCTAAGCCAGCTTGGTCTGCATAGTGAATTCTAAGACTCTGTATAGAGACCCTGTCTCAAAAAAACTAAAAAAGAATAAATGAACCTGAGTGAACCCAAGATATTGGTCAGCAGGTCACACACTCTTGAAGTATCCGTATTAAAACACAGTAAAGTGAAAGGAGAGAACTGATTCCAAAAAATTATCCTCTCACCTCCACACACAATGCAGGCCCATGAATGTACACAGCATAAGAGTTGCTATGGTTATGGTATCTCTTCATAGCAGTAGAACACTGGCTAAGACAATATGTATGCTTTTTCTTTCATTCTTTTTTTCTTTTTTTTGCTGGCATGTATGTATATATAAAACCTGTGTACCTGGTACCTACACAGCCAGAAGGTAAAATTAGATCCCCTAAAACTGGAATTATAGATGATTCATGAGAGCTATGACTTAGAGAATAGATTAATCTTCCTTTTTCTTCTGATTCTTTTTTTTTATTGGATATTTTCTTTATTTACATTTCAAATGTTATCCCCTTTCCTGGTTTGCCCTCCAAAAACCTTCTTCTCCCTCCCCTAACCCCTCTCCCTGCTCACCAATCCACCCACTCCTGCTTCCTGACCCTGACATTTCCCTACAATGGGACATAGAGCCTTCACAGAACCAAAGGCCTCTCCTCCCATTGATGTTCGACTAGGCCATCCTCTGCTGCATATGCAGCTGGAGCCATGAGTCCTACCATGTGTACTCATGTGAGAGGTGGAGCTGAAGAGAAGATGAAAAGTTCAGAGTCAGAGGAAGTGAGTTTGAGGACATCCTGGACTACATGAGACACCATCTCAAAAAAAAAAAAAAAAGATTATGTTGTATGAATTTTCCTGGAGGACACATGACCAAATATCTATTCACCACCTATAGGGAAATAAAAACCACCCAAAGTAACAATTCCTCCAAAGTCTAACTTTGTGAATCGGTAACTTTATTGGAACTACGTAAAGATATAGTGTGAGGGATTACATACAGAAGCATGGGTGATCACAGGCAACTACATTGTTGAAAAGCCCACCACAGCATGGGTTATGACTCAGGAAAGCTGCATCCCTGGTGCCACCTTGCAAGACTTGAAGGTGGGTCTACTGGTCATAAAATCTGACCTCCCCAGAAGTCTATACTGTTTATATAATCACAAAGAGTGTAAGGTTTGTGGATCTTGTAAGTTTTGGGACCTTTCAGAGCTTTAAATTATCCTGAGTCTTATTGAGCCATGTTTACACCTTTTGGAAACCTTGAGGATGGAATGCTTATGTTGGTATGAAATTGCTATGTAACACTTTACATAGGCAGGTAGGATAAAGAATCTGAGCTAGCACTCAATGCTGATTGGTAATTTCACCAAAGGAAACAAAGGAAATTATGGAGGAGGACTGCTTCAAGATTAAGGTTGGAGCCATCATTTAGATATTCATCTGAGATTGAATCACAAGAAGGAAGTCAAGGATGAAGCTATTTTAGGGGCACGTATTTGATCTAGTTTAAGAGGAACATGAAGAGTGAAAAAGCTCCTGATCTAGATATGCCTTTTAGGAACATCTCACCAGGCACAAATCTTGCAAAAAGTCTTAGGAGTCATCAGGCAACGAAAGCTAGTAGAAGGCAGTGTAAGGGAAACTGAAAGATCCCTTTCAAAATCATATTTTGAAAGGCAGATGTCAGATGTTGATAGGAATTTGAACAAGAATAGAAGCAGAACTTTGGATTTTATTGTGAGCAGCTTGCTAGATACCCCGTTAGGGCCATCTTCCATGGAACCCTAGGAATAGAAAGATCATGCAGGATATTTTAATAGGGAAAAGCCTGAGAAATGGATACTGAAGGTGATGAGTTTGGGCCCCACTGTTCTTTTGAGACTGGCTTGGAAATGGGGAGACACACAGGATGATGTCATAGTGGTAAAAGGCTCTAGGCAAAATTTTGGTGTTGAGGTGAGTGGCTCTGCAAAAGTTTATGTTTAGATTTCTAGTCAGTCATTGAGGGGGATGAAGAAAGGAGACTTGAACATGTCCAAAACACAGTGCTTTGTCTCTCATTTCCTAGAATGAAGGCACTCCTGAAAAATCTTCCTCGTCTCTCCCAAACTGGACCACAGCACTTTGCCAATAAGTGATAAGGAGATAGCTGAGAGAAATCCCTGCCCCAACAATAGGACCCTTTCTGCCTTATTCTGTTTTTTTTTTTTAAGATTTATTTATTTTGTATATGTGAGTACACTGTTGCTGTCTTCAGATACACCAAAAGAGGCCATCATATCCCATTACATATGGTTGTGTGCCACCATGTAGTTGCTGGGAATTGAACTCGGGACATTTGGAAGAACAATCAGTGTTCTTAACCACTGAGCCATCTCTCCAGCCCTCTGCCTCATTCTGTTAAAGATATTGCAGCAACTTTGTTTCTTTGTAAATCTTACAGAGAGAGAGAGAGAGAAAGAGAGAGAGGGGGGCATTGTTCCTATTGCTACTATCACTAGTCATTCGAGTTTTCCACACAGATGAAATTACACACACACACACACACACACACACATTGCAGGTCATACTCCAGGATTAGAAACAAAAGCATCTATTTCTATCCCAGGGACCTGTAAAGGATAACTTTGCCTGTCAAAACCTCTATTAGCAAACTATTTTTGAGTTAGGGAAAATGCAAACGTTTTTCTCATCAGCACATTATCTCTCTTTTGATCTCTGTGTCAATTTTACGACAGGTTTCTTCAGCGAACTCCTAACTAGGCATAGCAATTAGCCCTCAGTAAGGATTAGAAGTGTTCTATGTCTTAGATTTTCAGCGTTGAAAATGTAATTCTAGTAATCAGATGAACAGGAAGTCTTACTGCCTGTGTGCTCACCTTTTCTACAGCTTCAGACTACTAACACACATTGGCTCAGGAAATTTAATATGACAAAAAAAGAAAAACAAATGCTTTCCCATTTTTTCTCCAAGCATGGATAATTTACCCACTATGGCACTGCTCACTTGGATTGCTCCTCTCCTTTTCTCTGGAAATGTTACTTTATATTTATTCCCTGGCTTTTTCAAAGGCTATAAGCCACTCCTAGAAAGGCGCGTAGTATGAGAAAAGGGAGGGGGGAGAAGAGGAGGAGAGGGAGAGATTGATGGCTCTGAAAGACAGCGATGGCTTTGTCTGGCATTCTCAAAATGAATTTCCCACCAACTTCTCAGTCTTTTTTAGTTACTAAATTTACCATGTGCACTCCAAGTCCTACCCTTGAACTCTGCAAGTTTTATTAAAACACAGGATAGAGAGAAGCAGCAGCTACCCGGGCTACTGAATAAATGGGTTGTTCAGTAGAGATCAGCTGAGAACAAACACCTCCTGCATGCCTCCTGCTCATACTTAGACACTGCACTGCTGCACCCACATTCGCTTGCTATGCCCTGCAGGCTTGGACCTGGGCACTGGTCCTTTTGCTTAGAACAGCCTTGCCTCTCCACAAGAAATTCCCCCTTTGAGCCACCTTTCCCATCGTGTGATTAACACAATGCCTCTGTGTGATCTATCACAGATGCTGACACATTTGCTTCCAAGTATGAATTGGGCTCCGTGCAGTGCAGAAGGCAAAACTGCAGTGAAGGGATCCCATCTGCAGCTCGCGAGGCATGGTTCATGTTGGCTCTGCTAGGAAAAACCACTTTCCTGGGATGGGTAGTAAATTGCCACGGCAGGAGATGATAATATTTGTGAGCCTTACTAACAAGCTTGAATTCTAACATAAGGCAGTTCATTGTTATGCTGCAAAATGTGAAATCTTAATGCTTTTGCTATTCAGACTCATCTTATTTCACAACATGATTTACTCCATGCAGCCAGCAGAAGGGGCGGAAATAAGGGAGGTGGGAGGAAAGAGTTGGGAATGGAAACACAGGATGAGCCCAGTTTTGAAAGCGAATTCCCTTGCCCCTGATAATGCACTACTGTGCTTTGATTAATACTCTATCTTGTGGGAGAACAGTGTAGTTTTCTGTAGCTCTTTCTTCAGCCTAGTTGCTGTTTTTGTTTGTTTGTTTTCCTGCATTCTACTTTTGAAATAGCCATTGTATTAAGTGAAAACCTGAGTAGAAAAGGAGAAAAACTATCACATAAGAGGTATGAGTCTATGCAAAGACATAAGGAAAATGTTTATTTAGTCAGATTAATTTTCTACTGTCAGAAATTTCCAAGCAGATGGTAAAGAAAATGTTTGATCTGCCCTCTGGGCTATTGATAATTGAATCTGATTCTCATAGAGCTATAGAATCATACCTATCCTGATGGATACTGACAAAACATGGGTTTTGGTACTTGTATCCAATGTTTTCTCTCAGAAGAATAAGTTGAGAGCTAATTAAGCTAATGCTTCTAGGAAGTACTGACACATTTTTAGGATTCTCTTTTAATGCAGCTCATTGTAGGAACATGTAGTCTACCATGTATGAGTGGGTCATGGTGGCATGATTGTTGATGATATCAGCTTGAAATAATTTAAAAATGGCATTAAACGTTGTTCTGTGGTCATTATTACTGACCAAAATAAACTACTTCAATAACCTAGGAATGACTACACACACACACACACACACACACACACACACACACACACATATCCAATGCATCCAATTAGAAATTTTTCATGTTAAATGATGTGCTGTGATCACTACCTTCCTTAGCAGACAGAGCCTGTCAGAATTGTGGACTTGGCCTGCAGTTGAGTATAGTGTATGGCACTCTCCACATAGCTTTCAAGCTTCTGCTTTCTTGTGGCCTTACAGAAGAGCTGAGAGAGGAAGGAAAGAATGCAACATCTAGGAGGCTAGATGCCATTTCCAGAAACTTCCATAATCTGGTCATGACATGATTCTTGATTAACCCTGTAGACATAGAGAAAAGCTTGGAGATAATTGCTTTTCAGATTTGGAACAGAATGCAAGTCACAGTTGCCTTTGTAAAGCTTGTCATTCAAAGCTTGACTTGCTTTGTACGATAATGTCCAAATGTACACAGAGATGACAGGAGAAGGGCAACTGGAGACCTGTGTGTCTCGAGAGGGACAAAGTCAGAGGAAAGTACATTTTCCCATGCTGCATCACTGTGGGTGAATAGAAACAAATTTGAATGCATCAACCTCTGCATCTGGGCTCTCCCTCAAAAGGAATTATGCTTGTGTCTCTAAAAGTGACAAAGAAAATTCAAGTCAGCCTTATTTGTCATTTCAGTGCCAATGTCAGACTATTTCCATATCCCTTTGCCTGTGCAAATTGGATCGAAAAGGCATTCTAGAAGGAGCCAAAGAGGAGTGCCAAACATCTGCATGGTGCTACTCTGAGGCTGAATGGACAGCCTTCCTTCTTTACATCATTTTTTACTCCCTTATACTAATTTGTGGTTATTCAGGAAGCAATGAGCCACAATTTGATTTCTGCAGAAGTAAATCCTGCTGACAGGTAAGTGTTATGTGCTTCACTGAGGACTGAGGACACTGCACAGTACAATATAAAATATGAAATGTACTGCATGTACTGTAAGAAAGGAAATAGGAAATGCAGACATTAAGTCTCGGGTTTTAACATCCTGTTATACAGGTCTGTTCTTAAATCTTCTCTGTTTGATTTTACAAACAAAAGCACTCACAAAGATCTCATTTTGACATTGGAGAACAACTCGTAGTGTGTTACAACAGGATTTTTAGACTGCCCCACATTATAGGTTCCCTTTGAAGAGAAGGATCAAAGTTAGTATATTAATGGTCCCCAGTGAATACGGTAGAAATGAAATTTAGGGTACAAAGGTTAATAACTCAATGGGATTCTCATTTGTTTAAAAAAAAAAAAAAGGCTTTGTTTCTTGTCCACTTCCTAAACTCTGCCACAGAGGCATCAACTTCTCATATGTTGCAGAGCAGAGCACTTTGCCATGATTACAGAAGTTTAACGTTAGGCTATGTAGTAGAAGCTGCCTTTTCTGTGTTTATTCCACCCCTTCTGAGCCCGAACAAAAGCGTCTTGCTGTGACAGTGAGCAGACCCTACTGCTTACAGATGGGGAGGAGACTGCAGGAGTTACAATGGTCAAGAAGACAATGGCATCAAGGGATCTGTACTGCTGCCAACAGATTCACCTGCAGTACTGGCAATCTCAGGTCTGCAGTGGGGTTTTTCACAGTGAGTAATTGCATGACAGCAAAACAGAAGAAATGGAGACTTTAGCTAGAATTGCTATGCTGAAACAACCTAAAAGCAGCCAGGGTGTAAAAATACTTAGGATTTGCCTCAGGATTTGTTATCACAGCAATTTTTATGAGATTCACGTGAGAGATTCAATCTTTTATGGTGGGCAGCTGGTGCTGGTCTCATCAGCATCATCTCACAGAGGGTGTCTAGTCGGTACTATAGAAAACCTTACAGCAACTTCAAAGAACCAGGCAGAGATGAGAGACCTTCACTTGATTCTCAGCTGTGCCTCTTGTTTCTAATCAGATGCTAGCCATGTGGCTATGGGTGTAAATTTTGGAACCAAGCAGACCAAGACCTGAAAAGTTCCCCATAGTGGTTCTCAATCTTCCAAATACTGACCCGTTACTATGTTTCTGAATGTTGTGATGACTCCAACAAAATTTTCATTGCTACTTAATAACTGTAATTTTGCTACAGTTATGAATCATAATGTAAATATCTGGGATATAGGCTGATATGTGACCCCCATGGGGGGAATCATGACCCTGGAGTTGCGAACCCCTTCCTTTGGGCAAGTTGCTTAACTTCTTTGTTGTTTTTCTCCTGTTCTTCTTTTTTTTTTTAACGTATTTTCCTCAATTACATTTCCAATGCTCTCCCAAAAGTCCCCCATACCCTCCCCCCCACTTCCCTACCCACCCATTCCCATTTTTGGCCCTAGCGTTCCCCTGTACTGGGGCATATAAAGTTTGTGTGTCCAATGGGCCTCTCTTTCCAGTGATGGCAGACTAGGCCATCTTTTGATACATATGCAGCTGTAGTCAAGAGCTCTGGGGTATTGGTTAGTTCAGAATGTTGTTCCACCTATAGGGTTGCAGATCCCTTTAGCTCCTTGGGTACTTTCTCTAGCTCCTTCATTGGGAGCCCTGTGATTCATCCAATAGCTGACTGTGAGCATCCACTTCTGTGTTTACTAGGCCCCGGCTTAGTCTCACAAGAGACAGCTATATCTGGGACCTTTCAGCAAAATCTTGCTAGTGTATGCAATGGTGTCAGCGTTTGGAAGCTGAGTATGGGGTGAATCTCTGGATATGGCAGTCTCTAGATGGTCCATTCTTTCATCACAGCTCCAAGTTTTTCTCCTGTTCTTAACATAAATGTTCATGAGAGTGTCAGGATTAAACTTTAAAATAGGGAAAAGCTGTTCTTGATGACTAGCATGTACTAAATGCTCAACAGATTGTAGTTGTCATTGTGAGCAGAAAATTATATTATACCCACCCACCCCCCAACATTGAGAGTGTAGTATTACTTCAATTTAATGCCATGCTCTAGGAAATTGTAAATTCTTTCCTGTGAGGAATATAGGCGGTAATGAGCTGATGTGTCTCTCCTTTGCTGAGAATATAAAAATTCTAGGTACCATAAAGGTAAATGGTTTCCAGGGATCCCAAGAACACCTTTGGAGATTCTTCAATAAATAAATATTGGTTCGCACATCCAGAGACTCTCATACAAACCAGATCAACAACTTTCTACTTGTAAGAAGTGATGCTAACACAGGTTTATTATCACAGGTCCAGGGTATTTTTCCATGAATTTCCAGTTATGTATCATGAAGGACCCCAGACTGTGTTGAGAAACTTGCTTTATATCCAAACATGGACACAAGTGAAGGTGGAAGATGCTGAGGAGGCTAGCTGGACTTGGGCAGAGATTGGAACAAAAGATGAGAAGCTGGGTCCTGACCTACAAGATAAGCCTCAGACCAACAGGAAGCTGATGGAAGGGGGAGGTGACCAGACCACTGGGACCATGCCTGCCCACTAAGCCTCATGAGACAAATATGTACTCTGTGGTAGAGCACCCTAATATGCTGAATTCTACAGCTTTGGACAGTAAAGCCCTTGTAAGCTGACATGTTTGGATTCTTATTCAGCCACCATAGTATTGGAGGGCTCCTACTTCTGTATCAATGATTGTTTTATACAAATCCAAAAACAGATGGGAAAAACACCATTGAAATCATGAAAGAAATCAGACTACTCTTTGATTTAGGAAAAGGAATCATTAAGCTGTTTTTATTTACACCTGAGACAATTGACTGTCCCTACTTTCACATTCCAATACATTGAAACTGCCCTGTCAAACTTCTTAGCATACCTATGAGGTCCTTTGTCCTTGGCGGTTCAATAGCAGCTCTTCAATATTTAGAATCTAGTCATTAAGTGGCTGGTCCAAATTGAGATGATGTTTCTTTCCTGGCCAGAGACTGTTTTGTGGTATGCTAATGACTTTGGGGGTTTTTTTGGTTTGTTTTTTGTTTTTTGTTTTTTTTTTTTTTTTTGCAAATGTGAAGCCAATAGCTTGTGCTGATTAACTGAGGTTAAAGACTATACTTAACCAGCTATATCTATATATCTACATACACATCAAGATATTGATATGTAGAAATAGAGATAGATAATACAGAATTTATCAGTGGTTATTATCCTCTGAACATAACTTGAGCATAATTTTATGCCCAATGTCTAATTTGGCCTTGCTTGTTTGTTTGTTTTGTTTGTTTAGGTTTTTTTTTTTCCTGAGATAGGGTTCCTCTGTGTAGCTCTGGCTGTCCTGGAACTCACTCTGTAGACCAGGCTGGTCTCAAACTTGGAAATCCGCCTGCCTCTGCCTCCCAAGTGCTGGGATTAAAGGCATGCGCCACCACTGCCCAGCTAATTTGGCCATTTTAATGTGGCCTTCTGACTATACCAGAGCTTCAGCCATTGCTTGAACAGCTAAATGACCAGAAAATTTGTACAGGGAGTCTTAAAATTTAAATCTCAGTGAATTGCTTCGAACCAGTTCAGTAGACAGAAGCTGCAGGATCAATTTCTCTCCATCCTTATCCCATCACTCTAATGTAAAATCCATCAATTTACCTGAACTACCTATGCCACCTGGCTTGTCCTTTCACATGCACTCATCCAGATCTGACAGAACTTTACCTTAATCTAAAATCTGAAATGCTCCAAAATCAAAAATACCATGAAGAAAATATGTCAATTTGGATAAAAAGTGCATCTTGGCTTCATATTGTAGACCATAGTCAAAATACTTGTATCTTAAAACCAGTGGAGTTGGATTGGAGAGATGGCTCATTGGTTAAGAGCACTCACTGTTCTTTCAGAGGACCAGGGTTAAATTCCCAGCACCCACACGGTAGATAACAAGCATATTTAACTCTGTCACAAGGCATCCATCTCCCTCTTCTCGCCTCTATGGGCACTAGATATATTTGTGGTGAACAGATATACTTGCAGACAAAAATACCTATGCACAGGAAAAATAATTAATAAATAAATATATTTTAAAGTACAATTATCTTTATGCTGTGTGTTTCATACACAGGACATAAATAGCTTTTGTGTTTAAATATGTCTTCATTCTACGGCGTATCTCATGATATACATTCACATATATCTAAAAAAAAAATGAAGCTCAAAACCACTTCTAACTTCATGCATTTTGGATATTTACACTCTATAAAAGATCATGTTTTCTCATATAGGTGTGATCATGACAACTGATTGTTGGAAGCCTGAGCTAAAAATTTAAAGGTGTCTTTGGTTTCAAAAGTGAAACAAACTCCTTCCACCCCAAATAAAAGGGAAACTCCTTGTCATGGCTATATGCCCAACAACATTAACCCTCTGTTGAGTTTTGGTGTTTTGTTATGCTAAATACTGGTTTCTCCCAAAGACCATGAGTAGACCCTGGGGATACTATGTAACCTTGTCCTGCAAGTTATCCCTGATCAGTGAATAAAGATACCAACAGCCAATAGCAGAGCATCAGAGACATAGGCAGGGTTTAGGGTTCTGGGGCTTGGGATTGGAGGAGAACCACAAAGTAGAAATAAAAAGGTAGAGAGAGGTGAAGCCACCATGGGGTAAAAATCATAAAATAATGGCCAGGTGGGTTGGCTAATTGGAGCTAAAAGCAGTCCAGAAGAAACATGGTAAATTATATAATGGGATTATTGGCTGGGAAATAGACATAATAGCATAGAGGATAGCTATCTGCCCAGCTCTTATGCTGATTAAGGCTTATTATAAATGTAAAGTTTGTGTGTCTTTTATTCTGGAACTAAATGGTCATGCAGGGTAGAAACCCTGGGTTGAGGTTAAATATTTCGACAACAATCTTCTGGCCGCCCAAATCTCATATAAATCCCATATGAATCACCATATACTTCCTTGGTCATTAGTTACATTTAGGATTTTAATTTCTGATAATTGTGATCATGATTTAGGGTACAAATACAGTTTTGTCTTCTTTTGTTTTGTTTCCTAAATTCCAGCACTGGACATTTGAGTATGTAATTTCCTTGGTCTTTTGGCTTTTAGTAGTTTCTTGTTACACAGCTATTTTTTTTGTGATCATAAGGATGACATCTGTGGTCTCCATTAGATTAAGATTTACAAAAGTGGAAACTGGTTATGTATCTCTAGTACCATGTATGTCATAGAATATCCACACTGAATGAATAAATGAAGACTGTGTGTATAACTAACATACGTTCCCTTGTTAGATTTTCTCTTCCAAGTTCCTTTATTTCAACACTTACCTAAACATCCAGTATTCTCAGACAGGTAAGGCCACCTTCATTTATGACCTATGCCCCATGGGAATCTTTCCATTTTCCAGATATTTCTTATTCTTCTGTAAAAACTCACTATCTTATTTCCTTAATAATCTAGTCTTAAGGCAACAGAATAACTCAAGAAGCTTACTTAACTCGTATCCAAATTTTCAGAAACCATGTCTTAAGAAACTCTCTTTGTATCAAAGTAGGGGGTCCAGGACATGGGATAAGGATTTATGACCAGACCCATCAGAAACTGTGGACACTTTGTGTATCTACAAATATGTACTAATGCACTGTATTTTGGTACTTGGGATCAAATACAGGATATACTGTACTACCTTTGCAGAACACATGGTTTTATGTAAACTATTAAGGATTCTGAAATAAGCTGAGCCATGAAGATTTAGATTATCTGGAAAATTTAAGTGCAGACACTGCTGTTAAACTAAAATTCTGACATATCATATTGCTAAGAGTTGAAGCTGGGTGATGATTAAAAGGTGTTTCAATGTACTGTTCTCTCTGTTGTTGAATATGTTGGCCAGCTTCATAGTCTTAAAATAAAGCATTAAAAGCTAAAGTCTCAGTCCAATTGAACAGTGTATGTGTGTGTGTGTGTGTGTGTGTGTGTGTGTGTGTGTGTGTTGTGTGTGTGTTGTGTGTGTGTGAGAGTGAGAGAGAGAGAGAGAGAGAGAGAGAGAGAGAGAGAGAAAGTTATTATGGAATGGGTTTTGTTTCTTTGTTCTTTTAATTTTTTTTTCACTTGAGATTGAAGCCAGAGAACCTTACAGCTTTGGTAATGAAATGTTTGACATTTCAAAATTTACATAAAGGAAAATTGACTTTCCTATTCAACTAGGATTACAAGTGGAACGTTAGCTTCAAATTCTTCATTTTTTTTTTTGCCCTTTCATTTAATCAAGTACCAAATCTTACTAGTTTTACTCTCTATGGTTTTAAAGCATTTATATTACATAAAATGTAATGTGTATACTTGCCTATATATGTGTGGGAGTATGGACATGACATGCCACATACATAGCACTGGTCTCAGAAACTGTATATATTCACTGTCATAAAAGCTTATACATTTATGGTAGACCATTGATTTGGAGATGCAGGCTATGTTTTCTTTTTTTCATCACTGTGCCTGGACACACCTGACAACTTAAGGGAAAGAGAAGTTATTTGGGCTCTCAGCTTCAGAAGATTTCAGTCCGTCATGGCAGGGAGGGAATTCCCAGCAGTTCGTACAAAGATTTTGAGACAAAGGTTATTCATATCACAAAGCACCAAGAAGTACAGAGCCTTTGATAAAGTACAGAGCCTACAGATAAAATCAGGGGCCCAGACAACACCTTCAAAAGTCTACTTCCAGTGATTTATGTCCATCACCACTGGGTGAAGATGATCCCACTTCCTACAGGCTCTACATCCTCCCAAAATAGGACCACCAGCTGTGAAATAAATATCCAAAACACAACATCCAGTAGAGAACATTCTCAATTCAAATAGTAGTACAGATATTTTTAAAAATTTGTAGTCATTGAGAGTCTCTCTAAGTACACAGACACAGCCCAAGTGTTTAAGTCTTGACCCTCAGTTCTTAGCACTACTGAGACCAAAATGAAGTCATAGCTGAAAGAACTAAGATGTGGGGCTTAGTGGGTTGGAATAGATCATTGTGGAGATGGCTTTGAAGATTATATCTTGTCTCTGCATTCCATATATCATGGTCTCTTTCTGGTTCCAAATTGACAAAAGGTAAGCAGCTTTCCTCTCTCATAGTCTTCCATCAGGATGTCTGCCTAATTAAAGGCTTTGAAGTAAGGGAATGATGAACTGAAACCCCTGAAGCCATGAGCCCAAATCATCCTTTATGTTAATTTTACCAGGTACTTAGTCACAGTGGAAAAACAAACCACCACAAGACAAAACCCAAATAGAGAAAATGAGTACATGCGTAACACAAAGATAGCAACCCTTCTCTTCTCTCTTTTTCTTATCCACTTTAATTTATCTCGCATTGATTCTCTTACATTTGCTATTCACCTGCTATTTACAATCTACAGAAATTTTGATATATGTCTCATCCTGGAACTGATGGCTTAAAAATATACCTCATTACTGGATTGTGAGCTTTAGAGAAAAAGCATAGCTGTTTTATTCCTCACCCCAGCACTTGCATACAGCTGCTGCTCAGTACATTCTGATAGAGTGAATGATGTCTACACTGCAAAATTTATGAAATTAAAAACAAGAACATCTACTTAACGTGATATTGGTGAATAGAATTTTAGGAAAATATGTTTGACAATACTTGACCCTTCTGGAAACCCTGTGATTGAAAAGACATGCTTATGAAAAACACTGATAAAATAAATATGCATTCACTCCTTTCAGAACATATAATGAGGACCTTCTTGGAGAAAGTGAAATGATGTTACCCGCTGAGTGAATTACATGTTTGCCATTGAAATCATCTAACTCTGCAAAAACCAGAAACACGGAAGCAAATGTGCCAGCCATTCCCTCCCTGTAAATCCTTGGTCAGAATTATACATAGTGAGAGTCTGAAATGAACCCTTAGCAGCTAGTGAAGCAGAAATGTATCGACCAGGAGTTCTGTTTTCAAAGAAACCATCTTCTTGATAACAGCACCAAGAACCTGAGTCCTTTGCAGACCCACCACAAATCTGGCTGAACATGCCCATGTAAGAATTATGAAATTTTACAAAATACAAAACGTGTATTTGGGGGAACACAAAGAAGGTTTTTCAAGGTTTGTTTTTTGCACATTGTAGCAAGTGATCGTAATGAAGAACAATGATTATTCCTAAAATAAATCCTCTGCCCAGTCCTTTAAATATAAGAATGAAATTTTGTTTGTTCACGAAAGACACTGTGAAAAAATATTTTTATTGATAGAGCTTTCCCTGTGTTGGTTTTCTAGTTAGATGAAGTTGAATAAAACCACTGATGTTAGACAAAATTAAGCTGTACCATTTATTTTTATTTCTCTTTCAGCTTTACCGAGGTTAAGTGAAAAAAAAACCATGTATTTATTTAAGGTATATAACATTTTTTTATCAAGATCTCACTATTTATTTGTTAATCTCAAAGACTTCATCTTTGCTGGACTTATAATTAGAAGCGCTTAGGCACAGCAGCCTACTTCTCTTGGCATGTGTTCCTGATGTCTTTCTTTGGTTTACTTCACTCTTTTGGCCAAAAGTTTAGCAGCCTCTTGTTTTCTTAGTACATTGTTTCTTCAGTATTTGTGCTGCATGACATGTAGAATAAAAAGATGCTGCATCTTGGATGTGTTGGTCCTGGGCTTATTTTCTTTAAGAGTTATCTGACAATATATTTGCAGACATCATCTTTAAATAGATGGAAAGGCTTTGGGATCCTGTTTGCTCTTTGTGCTCCATTCATTGAGGCACAGTAGCATCTGTCACTCCAGCAATATCCTTCTCTCTTTCTGTTTCCATAACCAAGTAAAGTAACTCAGATTGACATCCACACACAGACTTAGGACTCCTCTCCCTAGTTCTGCTTTGTCTGTCATAAGAATTCCCCTCACTCAATAGCAAGTTCACTATAGTATGAGTCAAGATACCTCACTTCATGAGAAAGTAGTGATTTCTATTTCCACCACTAATTTGGACCAAGTAACACTTCCACTCAACACCCAGAGCATCAGCAGCTCCTTCTGTGGCCAGGAAGGAGGTATTCAGCTTCGTCATCCACTTCAATGAATTTCTGACAGGCCAGTAGCTAGGAAGGAGGTAGTCAGCTTCTCGTTGACAAAGCCTACTGCCTAGGAGGGACCAGAGAAAAGAGTCATGATGATTCTATGTCTTTTTTTTTTTTGCTTTGTACACACACACACACACACACACACACACACACACACAGGGAGAGAGAGAGAGAGAGACACTGAAATGCTCACTCTACTCAAGCTGACTCACATATCTACACTCCACAGTTACTTTTGTGCATGTGCATGTATATGGTGAGAACACTTGAAGACTACAGTTGATACTTAGGATATGACACAGTATAATTAACCAGTCACTGTGCTATGCTGTTCATTTTTTCAATGATACATACTCAGTTTGAAACTGAATGTTTCTGGATAGTCCATCCTTTCATCTTAGCTCCAAACTTTGTCTTTGTAACTCTTATCATGGGTATTTTGTTCCCTATTCTAAGGAGGAATGAAGTATCTACATGTTGGTCTTCCCTCTTCTTGATTTTCTTGTGTTTTGCAAATTGTATCCTGGATAATCTAAGTTTCTGGGCTAATATCCACTTATCAGTGAGTGCATATCATGTGTGTTATTTTGTGATTGGGGTACCTCACTAAGGATGATATCCTCCAGATACATCCATTTGTCAAAGAATTTCATAAATTCATTGTTTTTAATAGCTGAGTAGTACTCCATTGTGTAAATGTACCACATTTTCTGTATCCATTCCTCTGTTGAGGAACATCTGGGTTCTTTCCAGCTTCTGGCTATAATAAATAAGGCTACCTACCCCACCTGGGGATCCATCCCCATAATCAGTCACCAAATCCAGACACTATTGCATATGCCAGCAAGATTTTTCTGAAGGGACCCTGGTATAGATGTCTAGATTGAGGCCATGCCAGTGCCTGGCAAATACAGAAGTGGATGCTCACAGTCATCTATAAGATAGAACACAGGGCCCCCAATGGAGAAGCTAGAGAAAGCATGCAAGGAGCTGAAGGGGTCTGCAACCCTATAGGTAGAACAACAATATGAACTAACCAGTACCCCCAGAGCTTGTGTCTCTAGCTGCATATGTATCAGAAGAAGGCCTAGTCAGCCATCACTGGGAAGAGAGGCCCCTTGGTCTTGCAAACTTTATATGCCCCAGTAAAGGGGAATGCCAGGGCCAAGAAGTGGGAGTGGGTGGGTAGGGGAGCAGGGTGGAGGGAGGGTATAGGGAACTTTTGGGATAGCATTTGAAATGTAAATAAAGAAAATATCTAATAAAAATTTTTATTCTACTGAAAAAAAAAAGAAAGAAACCAAATGTTTGTAAACTTTAAACAAGTTCTTGGCAATTCCTTAACATCTGGCATATAACCTTAAACTCTGGTTCTATGTGTTCATGTATAGGTGATAATGTAGTATCTGACCTTTTGTATCTGGATTCTTTCACTTACCAGAATATTTTCTCAGATCCATTGTTTGTTGCAGATTGGCATGACTTCCTTTGTAAGGCTCAAATATTATATGTAGACAAACCACATTTTCTTTATAGTCATGTATCAACACTTAGATTGACCCCATTTACTGACTGTTGTGAATAGTCCTGCAATTACCATGGGAACAAAGATATCTCTTTGAAATATTGATTTCATTCCATTGACTATATACCTAGCAGTGAAGTGGCTGGTCATATGGTACATCTGCTTTGGTACTTTAGGAAATCCCTATCCCGTTTTTCATAATGGTTATACTAATTTACAATCCCACTAACAGTGGACAAAATTTCCCTTTTCTCCCCACATCTTTACCAGAACTTAGTCTTTCTGATAATATCCATTTTAACTGGAGAAATATGATTTCTCAATATACTTTTCATTTGCATTTCTTTGATGCTCTGGTGACCATAGGAATTTTAACATTTTAAAAGATTTTTTCATACTATTTTTATTAGTTATTTGGGAATTTCACACCATGAACTCCAAGCACTCTTATATCACAGTACTTCCAGGTCTGCCCCTCCTTGGGACCTCCTCCTCACCCCCCACTTCTCATCCACCCCCCCAAAAATATAGAAAAATAGTGCAATTTTTATTGCTAATATACTCACTGGATCCTGGTCAGCAGGTTCTTGTAGAAAACTGAGTCCTTGTTCACCCACAACTCTTCTGGAAGCCACCAGTTGTGGAGACCTGCATTTCAGTATCCTTATTACAATTTTTAAGAGTTCTCTTCGATAGTTTTCTGTCTAAGCTCCCATGTGGTGGGTTTTCACAGCAGCCTTTGTGTCTCTCTTTCCCAACGGTGAGTCTACAGTCATCAGTATCAAAACAAAAGTAACTGCCTTGCCTTTACAGTCAGTAGGAGCTTGGATCATGGACTTCAACAGGGTTTCTGGGGACAGCACAGACTGTGGATGGATATCCATAAGGTCTCTGTTGTCACCATGTGCCATAGACCTCAGCATGGTCTCTGGTCGCAGTACAGACCATGGACATCAAAACAGTCCTCTGATGCTGCATGGGCCATGGAAAGCCTCATATCCCTCAGCAGTAGCACATGACACTCATGTCAACATGGCCCTTGGTAGCACAGCCCACGATGTCAACATGGGTTCAGGCTGCAGAACAGACTATGAATATCTGTATAGCTTTCAGTGGTAACATGGGCCACGAACATCAACACAGACCCCGGATGGAGTAGAACAATGGAACCCCCCCCCCCAACATAGCCCTCAGTGGCAACACCATCATGGCCTCAAGTGAGAGTGGAGGCCACTGTCATCAATATAGACCCTGGCAGCAGCATGGCCCATGGACACAAACGTAGCTTCAGGCTACAGCACGGTGAACATTCACATGACCTTAGGTGGTAATGTGGCCAGGAACAACAACAAAGCTCTTTTGACTGTCATAGGACCATGGACATCCACATGAACCTCGGGATTCATCAGACCTGGGGCAGCAGACCGTGGATACTAAAGTGGTCTCCAGGGGCAGCATTGATCATAGAGATCTTTTGAGGAGTTTTAATCCAGAAAATGAACAATTCTTCCTCTTGGACATCCATTTACTGCTCAGAACCATGGCAATGGGGAGCGTGTTCTGAGGCTGAGGCAGAGTACAAGCTCCAGACTGCTGCATACTATGCTGTTGGTCTTAATTGGCAAGATACTTCCCTCCAACCCCCACCTCCCCGAGTCCTTTCTCAAAACTATCACCCCTGCCACATCCCCAGTTCTGGCTCTGTCCACCACCCACTTACTGTTCTGTTCCTCAATCTTTCCCTTCTCTCCATCTCATATTTGTTCATCATTGGAAACTGCAATGTGTTACACAGTATTTTTTTTTTGTCCAAACATCTTTACATGCAAGTATGTTTATTGCAATAAGTCGTTGGTCTGCTTCAAGGTTATCTGTTTCTGACACACCATAAATACTGGACCATCACTGAGACTCATCTTGGATATCCTGCTGTTGCCCAGAATCAGGGTGAGCATGTAGGTAGGCCATGCATCTTAGACCAGGTTCTGTGAGAGCTCCGGACTCCCTTGCACCACCCTGCCCTCTCCGGCTTTCTAGACTCAACCTTTGTGCTTGTAGGGGGCAGGCAGAACCACTGCCCAGTGTGGTCCACCTCCCAGCAGGGCAAGTAGCTCTGGGTGCAACTACAGAGGCTCAATGTTAGGGAGCAGCCAGTGGGGCATAAGCCTGGCCCTATTTAGTAATGACATCTGGATCTTTAGGGCCAGCTGGTACACCAACTCCAGCAGCTCATAGATGGGAGTTGGTGTTGAGGTGGAATGACTCAAAGCACTGGATCTGGGCCAGGAT
The DNA here is from genome assembly GCF_978045245.1 of Mus caroli. Lineage (NCBI taxonomy): Eukaryota > Metazoa > Chordata > Mammalia > Rodentia > Muridae > Mus > Mus caroli. The sequence continues at coordinate 41,024,827 of NW_028227260.1, read as the reverse complement.
ATTAGCTGACTTGGTCTGTGCACGCATAGGCCTGTCTTCCGGGGTACTGCATGTAGGTTTCATATTTTCATTTTAAATTATGTCTATGTACGTGTATCTGCAAGTGGGATTGTGCATGTGTGTGTGGAGGTCAGAAGAGGACATTGTATCCCTCAAACTAGAATTATATATAGGTGGATGTCAGCCATCTGACATAGGTGCTGAGAACCAAATTCAGGTTCTTTATGAGAGCAGTATGGGCTCTTGACTGCTGAGCTGTCTCTCCTGCCCCAAGAATCTTACCGTGTACTTTCTGGCTAATTGTATGTGCTCCTTCCTTGGAAAAGTGATGATCCATGTACTCTGATCATTTTTAAAGTAAATTACTGTAGTTCCCAGCTGCTGACTTTTAGAAATTTTTTATACATTTTGAACAGACAGTGACAGATATATCGTCTTCTATCATGGGTTACTTTTTCCTTTTATTGTTGTCTTTGCTATTTATACAAAATTATACGGTAGGTCTATTGTTGATTTGTTCAAGAATCTCCTTACTGATTTCTATAGTGATTATATTAATTCATACCCTGACCATGTATCAGATCCCATCCCAATCATTGCCACACATTTTCTTTGTTCTCCTGATATGATCTTTCTGAATGAGGAAAGGTAGAATCTAATTGTTATATTGATTTGCATTTCTCCAATGGATAGAGATGTTGAACATTTCTTTTTCATATATTTAGTGGTAATTTGTATTTATTATTTGAAAAGTAATCATTTGCTCATTGAATTACTTCTTTGTATATATATTGATATGTATATATCAATATATATTTATTTATTTATTAGTTTCTTGTATATTTTGGATAGCCATTATTTTAAAAATAAATAGCTGGCAAAGATTTCCTCTGATTCTATTTTTTTCCTTTTATTTTTTCAGATCGTATTTTGCTGTGTAGCTGAGGGTACATTTGAAGTCCTGACCTTCTTGCTTTAGCTTCTTGAGTGCTGGGATTACAGACATTGTAGGGTTACATTTGTTCACCACTAGGCACAGCTCCTCAAGCTGTTTTGATTATCAATTTTTAATATAATTTGAAATCTGGATTGCCATGCTTCTAGCTTTTTTGGACATTCCAATTGTTTTAGATATCATTGGCTTTCTTTGGCTCTATGTACAATGTAGATATATTTTTGTATTTCAATGAAAATGTCATAGTTTTGAAAGAGATTACATTTAATCTATAGATCATCTCTTGTCCACTAGAACTCTTTTTTCTACAATTTGTCTCCTACTTTCATGTCTCATTTTGATGTGTAGCTCACTGAGTTTAGTAAGAGTTACTTGCTCAAATTGGGTGAGAAGTTATTTAGTGGAGCAAAGGCAATTTATCAGCGGCTACCCTGCTGAAAAAATTGACACCCCTTTGCCAAAAATTATTCATTAGCAAGAGTCCTTTGGGAAAGATGGGACCTCATGGCCTCCTCCCCATCCATGATGAAATAAATATCAATAGCCTCAATCCTGTGCAGGTCTTGTAAAGGTAACCATAGTATATAAACAGCAGTGTGGTTGTGTTCACCTCTCAATTGTTTCCTTTGATGTACAGAAACTCTTCAGATTGCCACATTTGTCAGATTTTGCTGCTGATTCTGGTCATTGGGAGTCTTATCCAGAAAATCTTTGTTCATTCCAATGTCTTGGAGCATTTAACTCATTTTCTTTTTGTAATATCAATTTCACATTTCATATTTAAGTCTTTAATCAATTGTGAGTTCCTTTTTATATATAGTGAAAGGTCAGGATCTAGTCTCCATCTTCTGAGCATAGGCATATACATTCCTCAGCCTTGTTTACTAAACAGACTATCCTGCTGCCAGTGCATTATTGAAATCTGTTGTAAGCTTTATCAGCTGTACTGCTACATGGCTGCAACTTATCTGTACAATTCTTACCTGTATGTAGTCTGTGTCCCATTCACTCCTTCTGGGAATCCAAATACATTTTTATGATATATGGTAGTCTTATTTGCTTGAGGTGGTAAGATCAGAGATAAACAGATTATTGCCTGAAGGTCAAATCTGGCATGGTTTTGCAGGGCCCTCGAGCTAAGAATTGTTTTGTTTTGTTTTGTTTTTACAATTTTAAAATAGTGTAAAATGAAACAAAACAAAAACTAAGGCAGACAGGAGCAGTGCACAGCAGAGATTTCATATGGGCTACAAAATCTGAAATGCTTTGCTTTGCCTCAGAACAGCCTAATTTTCTCTTTTAGAAATTGGAATTTGGGCTGATATTGAGAGAAAAATATGAAGAGGGAATTTGCTAGACAGGAGGGGAGCCAATGCCAATGTGAGTAAAATTATCCCCTTATAAACTCATGCTTTCTTCATCATCCTTAGGACAAGGTGTCTGAAAGGTGACTCTACAGTCTGGTGTTCTTCTTTCAAAAGGTCAGAGCACCGTCCATTTTCTGACCACCTTTGTTTGCATTCAGCTCTTTCGAATGATAATTATGTTTATATATTTCTGAGGGTTTGTAATTATTTTCTGTCCAGAAATTGACAGACATTTTTTATAAAGTAGAATATAAATTCAGAGACAAAGAGTGATAGAATAAAAATCTTCATGGTCCTAGTTAGTTTGTTCTCCTAGGTATTTTAGCATTAACTGCATCCAACTTTGTTGTTGTTATCTTATTAACATAAACTAGAGTTATCTAATAAGAGGAAGCTCAATTTCAAAAATACTTTTATTTAGATTTCAGGCCATTTTTCTTTTCTTTTCTTTTTTTCTTAATTAGATATGTTGAAATGTTATCTGCTTTCCCTTTCCCCCACCCTCTGATTCTATGAGGGTGATCCCCCACCCACTCACTCACTCCCACCTCCCAGCCCTGGCATTCCCCTACACTGGGGCATAGAGCCTTTATAGGACCAAGGTCCTCTCCTTCCATTGATGCCCAACAAGGCCATCCCCTGCTATGTATGTAGCTGGAACCATGGGTCCCTCCATGTGTACTCCTTGGTTGGTGGTTTACTCCATGGGAGCTCTGGGGAGTCTGGGTGGTTGATATTGTTGTTCCTCCTATGGGGCTGCAAACCCCTTTAGCTCCTTCAGTCCTTTCTCTAACTCCTCCATTGTGGACCCCGTGCTCAGTCCAATGATTGTCTGTGAGCATCCGCCTCTGTATATGCCAGGCCCCTGAAGAGCCTCTCAGGAAACAGCAATGTCAGGCTCCTGCCAGCAAGCACTTGTTGGCATCATCAATAGTGTCTGGGTTTGCTGTCTGCATATGGGATGAATCCCCAGATGGGGCAGTCTGTAGATGGCCTTTCCTTCAGTCTTTACTCCACACTTTGTCTTTATATTTCCTCCCATGAGTATTTTGTTCCCCCTTCTAAGAAGGATGGAAGGATCCACATTTTGGTCTTCCTTCTTGAGCTTCATGTGGTCTGTGAATTGTACTTTGGGTATTCCGAGCTTTGGGGATAATATCCACTTATCAGTGAGTGCTTTTACTTTTCTTTTTTTCTTTTTAAATTTTTCTTTCTTCATTTAATCTTTTATTTATTTATCTATTTATTTATGTATTTATTTTACACTCCAGATTTTACTGCCCTCCTGGCCCACTCTCATACCTCCTCCCCATACGTCATCACATACCTACCTCCTCCCCATGCCTCTGTCCCCACTCCCCACCCCTCACCCCACCAGACCTCTAAACTCCCTGGGGCCTCCATTCTCTTGAGTGTTAGGTGCATCTTCTCTGACTGAACCCAGAGCCAGCAGTCCTCTGCTGTACATGTGATGGGGACCTCATATCAGCTGGTGTGTGCTGCCTGGTTGGTAGTCCAGTAATTGAGAGATCTTGGGGGTCCAGATTAATTGAGACTACTGGTCCTCCTACTACTGGCCTTCCTCCTCAGCTTCTTCTTCCATAGCCTCAGTAATAGTGTCAGGCCTTGGGGGCCTCCCCTTGAGCTGGATTCCACTTTGGGCCTGTCACTGGACCTTCTTTTCCTCAGGCTCCTCTCCATTTCCATCCCTGTAATTCTTTCAGACAGCAACAATTATAGGTCAGAGTTTTGACTGTTGGATGGCAACCCCAGCCCTCACTTGATGCTGTCTTCCTGGTGGAGGTGGGCTCTATAACTTCCCTCTCCCTACTGTCAGGCATTTCATCTAATGTCCCCCTCTTTGAGTGCTGAGAGTCCCTTACCTCCCAGGTCTCTGGTACATTCTGGAGGGTTCCTCTAACCTCCTACCTCCTGAAGTTGCCTCTTTCTACTCTTTTTACTGACCCTCAGGGCTTCAATTATTTCCCCCTATCCAATAAAAGATCATGTTCCCCTCTTCCCCAGCCTCTCCACTTTCCCTCCCAGGTCCCCCCCCCCCTTGTGATTGCTTTCTTCTCCCTCCCAAGTGGGACTGAGGTATCCTCACTTGGGCCCTTCAGTTTGTTGAACTTTTTGAGTTTTTGATGTATCTTCAGTATTCTGTACTTTTTTTCCCTAATATCCACTTTTTAGAGGGTACATACCATGTGTGTCCTTTGGGTCTGAGTTACCTCACTCAGGATATTTTCTCATTCCATCTATTTGCCCACAAAACTCGGGATGCCCTCATTCTTAATAACTGAGTACTATTCCATTGTGTAAATTCTTAATAACTGAGTAGTATTCCATTGTGTAAATGAACCACATTTTCTGTATCCATTCTTCTGTTTTGGGACATCTAGGCTGTTTTCAGGTTCTGGCTATCACAAATAAGGCCTCTATGAACACAGTGGAACATGAGGCCCTGTGGCATGATGAGGCATCTTTTGGGCATATTCCCAAGTGTAGTATAGCAGGGTCTTCAGGTAGATCTATTTCTAATTCTCTGAGAAATCTCCAGATTGATTTCCAGAGTGGTTGTACCACTTTGCAGTCCCACCAGCAATGGAGGGGTGTTCCTCTTTCTCCACATCCCCTCCAATATGTATTGTCTCCTGAGGTTTTGATCTTAGCCATTCTAATTGGTGTAAGGTAAAATCTCAGGGTCGTTTTTGATTTGCATTTCTCTGATCACTAAGGACTTTGAACATTTCTTTAGGTGCTTCTCAGCCATTCGAGATTCCTCATTTGTGAAATCTCTGTTTAGTTCTATACTCCATTTTTTTATTGGGTTGTTTGTTATTTTGGTGGTTAGCTTCTTGAGTTCTTTATATATTTTAGATTTTAGTCCTCTATTGGATGTGGTGTTAGTGAAGTTTTTTCCCCAATCTGTAGGTTGCTGATTTGTCTTGTTGACTATGTCCTTTGTCTTACAGAAGTTTCCCAGTTTCATGAGGCCCCATTTATCAATTCTTGATCTTAGAGTTTGAGCCATTGAAGTTCTGTTTAAGAAATTTCCCCCTGTGCCAGTGAGTTGGAGGCTCTTTCCCACTTTCTCTTCTATTAGATTCAATGTATCTGTTTTTATGTTGAGGTGCTTGATCCACTTGGACTTGAGTTTTGTGCAAGGTGACAAATATGGGTCTATTTTCATTTTTCTACATACCAACAACCAGCTATAGTAACACCATTTGTTGAAGATGCTTTCTTTTTTCCACTGTATACTTTTGGCTTCTTTGTCAAAGATCAAATGTCCATAAGTGTATGGCTTTATTTCTGGATCTTCAATTCTATTGCATTGATTAATATGTCCATCTCTGTACCAATACCACACAGTTTTTAACACTATTGTTCTATACTAAAGCTTGAGGTCAGGGATGGTGATTCCCCCAGCCATTCTTTTATTGTTAAAAGTTGTTTTCAATATTCTGGGTTTTTGGTCTTTCCCTATGAATTTGAGAATTGTGCTTTCCATATCTTTGAGGAATTGTGTTGGGATTTTAATGGGGATTGCATTGAACCTTTGGTAGGATGGCCATTTTTACTGTTAATTCTGCCAATCCATGAGCATGGGAGTTCTCTCCACTTTCTGATATCTTTTTTGGTTTCTTTCTTGAAAGACTTGATGTTATTGTCATACAGGTCTTTCACTTTGGTTAGAGTTACCCCAAGATATTTTATATTATTCATGGCTATTGTGAAGGGAGTTGTGTCCCTAATTTCTTTCTCAACCTGTTTATCATTTGTATAAAGGACCGCTAGTGATTTATTTGAGTTAATTTTATATCCATCCACTTTGCTGAAGTTGTTCATCAGCTGGAGAAGTTCTCTGGTAGAATTTTTTCAGGTCACTTATGGGTACTATCAGAACATCTGCAAATAGTGATACCTTTATTTCTTCTTTGCCAATTTGTATCCCCTTGATGTCTTTTTGTTGTCTTATTGTTCTAGTTAGCAATTTGAGTACTACATTGAATAGATGGTCATCCTTGTCTTGTTCCCAATTTTAGTGGGGTTGCTTTAAGTATCTCTCCATTTAATTTGATATTGGCTGTTGGTTTGCAGTAAATTGCTTTTATTATGTTTAGGTATGGGCCTTGAATTCCTGATCTCTCCAATGCTTTTAATATGAAGGGGATAACATTATGTTGATTTGTGTGTGTGTGTGAGACAGAGAGAGAGAGAGAGAGAGAGAGAGAGAGAGAGAGAGAGAGAGAGAGAGAGACTTTACATCATGCACCCCTGTCCCACTCATCTCCTCAGCCCTTCATATTCACCCTTCACCCTTGCAACTTTCCCCCTCAAAATAGAAATCACACAGACCAGGGAATTCATGTGGAGGTCAGAGTGAAAGCAGATGTGAGTAGAAGCCACAGAAGGAGTCATGGCTGCCAAAGTGTTTGAGTCCATTGGAAATTTCGTTCGGCCTGGCATTGGCAGTTGCAGGAGGCATGGTGAACTCTGCTTTGTATAATGTGGATGCTGGACACAGAGCTGTCATCTTTGGCTGATTCCATGGTGTACAGGACATTGTGGTCGGGGAAGAGACTCATTTCCTCATCCCTTGTGTACAGAAACCAATTATCTTTGACTGCCGCTCTCGACCAGGGAACGTACCAGTCATCACTGGTAGCAAAGAATTGCAGAACGTCAATATCACACTGCGCATCCTCTTCTGGCTGGTGGCCCGCTAGCTTCCTCGTATCTACACCAGCATTGGCGAGGACTATGATGAGCGGGTCCTACCTTCTATCACTACAGAGATCCTCAAGTCGGTGGTGGCTCGATTTGATGCTGGAGAATTGATTACCCAGCGAGAGCTGGTCTCCAGGTAGGTGAGCGATGACCTCACAGAGCGAGCAGCAACATCCTGGATGATGTGTCCCCTGACACATCTGACCTTCAGGAAGGAGTTCACAGAGACAGTAGAAGCCAAAACAAGTGGCTCAGCAGGAAGCAGAGAGAGCCAGATTTGTAGTGGAAAAGGCTGAGCGCAGCAGAAGGCAGCCTTCATCTCTCCTGAGGGTGACTCCAAGACCGCTGAGCTGATCGCCAACTTGCTGGCCACAGCAAGCGATGGCCTGATTGAGCTGCGTAAGCTGGAGGCCGCTGAGAACATCACCTACCTGCCAGCGGGGCAGTCCGTGCTCCTCCAGCTTCCCCAGTGAGGCCAGCCGGGCCACGGCCTCCATCATGCTGAATGATGCCTTCCTTCTGCCCCACCCCAGAAATCACTGTGAAATTTAATGATTGCCTTAAAGTGAAGGGAATAAAGGTAAAATCACTTAAAAAAAAAAAAAGAAATCACACAGACTAACAAACAAGAAAAAATAAAGCATAGAAAGCAGCTCATCATGAAAGCTATAGTTCAGTGTGTCTCACAGTATATCTTTCGGTCTCCATATCTTCACTTGCAAATGTTCATTGCAATGAGATGTTGATTTGGTTCAAGATCTCTGGCTTCTGTGACACCATTAACATTGGATCCTCATCTGGTCTCCTCCTAGTTATCCTGCTGTTTCCCTGTGCCATGGAGATCTTGCTGCTTTTGGTTCAGCGGGACTGGCACTTGTGAAAAGTCCCAACCATTTGCTGTTGATGTAGATTTTGGGGTGGGTCAACTCAGAGAACTGAATCTGGGCCTGGGTGATAATGTAGCTTGTCAGGACTCCAGCTCTCCCTTATCTGCACCACCAGGGTAAGCTGTCCACCACCATCCTGCTAGGCCACCCAATGCCACCATCAGTAGGAGGCAGGGTCATTTCTCCTGCTCTCATGCCTTCAGAGCCTGCTCCACCCATGACTCCAAAGCCAGCTCTACTGTGCTTCCTAGTCAAGGTGTGAGTCTCACTTTCCGAAGTACTGCACCCTGTGAGGGGTTGGGAAAGCTCTCCTGCTCTAAAACACTCACACCTGGATTATTGTACCTTTGCCATCAGGGCCAGTGTCCACTGTGTTGCTCAGGCAAAACACATGGCCTGCTCTGTCAAGTGCTACAAACAGTGAAGGGACAGGGCCATTTCTCCTTCTCTCATGCCCTTGGGGAAAGCTCTCCCAACTTAGACCATTGAACAGAAGATGAGTGGCAGGGCCAGCTCACCCTTACTCTCTTCCTCAGAACCAGCTCACCTGCACCCCTCCCAAAAGGGTCAGTTCTGCTGTACTGCCCAGACAAAGTGCAAAGCCATCTCTCCTGAGTGCTGTGGCAGGTGAGGGGCAGGAATAGCTCTCCCATGATCCCCAGGATCCTGCCCTGTTTGAGTTCCTTCCCTGACTTCCTTCAGTGATGAAGTGTGGCTCAAGATGTGTAAAATGAAACAAATCATTTTCTCCTCAAGTTGCTTTTAGTTATGGTGTTTGTCTCAGCAATAGAAACTCTAGTTACAATACCTCACCTAATAGAGCAGCAAGAAAACCATCAAATTCATTAGGGAACAAAGTCACAGCTAGAATAGATTTCAGAGAATATATATATATATATATATATATATATATATAATAACATCCTTGAGAAGTGGGCATTCAGACTCTGATTAATTTATAAGATTACTGAGCTTCATAGATTTGACAGTTTTTTTCTATATCAATCTTTTTCTAAGTAGTTCTCCAGCATTATGCATTGGCTGGTGTGATTAGACTTAAGATTTAGGAATTGCAGAGCTGAGAGCATCAAAGACAGTTTTCAAATACCGCTGCTGAGAGTTCGCTTAGTTCCAGCTTTTAGAGAATGGATAGACCTTTGCTTTATAACTGAGCCATCTCCCTTTTAAAGATAGGGTAAGTGGTATCCAGGAATAAATGCTCCTGCTTGAAAGCTGTTCTAAGATCTGAGCTAAACCCCTCTAGGTAAACTTTGGAAGGAGAATCAGCCTAAACTAGATGCCCAGAAAGGGCAATAGACACTCTTCCATGTCTCTTTCTTTGATTTTACAGGGGCTGTAATGTTTTATGTCATGAGAGATCACAAATGTAGCTACTGACAAAAGCATTCTATAGCAAGCTTATTTAAATATGGCAAATGCACTTCCAAAGATGTTTTCCAGATCTTGCTGATCTTCCTGTTGAGTCAACTGAACATTTACCATTATAACACTATTCAAATGAAAATAATTATTCTGAATATAAGCTAGATATCTTTTAATCACTGGATAAGATATGAGCTTAAGAACTATAGTTATCCAACAAATCAAAACAACCCTGAGATTCCACCTCACACCAGTCAGAATGGCTAAGATCAAAAAATTCAGGTGACAGCAGATGCTGGTGAGGATGTGGAGAAAGAGGAACACTCCTCCATTGCTGGTGGGATTGCAAGCTTGTACAACCACTCTGGAAATCAGTCTGGCGGTTCCTCAGAAAATTGGACATAGTACTACCGGAGGATCCAGCAATACCTCTCCTGGGCATATATCCAGAAGATGTCCCAACCGGTAAGAAGGACACATGCTCCACTATGTTCATAGCAGCCTTATTTATAATAGCCAGAAGCTGGAAAGAACCCAGATGTCCCTCAACAGAGGAATGGATACAGAAATTATGGTACATTTATACAATGGAGTACTACTCAGCTATTAAAAAGAATGAATTTATGAAATTCCTAGCCAAATGGATGGACCTGGAGGGCATCATCTTGAGTGAGGTAACACAATCACAAAGGAACTCACACAATATGTACTCACTGATAAGTGGATATTAGCCCAAAACTTAGGATACCCAAGATATAAGATACAATTTGCTAAACGCATGAAACTCAAGAAGAATGAAGACCAAAGTGTGGACACTGTGCACCTTCTTAGAATTGGGAACAAAACACCCAGGGAAGGAGTTACAGAGACAAAGTTCGTAGCTGTGATGAAAGGATGGACCATTTAGAGACTGCCATATCCAGGGATCCATCCCATAAGCAGCTTCTAAACGCTGACACCATTGCATACACTAGCAAGATTTTGCTGAAAGGACCCAAATATAGCTGTCTCTTGTGAGACAATGCCGGGGCCTAGCAAACACAGGAGTGGATGTTCACAGTCAGCTATTGGATGTATCACAGGGCTCCCATTGGAGAAGCTAGAGAAAGTACCCAAGGAGCTAAAGGGATCTGCAACCCTATTGTTGGAACAACATGATGTACTAACCAGAACCCCGGAGCTCTTGTCTCTAGCTGCAAATGTATCGAAAGATGGCCTAGTCGGCCATCACTGGAAAGAGAGGCCCATTAGACTTGCAAACTTTATATACCCCAATATAGGGGAATGCCAGGGCCAAAAGAATGGGAATGGGTGGGTAGGGAAGGGGGGGTATGGGGGACTTTTGGGATTGCATTGGAAATGTAATTGAGGAAAATACGTAATAAAAAAATATTAAAAATTAAAAAAAAGAACTATAGTTATCCAGCATTTCTGTCTACCTATAACAGTGCATGTATCCCAGTGGGAAAACACCCAGTAAGTAGTAACTTGTAGGCCTTATTCATGCCATTGCTGGTACTATAATTTTCTAGATAAATAAAAACGACATCTTAATATTTGTTCTCTAATTTTATTACAAGGTACAAGGAAGTCATTAGTCACATAAAGATTTACAACTTGAAAATAAAGTTTGCAGCTAAGGCAATTTATCACCCACAAGAATTTGAGAGAAGAATGCAAACTATTTTCATCTGTGTTAATTACTGTGCTACCTTCTTCTCACTTCCATTTACAGCCTGAAAGACTTGTTTGTCCACAATCCCTTTCTGGGTTTTGGATCTACAAATAATATATCTTAGAAATGTCTGGTTCTAAGTTTTTCAAGTAAGAAATTCAGAGACAAAAGAAAGTCTTTGATTAAAGAGAAAACATCTGATTCATGTTTTGTGGACGGGGGAGATTTAATGTTATCTTAGTTCCTAGATTTTGAATAGCCTAAATGTATGCTAACTATGCTAGACCACAGAAAAACTGTTGTGCTCATTTTTGTCCATAATATGAGGGAGGGATAGAAAGGAGGAGAGATTTATGTCTTACTCAATAACCATATTTGAGATAAATGTTAAAACCATGTATCTTGAAATTATTTAACTAAAATTGAATGTAGGAGAAAGTCATATTTGCTTGAATCTAATATAAGTAAGAGCATGGTCCTCTCATGAGTGCTAGCTGTGAAATTCATGCAAGACTTCACAAATGATAGAATGTTAGTAGTTTCCTAGTCATCAAATCACTCTTCCCAGTGCTACCCTAATGGACTGGTTCCTGATCCCACTGTTCTCTCTCAATACAGATACAATTCTTTCAACAAAGTACAATAAGAACATTTTCTTACATTTGACTCCTATCAATTTCTCACTGATAGATGTCCATTGTGAGAGCCTTGCAAGATGCTCTTCAGCCAGTTTCTTTGTATGTAAAGTTCAAGGAGCTGAAGCAGAGATTGTTTCCTGAGGTTCAGGGGTCTCACTCCCCCTGCCTCGTTATAATATCTTTAGAGATGCTCTACCAGCTGGACTCATTGATCTTGTCTCCAGAGCACACTGCAGCAAACAGGAAGGGAAACTGTGTTGGAGGGCCATGCCGTTTATTTCTAAGCTTCTTTAACTTGGTAGAAATTGTTACTTCAATACAATCCCTGTGTAATTGCTGCCCAGAGATTGACTCAGAGGCCTCGTTACTGGTCACACACATACTGATTTAAAGTTCTATTTCTCAAAGGACTATTTACAGAGATTTACCATGAACTATCAGAACTCTATTAACACATCATCAGTGGCAGCTAAACTCTCTATACTTGTAAACACCACTCCCCCTCAAATACTCATCACCCACTGAATCCCTGTTGCCCTAATTTATACTGATCATGTTGGGCATACGCTAAGTACTCCAGTGTACTCAGCGAAGTGCACTCCTTTCTCCCCACGTCATCATCATCATCACCATCACCATCATCATCATCCTTGCATTGCAGGATTTAAGATTTATCTATTTCCTCCTTTGTAGAAAAGAAAAAGTTTCTTTATTTGAAATCCAACTGTGTAGCTATGGTGTAGCCTTCCTTAATAAAAAGAATGTCGATCTCAGACATTTTAATGACTGACTTTAGCTGAATGGCCTTCTGATATGTGGCATTCATAGACTGTCTGCCACTGAAAATACATAGGGATGGGTGATAAACATACCTTAATATTAGGTTGAAGGCATTTATGTATATGCAATTAGTAGTTCTTATATGATATTATTAATGTATAAAGCTCTGGTTGTCTATTTTTGTTCTCAACTATATGCAGCATTAGGAAAAAAAATGACATTTTATAGACCAGGCAGACACTGAAACTACAGCAGTTGATTTTTTTCTATTTAAATTGCTACATGTGTCATTCATCTATAAGAAGAATATGCCCCCTAAAATCTATTCTTGTTGCCAATAAATACTTTTCCTAGTTTTCTCAGTAATGTAGCTAATTCAATGATATATAATGAAAAAAAAAAAAGGCTGGATCAACAATAAACCAAGACTTAGTGACTGGATGTGAACAGAAAATTCATTCCCCAACCTCCATTTGAAAGAAGATTCAGTTCATACTTTTAGTATCTCTGAGTCACATACTGCTTTCAGTCAGATATATAAACAACATACCCAGTATCACAATTTTAAAAATAACCTAATGCCTTCACAACAAGGAACTGGGATTAAGCATTAAACGGATGAAAAGAAGACAGAACACATGAAAGTCAGAACACATGAAGCCTGAGGGGAAAATTCATACATGTCCCTCCAAGACAGCAATGCACATGGATTCTTACATGTTATTCATCCACATATTCTGTGATATCACCATGGGTTCACCCTGAGTGGAAAGGCTGTGGTTATGATTGACTTTTGTTTCTCAATGAACAACTACAAACATGTAGGTGAACAATTTGGGTTATATTCAGCTGGTTTTGCAGATCTGGATCCTACAGAACAAATCTTTGCTGCAGCTCTTACATGTGTTGGTTGTTGGATGCTGAGCTATCTAGCAGTTGGTCAGCTGTTTGATTACTAGTTAGTTGTCTAGTCCTGGTTAAATTGTCTGCTGAGATGTGCTCTGGTATCGTTTACTGGGATAACTATGGGAACATTTATACTATGGCAACATTCCAGACCTATCAAGCTTTCAAACCCCAATTCAAAGGTGCTTTTCAAGCCACTGTTGCTTCTTTGATTTAAAAAGTATATATTAAGAGTTGCATTTAGGGTATTTTCATAAATGTTCATCATTGTGCTTTGCTTATATTTGCCCCAATGACCCTCTCCTGTCTACCCTCACCCCTCCACTGGTTCCTTTCCTCCCCACAAGTAGTGTGTGTGTGTGTGTGTGTGTGTGTGTGTGTGTGTGTGCGTGTGTATTCCACATACGGTTGAAAACATGCAATACTTGTCTTTTTTCCTTTTTACCTTATCTTGTCCCCCCACACACATATTAGATCCCCCTCTCCCCTAAAATAGCCATACTTGTACTTTCATGTCAGATAGAAAAGGACATAGATTCTCTGTGCAACAAATCTGTAGACCATTTTCATTTCCAAATATTGAAAGCATCTGCCTAGTAAACACGCCTCTCCTTTCTCTTTCCTCCAGCCTCAGACAACTGCCATCCTATATGTTTTATCTATTTAGATACTTGATGTAAGTGGAGTCAAGATTATTTGCCTGTTTGTTATTGGCTTATTTCATGTAGTGTAACGGTGTGTGCATGCTATTGTATGTGGTAGGATTTATTTCTTTTTTAAAGCTTGATAATGTTCTGCTGCATGTATGTGCCACATTATCGTTACCTGTTCATCTATGGGTGAACAGTCAGACTGCCTTTGCTTTTGTCTCCTGTGAATCTCCCAAGGTGCCTTTGAGATCCTGCTTTCATGCTTTGTTGGATGTAAACCCAGAGACAACACTGTTTCACTATAGGGTAAATTTAATTTCAATTTTTCAAGGAATCTCTATATTGTTTTCCACAGTAGCTACAACATTTTCATACTCAATAGCAGTGTATCAGGATTCTCTAATGGACGTATCCTTGCCAATACTTGCCCCTCCCCCCTTTTACTCTTCTATGTGTGTAGTCCTAGGAATCAGCCTGGGGCCTCATGTGCCAATTAGCTCTGAGCCTGAGAGCCAATTTTTTTCTACTTTGTTTTGTTTTGGTTTTATTTGTTTTTCATTAATTTATCCATTTCCTGATCACATTTGCAGCCCTCTCTTTTCTCTCCAACTAGTCCCACCCTACCACCCCCTTCTCCCATTTCCCTTTCTTCTCAGAGAAGTGGAACACTCCTCACCCCCCACCCCCCACCCATGTGTATCAATTTTCTCTGGCACATCAAGTCTCATCAGGACTTAGGGCATCCTCTCACACTGAGGCCAGACAAGGCAGCCAGCTAGGGGAAGGGATCTACAGGCAGGGAACAGAGTCAGAGACAGCCCTCACTCCAATTGTTAGGGGACAGAGAAAGTCACTTTCAGATTGAAGAAACTACTAAGGATAGTAATAAACTGATGAATCAAAAAAAAGTTGCTGAAATAGACATGAACCAATTTTGCATGGCACACACACACAGACAACACCACTGTAAAGCCAGGCCCCTCTGCTTTGGTGGATCAATTAGCTTGAGTGATATGAACCAACATGGCAGAGGATTAAGAAAATGATGTGGCAATATGAAGTGGCGACATTCTGTGCCTTAAGCCTTCAGGTAGAGTGCTTGATGAGCTCATACACAATATCTTGGTCATGGCATGGCAAATCATTGTCCTCTTAGGGATTTTGGTATTTAGAAGGAAGCTTAATGTTGTAATTAAGCTTATGGTTTTTAACTGGCCACCTCAGAAGAGGTAACTTGCTAAGTCACCAATAATTTTCTAGTGTTGGTTTTGAGAGTGTTCTGTAAGCATTTCAGGTTGTGACTTACTCAGAAAATAATGCTAAGTAAAAACGAAAAAAATCTCAGAACGAGATTTCAACTTGAAAAACCTCCTGTCAAAAGTTTAAGGCTACAGACTTCAGTTGTCTGTATCTGTGAGGTGGTTTGCCAAAAGGATGAAATTGCTGACAGCAGCAGCAAATTTGCCCTGGCCCTGGAGAAATAATGACACAGAACAGCATTCAAACCTATTAACTGGGGTTGCAAACCCTGATTGGGATTTTCTTGGATGATAAATTGATATGGTCATCACATGATTAGGTAAGTGTACTGGCTATTTTTGTGTCAACTTGACACAGCTGGAGTTATCCCAGAGAAAGGAGCTTCAGTTGAGGAAATGCCTCCAAGAGATCCAACTGTAAGGCATTTTCTCAATCAGTGATCAAGGGGGAAAGGCCCCTTGTGGGTGGGACCATTCCTGGGCTGGTAGTCTTGGGTTCTATAAGAGAGTAGGCTGAGCAAGCCAGAGAGGCAAGCCAGTAAAGAACATCCCTCCATGGCCTCTGCATCGGCTCCTGCTTTCTGACCTGCTTGAGTTCCAGTCCGGACTTCCTTTGGTGATGAACAGCAGTACGGAAGTGTAAGCCGAATAAACCCTTTCCTCCCCAACTTGCTTCTTGGTCATGATGTTTGTGCAGGAATAGAAACCCTGACTAAGACAAATTGGTACCAGCAGAGTGGGGTATTCCTGTGACAACCTGACCATGTTTTGGGGAGGACTGTGGAAGGACTTTGGAACTTTGGGCTTGAAGATCCATTCGTTGTTAAGAGCTCTGTCAGATGTTGTGTAGGAGCTTGGAAGATAATGTTGAGAACAGTGCAGAAGATGGAGGTCTGGTTTGTGAAATTTCAGAGGGAAAATTAAAGACTCTTTTCAGGGCCATTGCTGTTTTGATTGTGAAGATTTTGTAGTTCTGGTTAGCTGGGGCTGAAGAATCAGCTGTGATTAACAAGATACCAGAACTACTAAAGCAAAAACTTTGCATTACTGGGACTATTGATGCTGGTTAGCTGGAGCTAAGAAATTAGCGGTGATTAAGAAGAGACCAGCATCGTTGAGGTGACATCTTCTGGGAAGTGTTTTCTGAAAGCACAAAGAGGCTGTGTTCCAGAGATAGGCAAGGTTGTACTCCTTCTGCAGCGGGACTTGGTAATGTGTAAGGGTCACCCAGGTGGTACTGGTTTTGAAGGCATGAAGGGGTCACACAGAGCAGCTGAGGCTCGGCACTGTGAGAGGCCATGGAAGGCCATTGGTGAAGGTGCAGCCTCAGTTGCAATTGAAGGCCCAGGATTAAAGGGGTCATGCAGTGTTTTGGAGATGCCAGTACCATGAGATGACCACCAAGAGCAGCAGCAGCAGTGGAGTACAGGCATCTGGAGCCCAGAGGACAACGTGTGTGCTACAAAGGGCATGGCTGGAGAAGTGACCCAAGCCCTTGGAGGAGCCCAGAAGATCGTGAGTTGGATCCCAGACGTTGGACAGTTGGAGATTGATTTTTGCTTTCATTGTGACTGTGCCCTGATATTTTCCCTCTTGAAGGAAGAAACTGTTTTAGTGGAGCCCACAGTTAAGAGACTTTTAATTGTAAAAAGACTTTGGATTTTAAAAGAGATGGATATTTTAAAGAGATTGAAAATTTAAGAATATGTAAAAACTGTGGGACTTTTAAAGTTATTTAGATCTTGGGGATGAATAAGAATGTAAGGGTTGAGGCTTACTAGTGATGTGTTTGTGTGTCAAGTTGACAAGGGGTCAATTGTACTGGCTATTTTTGTGTCAACTTGACACAGCTGGAGTTATCCCAGAGAAAGGAGCTTCAGTTGAGGAAATGCCTCCAAGAGATCCAACTGTAAGGCATTTTCTCAATCAGTGATCAAGGGGGAAAGGCCCCTTGTGGGTGGGACCATTCCTGGGCTGGTAGTCTTGGGTTCTATAAGAGAGTAGGCTGAGCAAGCCAGAGAGGCAAGCCAGTAAAGAACATCCCTCCATGGCCTCTGCATCGGCTCCTGCTTTCTGACCTGCTTGAGTTCCAGTCCGGACTTCCTTTGGTGATGAACAGCAGTACGGAAGTGTAAGCCGAATAAACCCTTTCCTCCCCAACTTGCTTCTTGGTCATGATGTTTGTGCAGGAATAGAAACCCTGACTAAGACAGTAAGCGTTCATATTTCTTCTGAAGAAGCAAATGCAAACTGAAGCAAATAGAAGATACTTAGGAGACTGGAATGCTGGGTTCAATGTGCAAACCATATGTTATTATACTTTTCTTTTGAACTCTTTGCTTATTCTTAGATAGTATGAGTGTCAAAGTCCCAAGCTTGGTCTAATTCCTCTACACATCTCTTCCCATAAGGTCCTGGCCTCACCTTAATAGCAGCTCATTTCTGTGTTTCTTCCTTTCTTGGGCTAGGATTTCATTTCTTTTTTACATTCTAATAGCTGAAACAACATTTTGAACCATTGTGCAATTCTCTTCTGATTTTATCCACTTTTCTTCAACCTGATAAGTAACACTTTATGACTACCTTATTATCTTCCAGCTGTAAATTCTCTTATTTGCAGCTGCTTCTTAGAGTTTTCACTATATCATGGCTCAGCTCCTGCATTTTGGTTTGGCACCACTACTGTGTTATTACAGGATCCATCTACCTACAGTATGAATATTACCGAACACTTTGCCCTCCTGACTTATTTTCTCTAAGACAAGTTCATTAAGTATCCACTCTTGCCTCATACTTTCTGCTCCACAGAGACTATTGTCACCCAAAATCAGCTTCCTATTTCTTTTCCAGAAAGATTAGCTCTTTTATTTTAGCCACAAGGTCCTACATTGCATTATTTTGCAGTCATTCTCTTCTTCAGTCTGCCTCCCACTTCTAGCCACTTGTTATGGATCAAAGTATTCTATTAGCTTCTGGTGCAGCTTTAACCTCTTTCTCCCCCCATTTCAGACTATATCAAGCAATACACCCCTTGGGGAGATATTTCTGTCTATTGTTCCAAAATAAGATTGAGTAACTGTAAATAATTATAATGAATAAATGTAAATCATTATAATGATTCTATCACTATTCCCGTTTCTTCCTTTCCCCCAAGTTTAGGACTCTTTTTTTTTCCTCTCATTAATTCAATCTGTCATATGTTTATTTAGCACATTTTCACATTCAAAGTGTTTAAAAGGCTAATTAATCCTAGGAGTACCTTCTGGGCTGCACAGAGGCTATAGAGGCAGTTGACATTAAGGCTGGGAGCAAAGCCCCAGATTTTCTCTTTCCCCTACATCACTGCTCAAAAGTACATTTTCTTCATTCCGTCTCTGCACGACTGAAATAGGTACCATAGTGAATAAATTACTTGGATTTAGCTTACAAGGAAGCGGCCAGAAAATGTGTGACCTTCCTGTTAGCCCAGATTTCTCATTTAGCCCCACATTCACCCTCTGTGAGCTGCACTGTAGGAGGTGGGAGGCAAACCACAGAACATGATTAATGCACGTCGTATGCTCTTCTTTCACTCTCACCCAGAGAGACAGATTTATTTACCCAAATCTGTCATTACAGAAAGACATTTCCAAGAATACAGTAAGGGGATTGTGTATAGGGGCGTGTTTATGTGTGGAAAGGAGGATAAAGGCCAATTGAAAAGTACAAAAATTGCAGAATCACCTTATAAAGACATACAAAGAGCTAAAATCTTTGCAAGAACCTCTTTAAAATTCTATTTAAAACATAGAAAATATCCTCTTCTCCACCAGACAACACACATACTACACGAAGTCATTTAGGACAGATAGTTTAGCTATTAAGAAGGGAAATGAGTTATTGAGTGCCAAATCACTGTTTTATCTCTCTGTTATTATTGTACTGAGCAGTAAAAAAGACCTTTTATACAAGAAGGAAAAATTACTAGCAATTAAATGACTTTCTTTGCTTTTTTTCCAGTTCAAATGCAATAAGTGATTGTTTGACCATTACGTCCAAATTATGGAGGCTCTGTTCATTAATAAACAAAACTGTATCTGCAATTTCACTCTGTCTAGCCAGCCCAGTCAACACCTTGTTGATTGAATAAGTGACACCACAAATTGTTAAACATACTAGAGTCATTGTTCATTTTGCCTTACTGTGACTATTGCTGTTCAACCTTAGATGGAATAAAATCATATCTCAAAGAAAACTTTGAAATATTTCTTGTTCACAAACACTCTTCACAGAAGACTGAACCATTTTCTTTAAGCCATGAAGGGCTTCTTGTGGTATATATTAAAACAGTCACTTTGCCTCTTCTTAGAATTGGGAACAAAACACCCATGGAAGGAGTTACAGAGACAAAGTTTGGAGCTGAGATGAAAGGATGGACCATCTAGAGACTGCCGCACCTGGGGATCCATCCCTTAATCAGATTCCAAACGCAGACACCATTGCATATGCCAGCAAGAGTCTGTTGAAAGGACCCTGATATAGCTGTCTCTTGTGAGGCTATGCCAGTGCCTGGCAAACACAGAAGTGGATGCTCACAGTCACCTATTGGATGGAACACAGGGCCCCCAATGGAGGAGCTAGAGAAAGTATCCAAGGAGCTGAAGGGGATCTGCAACCCTATAGGTGGAACAACAATATGAACTAACCAGTACCCCCTCCCCCCGAGCTCATGTCTCTAGCTACATATGTATCAGAAGATGGCCTAGTCGGCCATCATTGGGAAGAGAGGCCCCTTGGTCTTGCAAACTTTATATGCCTCAGTACAGGGGAACACCAGGGTCAAGAAATGGGAGTGGGTGGGTAGGGTAGTGGAGAGGGGAGGGTATGGGGAACTTTTGGGATAGCATTTGAAATGTAGAATAAGAAAATGCATAATTAAAAAAATGGAAAAAAGAATAAAACAATAAAACATGTACAGAATTTGCCATAGTTGTTTGGTGCCATTATTAATTATTTTAAACTAACTTAAGTCTAGAAGTCTTTGTAATATGTAAAAAATAAGTTACTGGTTTTGTCCCAGTA
This sequence comes from Mus caroli, assembly GCF_978045245.1. Lineage (NCBI taxonomy): Eukaryota > Metazoa > Chordata > Mammalia > Rodentia > Muridae > Mus > Mus caroli. Next base: position 41,004,532 of record NW_028227260.1, on the reverse strand, counting down.
ATTATTATAGAATATATTGATTAAATATTTCTCATTTTATCCTATCTATCATTCCTGTGGCTCATTTCATAATATTATAACCATTATAAGAGCAACAAGGCAGCTAACATTTATGTGTTTAAGTCCCAGGCATACAAGATAGGTTATACTTGACATGTGTTATCTCACATAATGCTCATTTATATCCATTTGCAGATGAGCTAAATAAAGTTGACAATAATTATATACCTAGGAAATGGCAGAGATGGGAAATGACTTCGGGGAGTTTGCTTCTCACTACTTATTATATTACCTCATCCCAGACTCAGGCATGGGATAAGACACAGAATTGCATTTTAAATATTACTTTCTGATAAAATGTTCTTTGAAACATACAAGCAATAGTTTTCTTTTTTAGAAAATTTATCCTCAAAAATGAAAAACATACACACACACACACACACACACACACACACACACAGAAGAAATACACTGTGAATCATCATTCAACTTGCTGTGAATGGGTTTTTTGCCCTGTCTTTCTCAAAGCAAAATCTCTGTATTTACCTGGCCAGGATGGTACACTTACAGTAATGCTCCATTAAAGTATTAAGTGATTAACAGAAAACAATATAGAACCCTATCTAGAGAATAATGGCTCATTGTGCTTCAGCTAATTGTGCTTCCTCCTAAACTATGGAAATCTCACTTCTTCCAAAAACAGTGGCACAAAAACTCATAAAAAAGCAAAGAGAATATGGGTATTGGAATGGTAAAGATAGCACAGTATCTTCCACTGATTTCTCTATTTCTACGATTAATCACTCATTTCCTTCATCCACTCTCATTGTCAAAACACCAGTGCTTTTCTTTTCTGACATTGCTAAACAATGATGTGAGAGTGCCATCCATGTATAGACATAATGAAGAAGTGCCTTAGGGAAAAAAAAAAATAACATGAAAGCCATGGAGTCAGAGAAGAAAGCTCAATTTTATCTTGAGGGTGTTAACCAGATAATGTCACATTTCAGAGTAAGTTTTTTGTTTGTTTGTTTGTTTGCTTGCTTGCTTTTGTTGCTGATGTTGTTGTTTATGTAGGGGGGTTGGATTTTGTTGGGTTGTGCTGGGGTGAGGGTGAGTTTGGTTTGGTTTTGATTTTTATAACGTTGTGTAGAAAAGGAGAACTAAAGACCTCGGCCAATGAGAAGGGAAATTGAATATAAGACTACTCTCAAATAGAGCCAGAATCCCATAAAGCTAGGTCTCCAGTGTAAGAGTAAAAGCAGAAAAACACATCTCTTTCAAACACTAAAGGATCATAAAGAAAATGCCTTTCTATAAAGTTACTATTGTGTAGACAGGGAGAAATCTCCCCTGAAAATTAGACTTGAAATGATGGAAAGTAGCCCTATATAAATTGCAACTGTCAATTGTTTATCCAAATGGTAAATGATAATTTTGGATTCTCCCTCAATGAGAGTTTATTGCCTCTCACCCAAGAATTGGGTAGACTATGAGTCTTTTTTGAAAAAACAAAATATGTCACAGTAAGATATGTACCAATATCTAGTCTTGGGCCTTTAAAAATAGGTAGCCTCCACTTACTGTTTTATAGAAAGTTTGCTATAGGGTAACCTAGACATCATGTCAGACATCTGATTACCATACAAACGCCATTCTGTAGTAAAAGCACAAGTAATAAGATAGATATTACAGATGGAAAAATGGATATGATTCTAGTTCAGGTCTGAGATGCATAAAATAGGTAAACCTTCAGATAGCTGCAGAATCACTTACCATCTCATAGTAATTATAGGCAGACCTTTAAAGGACAATATATGTGATGACCTTGACAAACACCAAAGCCACAAGAGATAATAAACTATTGCAATCATTCAGTAGGTTTTGAGCTGAGATGGTACAGAGAAAATTCTATCTCCTATCATAAATATCCTCACCAGTGTCATAAAGATAAATGTAAAAGGGAAAGACCTCTTGTCAATGGCTTTTACAGGAGAATATGTTTGTCACCCAAAGTAGGAAATAGAAAAAAATAATAACTAGAAAGCAGAAGCTACAGCTAAATGGTTATTTGAAATGCAACTCCAAGTGCTGAGATTTGAACAAGCACCCTAAAATTCACCCATTGGAAATGTAGCCCTGAAAGCATCAATGCTAAGCTCTGAGCCTTTGGAGTGATTTGTCTTTGTCTTTATGAATGGATTAATTTTATTTTCATGAGAGTGGGTTCATTATTTCATGACATCTTCTGTAATGTTTTAATGTAGCAATAGGCATGGCAGCACTTGCCTTTAATGCCAGCACTCAAAATGAAGAAGCAGAAGGATATCTGTGTGTTGGAGGCAAGTCTGGTCTAGCCTCAAATTTACATACTTTCAAATCAGCCAGGGTTCCATATTTAGACCCTGTTTTAAAACAAAACAGAAGGCTCTTGCCAGATGTGGCTCTTTGATTTTGGACTTCCTAGGCTGTAGAACTATGACAGATGATAATTTAGAAAACATATATAGTATAATGGATTAGTGTCTAGATTTGTATATGCATACACATAGTCTATAAATCATCAAGAACTGAAGTAAACTGATTGGTAAGAGGATAAAACACACAGGAGGGTATGTACAAGAATGTTTATAGCTGCTCTCCTTGGTATTCTCAAAATAAGATTAACTAAATATCCATTAACTCTTTATACTATGTGGAAGTAAAAATGCAGCTTCACAAAACTACATAGTTACTTCTTAGAATGTTGCATAAAATAAGAGGTGGAAAAAAAGAACATATTTACTCTTTGAAAATTAATTAATGTTGAAATTATACAAAACTTGAAAAAAAGTCATACAGAAATACATGGAATAAAACTATGAGGAACTACAGAGAATGACAAACACATGATTCAATGTAGTAATAGCTTTTGAGGAAGACCGATGGGATTAGAGAAGGGCAGTCAAGTGACTTGGAAGATAATAGTAATAGTTGATAATTTAAATTCAGTGGCAATAGAAACACAAGCTCATTGTACCAATATTTGTGCATGTTTTATAGGTTATATTGTAATATTTTATAACTTCTTTTATCTTTCAGAATTTATATATATACACACACATTAGTACACACACAAAACATAAATATATTTTAAAGTGGAGGGAGTGATATTGGTAAAAAACAAACAAACTGGCAAACCACTTGAACTCTCATGAGCCAAAATATTTTAAACAAGATTTGAAGATGCTGACCTATCTCCTTACTTAATAATGCTTATTATTCTTCAGTATAATCATCTAGTTACAAAATTCAAGAATGAAAAGTACATTGTCCCACAACAGGATCTACCCAAGGAGCAAAACAATAGGTGAGTTATGATGAGTGCATAAGTTTCAGGGCCTTCAACACTAACACACAAATGGAAGGCTAGGTGTATCTTTTTAAAGGTTAGACAAAAATTTACTTGGCCCTTATTCAAACCTAGAGATTCCTTCTTTGGACTCTGTCCTAGTTAACTTTCCATCTCTTGTGGTAAGACACCATGGTCAAGGTAACTTATAGAAGAAAGAGTTTATTTGACTTCCAGTTCCAGAGGGTTAGTCCATGGCCATCATGGTGGGGAGCATGGTAGCAGGCAAGCATGCATGATGTGAGGGTATCATGAGAGCATGCATCTTGACCCATAAGCACAAGATAGAGAGAGAACTTCGATTGTCATGGGATTTTTAGACCTAAAAACTTCCTTCAATAAGGCCATACCTCATAATCATTCCCAAATGGTTTCAGTAATTAGGTATTAAGCATTCAAATATATGGACTGATAGGAGTAACTCTTGTTTAAACTGCCACAGATCTCATGGCTTTTCCAGGCTGCACTTACAACATTCTTTCTTGTGTTTGATCCACAACCTGCCTTCATGTCTACACTATTTCACCAAGTTATACATATATTTACTCGTAGTCCTAAACAAACTGCTGGGAACGACTATAAAATCAACAAGCAGGCACCAATCTCAACAGTCAGTGATAAATTGAACAGGCAGGCATTAAAAAATCCAAAGAATTATTTCTGAATTGCAAATATGCCATAGATGCTGGAAAAAAAATGACTGGGTTCCTCTGATATACCTTCTTTGCCAGAGATGATAAATGAAACACAGATTCCATTATTCACTACTTTAAGTAAATTTGTCCATAGTACTATTATTTAGCATTTCCTTAACTTCTTTAAAATTCACTAACTTAATGGTCTTCAGGATGCATCAATAAAAAGGGCAATTACTGTTATATAACTGATATCACGAATGGAGGGACTTAGACTCGCATAGGTAGACTTCTCATTATCCCACAGTGATAGCATGGCCTTCCTGGATAAGTGAGTGTGCCCCTTCTATATACCCATGCTTGGGCTTCACCACTTACTGGGATGAAGCCATATCATTTTTGTACCTAACTTTTCTTACCTCAATGTGTAAGTGACTGAATGTTTCAGCTGAATGTGAAATGATCTCAACATCTCATTAGGGGGTCAGAAAGATCCCATAAACATGTGGTCATACACAGAAAAGAGAATTAAAATGGTAGTTTTAAAAAGATCTATTGGTCAGGCGTGGTGGCACACGCCTTTAATCCCAGCACTCCGGAGGCAGAGGAAAGATCTATTATTTTTAGGTGTCAGGGTGTTTGCTTCTACTATATGTGTATGTGCACTTCATACCCTCGAAGGCCAGAAAAGGGCATCGGATCTCCTGGACTTAGAGTTTCAGTTGGTTGTAAGACACCATGTGGGTATTTTGAATGGAACCCATGTTGTCTGCAAGAACTACAAATGCCCCTTAACTACTGAGACTTCTCTTTAAACTCTAAATAACATTTGAAAAACTATTTTGATTGCTAATAAATAAGTGCTAAAAATAAAGAGCACAGCTGGTAGTGGAACATGCCTCTAGTCCCAGCACTTGGGAGGCAAAGGCAGGTGAATCTCTGAGTTCCAGCACAGTTAGTTTATAGGGTGAGTTCCAGGACAGCCCGGACTACACCGAGAACCCTATCTCAGGGAAACAAACAAACAAACAAACAAAACAAAACAAAACAAAATAAAACAAAATGAGAGCAGGTACAGGATTTCTAGATCTGAAAAATGTTTGTGGTAGGTTTGAGAAGGAGGATGAGGAAGCAAAATGAAATGGCGTCATTACCTCACAAAGCCAGTCAATAGTCATCAACTTGTCTTTTGTCAGTTGCAACATACAAGAAAGAGGATATTGATTTCTAGTTCTTATTTTTAATATGCCCAGAGTTAGGCACAATGACCCCATTTCCTGTCCAAAATTACTTCTTTTTCCATGACTCAAGAAAAGATTCACACAACGCAGGAAAGTGAAAGTGTTACCCATGTTAGCATAACTCTAAGGGAATCACAGTGTTGTCCAGTGACACAGGGATTGCTTAGTATTTGTGAGGTTCTAGGATGGATCTCCAGTAATCACCACCTTTTTTTTTTAAAGATAACTTTTATTTCACCTCTTTAAAACTTAAACTGGGGCTGGACAGATGGCTCAGTAGTTAAGAGCACTGGATGCTCTTCCAGAGGTCTTGAATTCAAATCCCAGCAACTACATGGTGGCTCACAACCATCTGTAATGAGATCTGATGCCCTCTTCTGGTGTGTCTGAAGACAGTGACATTTGTTCTCATACATAAAATAAACAAATATTTTTAAAAAATTCTTTTAAAAATTAAGCCATCCTCAAATATTAATTCATTAAAAAAAAATCACAGGTAAATGGACTAATTAAGGTAGTTTCCAGTTGTACTTCTGGTATCCTTTGGCAAATCCTGACACTTCGGGCTATGCCATTCTTTCATCTTCTTCCATAAAACCATGCTGGATCCCATAGGCAGTAAGAAAATGGTTACTTCTGAAAAGTGAAACACTGATGAAATTGTTCAATACCTTCAGATTAAAACGTCAAGGAGGAATTAAAAACAGCATTCGTTGAAAGGCTTATCCTTTATAAGAGACCCAAATGCGCCTTGCTGGCTGACTTTCCCAAGTGTTACCTATTTTCATATTCATTTCTATTACACTGTTGCTGCGCATTTTCCTGGCTTTTATGTGATCCACGTGAATGTCTTTAAAACCATGAATTGCCCGAGCTTGGGAATTTCTTATGTGTGCACAATATGTTGTGGCATATGGAAAGTCTGGGTGGCAGGCAATTTGGATAGTGGCCACACTCACTAATCAGGGGGCAGATTTCACATGTGCTTACTTTGGAAGGTACTATTGATCCCACAGCGACCTTTTCAGTTACACTCACACACAGTTCATAATAGGTTTTCAAGTACTATCAATTCATAAAAAGGGTAACTGAGGTTTAAACACTATGCAATAGCTGAAGGCCAGTGACAGAGGAACCTGGATACCCTGACCTGAAGCTACTTGCAAACAAGATGCCTTTCCTATTTAAAGTTGTTTACTTTTGTTTTCTTACTACATCTGTACATCAAATAGTATCACTAGTATTAATAAACACTGTAATGTCGATAATATTTCCCAGGTACTTTGCTAACTATTCTCTGAGGTTGGTAGTATATGTTTCCTTTTGTAACTGAGGAAACTGAATTCAGGAATAGTCAAAGTAAAAATAGCCATACTAGAATTTGGACCACATTAGCATGTGTATGTAACCAAAAGAAAATATTGATTTCCTTGAATCTGTTTGGTAAGTCAGAAGAGTAAGTCCTGGACTTTTAAAATAAAGCAATTAACTGGATTATACAAACCACTTTACCAGATGGCCATTGACATTAAGTGCACTATAAAAACTATTATTGTTTAGTTGTTTGAAACATACCTAGTGACTACAGTTACTGAGCTAAACAGATCTACAGAAATGAAGAAACAAGTAGAAGACCTTTTAGTGTCATTGTAATACATTTAAGACCATTGGCTATAACATAATATGATTGGACTAGAATCAAAACTGGGCTGTCTGACTGGTGCCTCCTTTGAGCTTTTTCAAAGCTTGGAAATTTAAAAAATAGTCTTAATTCATCCTGAATGTCTTTTTTGTCATATGGGCAGGGCTGGTTGGCTCATTGGCAGAACTGCTCTACTCTGTAAAGGGGTTCACTTCAGTTTGTGGAGAGCTAAGTAGACATCCATGCCTAAAGGGAAACTTCAGTGACAAAGGCCAGGTAAGGGCAACTTGATCATAGTTTGTGAAGGGTCTAAATTATACATCTTAAATATCATACAGAATTATATTCTTTTCACTAATCCACAGTAACGAACATACTGGTAGGAGAAAGCTTCCACTTGAGGTCCTGTCTGAAGAGTTTTAATGACTAGATAAGACTTATTTGTAATGAGCAGTGCTCATTTGCATGCAAATAATTAATGTGTCAAAGCCTTTAAAAAGAGATCTATCCTTCCCCAGTTAAACATGCCCCTTTGCAATCTTGTTTACACTATTACTTTGCTTAGCTAACCATTCATTCACAGATAGTGTAATGGTAATTTGAACAGGAACTGGGCAGAAATTTAATCACAAATTCTGAATTACTGGAGCCCAAAATAATGAGGCTTTACTGTAGAACCATTTTGTGATTATCCACATCAATGAATGTGACACCAATAATTTTTAGAACATTTCCATTTTACCTAGTATATTATTTGGGGAAAAGTTACCTTCTCAATTATCTTTTCCTTGGGCTCCTGTTAAACTTATATTTGCATTTCCTCAGCACACATAGATGGACAGTCAAAGACACAGTCAGGAAGCATAAAATAGAGAGCTATGCAAAGCCTGTCCAGAGTGAATCATTAAGCACGGCTCATCCTCAGGTTGAGAATCATCCCTATTGGAAATTTCCTCATTTCTAGAAATGGGTTCAGAAAACCTTCCCAGACAAATGGGAATACTCTGTTCATTATATAGGTTTCCTATCATTCATCCCACAGGAAGCCGGTGATACAGGTGTTAGGCATTGACTGTCAGCATCTGAACTTCACATTTCTGAGATTCCTCATGAACAATGAGGAATATCTCAGATGGTAGATAAGATAGGAAGGGAGAGGCCTTTTGAAGTATCCAAAATCATAAGTAAGTTGTCTTTCTTTCAAATCACTAGCAGCTCAGCCACTATGCATTCAGTAAAAGGTCACATTCTCCATTGACCGGAATAAAGGGAACCAGAGCTGATGCCCACATTGAACCCTGTGCATTGAGCAAATGAAAAGAAATGCTTTGAAACCATTCAGGAGAGAGCCGGAGATGTTACATATGCCCCCCTACTTCCTTTCAGGTCTTTCTGGGTGATTTTCCATTTTATGTAGGCTGTCAGAAAAATTTTAGATAGGCTAAGACATGGGGAAACAGAATTATTGATACATGATTGCAGGTGCAAACTACAAAAGCGTGATCCAGTTATCTTCTCCTCACCTCAAGCACACTTGAGGAAGTGACAGCCTTTTGACCTACGGCAGTCGTTTTCTGCATTTGTAATAGAATCTTGAGTCTTATTGAAATATGTGCGAACTAGCACATTTCACAGGGTCCTTTTCCCCTCCATGTAGTCACATGGCTAAGTTCCACCACAGATGTATAAGTACAAGTGTTACCTGTAATGCGTGAAATATCCTTAAAGGAAAATCATGCTAGAGCTGAAGCAATTATCATGGGTCCTGAGTAAAGGAAATATCCTGGAAATCATGAGACTAGTGTCCCTGGCAACCAGAAAGATCAAGTCATGGCTGGATTATAACCTAGATTTCTTGTGTGAGAGGATTATACTTTATGTATTTAATCTGTTGGTGATTTGGATTTTTCCCCCACACCCAGCTGTACCTAATCGTAACCGATCCATCATTTAACCAAGTCCATCTCTTACACAAAAAGTCTATGGCCTGGGCAAAAAAGCAAGGAAGCTTCTTCGAAAGATTAGTATTTGCTGATGATTTTGTTGCTAAGAAGTCAAAGTAGTCCTGTGTTGGTGAAACATCCCCCTGGCTGTGGAAATAATGATGGCACTTAGCTTCTTTGTGTCAGTGGCTTCACAGCCTTTTGCCTGTATCTCTTATTGATTGGCAAGAGCAGATGTCACCATTAAGTCCTTTTAACCAGCGAGTGACCTTCCCTGCCTCTTAATGCTGTACTAATCTGGCCATTGTATGAGGATGGTGGTCAAGACAGAGTGGTGAGAGAAGAGTGAGACTCCACAATGCATTCTATAACTAGGACAAAGACCTCCTGAGTTCCTATTTCAGCAGTACACACCTGAAATAGCTTGGGCGAGGATGGCAGGTATAATTTGGTTTGGAAATTGCCAAACTCCCCTCCTCACGTCAGCATGGTGGATTGAGCTGCATCCAAATTCTCACCGTATCCTACGGGTTAATAAGGTTGACAATTGACTGTGCTTAAATAGCATTAAGGTAATGCATTTAAACATCAAAAGTTTACAACCCAAAATTGATCACCTTGGCCAATTTACACAAGAAGAATCAATATAACCAGCTCCCCCTCTTTAAATGTTAACAAATGCTTTAACACAACATGCCTGACCATAGGATGCAGATTAAAATTAGATACGGAATTAAGTTCCTTCTACGAAGTAGAGAGTCAATTGGAAAATCCTGATAATTAGCCAGAGCTGCCCACAAGGCTTGGCTTTATAGCATTTAACAAGAAAAGAAGCTTGCTCCCCACAAACCTAATGATTTTTGCTTAAGTCAGTAACAGCACAGATAGGAACAATAATAGTTTTTTTTTTCCTTCCCTGTAATAGTCACCTTTCTTTCCAGTGAAGGATATCTTTGAGCTTTACTCCCTGGGAAATACCTGCAAAGGGGAGTGCACAGGGTTATAGGCCCTCTGTCACTTACAGACAGGCTGGATTGCTGCCAAGGACCAGCTATCTCAGCTCTTAATAGAAAAACCCCCTCACACTCATCCTTACTTGTGTGGCTACCTGTCAGATAGGCCCAGTATAAGCTCAACACCAACTTCTGATGAATTGACACCACATACCCAACAGCTTTAACATAACACAGTCTGCTAAACAGACTTATGGGGAAAACATAATATATAGCCTTCTGTCCCCATTTGCCATTTTGCTAACTCTACCAGAAGTCAATGCCATGTACCCCTTTGCGTGTGCCTGACTTCAATACAAACCTGTGCCTTCCTAATTGCACCATTTGCTTTGTTACATTCATGCCTTCTGTGAGCTCTGGTACTGAATAATGTCGGTTATGAATGATCTAATCCTCATTAATTTCACATCTTAATATATTCTCTTTTCTAGAACTAGTTACATTTTTAAAGGGCCAAAACTTGAAACAGAAGGATCTTTGGGCTGCCTTTCAGGTCAATAGTTCCTACGCTCTGGCAGATTCTATGAAGGGGAGCCCAGCCATCTACTTTTTATTTTGTGAGACAAAGTCTTACTATGTTGTCTTAGCTGTCCTGGAAACTCTGTGGACTTCAAAGATCATCCTGCTGCTGATCAGTGGATACTACAGGCATGCCGCCCTACCTACACCTAGATAAGAAAGCTGCTTTTAATGTGTTCTGGCCTCCCATTCCCCTCCAGTGCAGCTGATTCACGAAGTGCTTTTGTCTACTCCTTTGGTGCATTCTGCAAAATTGTAACTAACTTTTTTTTTCTTCCTCCCTTGCTCCCTCCCTTCTTTCTTTCCTTCCTTTCCTTCTTTCTTTTGATCTTTCTTATTTCTTTCCTTCTCTTTCTCTTTTTCTTCTTTTCTCTGTGTCATTGTCTGTCTCTCTCCACTCCACAGTATAGTACAGGGTGATCTCAAACCTGTAATCCTCCTACCTCATCTTCTTCAGCATTTGTGTTCTCAAGGCTGGGTCAACTTTCTTTCAAAGACAATATTTAGGTTTGATCAAAACAAACTTTCTTTGTTGAGAACTAGTATGATCCATCTGATAGGTATTCCTTTTTGAAAATAGTGGGTTGGCTAGGATAACTGTGCTTTAGCCAAGGGTTCCCATTGATTTGGATAGGTGTCTTCCAAATGCCCATACGTTAAAAGCTTGCTTACCAAACTTAGGTACTCCTGGTACATAGTGGGACTTTTGAGAGGCTGAGACTAGTCAGAGGGAGTTATACCCCTAAGGTTGTTCCCTTGAAAGAGAGACTGCAGCTTTCCCCCTTTTGCATTTGTCTTTGTTTTCTGGCCACCATAAGAAGCAGTTTTCTTTACAATGGGATTTACACTATTATCTGGATCCTCACCGAAACGCCCCCAATTGATGATGATCTAGGAACCTCTGAAACTGTGAACCACAATAAAATGTCTTCCTTTTAATTCGATTTGTCAATTATTTTGTTATAGTAATAAAAAGCTGACTCTGCTAGTGGTAAAAAAACCACTAAGCGAATATTTGGAATCCATATACCATGACTTCCCATAGTCACAGTCAGAGAGAGAAGAATTTTGTCACTTCTGTGCTTCTTTCTCTTTGTGTATTAAGAGGAAGCAATGGGTAGAAAAACATCAAAAATAGAGGCACAAGGTTGAAAGACAAATTACATGAGGGACACTGTATATAACAAATGATAATAATTTAGCAGATTATAAAAGGTAATGAAAAGCTCCAGAAGCTGGGTGGTGGTGCCACACACCTTAAATCACAACAATCAGGAGACAGAGGCAGAAGGATCTTTGCTTGAGGGCAGCCTGTTCTACAATGTAAATTCCAGGATAGCCAGGACTACACAGAAAAACCCTGCCTCTAAAAAAAAAAAAAAAGCAATAAAACATTAAATAACAACAACAAAAACAAACCAACAAACAAAAAAACAACCCACTGCCTACCACTCACTACACCTGTGCTTTGCTCCAGTTGCTTAAGGTCTTCCCTTTGATGGGTCCATTTCACCTTGAATTGTCACCCACCCAGATGATTTGAATACTGCTTCACAAATGAGAATGATTCCACACCGAATTTAGCCAAGTACTTGGAAAAAGGAACCCCTCAGCCAGGTGTAGTGGGCCACACCTTTAATCAGTGCTTGGAAGACGGAGGCAGATAGATCATAATGAGTTCCAGGACAGTCAAAGCCTTACAATGAGACCCTGTCTTGAATGATACCCCACCCAACCCATCCTCACAAAAAAGAAAAACAAACAGAGACTTTTGTTTCTTTTGCAACAATATTTTGGGCATCTTGATTTGTATTTGCACACACTAGAGACATAATAAAAACGATACACACGTGTAAGAAATAGCACTTTTATCTAGGGCAATTGATTATAATGATTTTTTTCCAGGATCAATTACTCACAAGACAGTTTTTGTGTATGGGTCAATTACTTATAAAACAAAAAAGATTGTTAATGCAACACAATATTTTTCCTAGCATAATAAGTGATATTCCTACATTGTGTGTCTTGCTTGATGTGAGTGCATGTGTGTGGGTGTACACAAGACATAAATGCAGAGGTCAGAGAACAACTTGCCAGAGTCGGTTTTATCCTTCTATCAAGTGGGTTTTGGAAATAAAATATAGGTAGGTCATCAAACAACTTTACCTACCATATCCTTGGGGCCAAAGCAGTATTTCTCATATTTTTTATTTTTATTTTTGGTGTGTTTGTATGTGTGTGTAGTTTATGTGTATATACACTTGCTTACATATATGTAAATGTGTGTGTGTGTTTCTGTGTGTTTGTGTGTGTGTGCACATACACATATGGAGGACATAATAAATGTCCAGTGTGTTCTTTAATCACTTTCCACTTTATTTTCTTTAAATGGGGTCTCTCGATGAACCTGGAGCCTCTCAATTCCACTAAAAGGACAATTCAGCAAGCTCTGGAGACCCTCCTGTCTATTTTGTCTCCCTGTGATGGGATTACACGTGCACATTACTTCTTGTGCTTGACTTTTTCCATAGGTACAGAGATATGTACTCAGGTCCCGATACTTGTGTGACCAACACCTTACCCACTGAGACATCTTTTCAGTCCCCTTTTGTATTAAAGAAATAGTATTTCTGTCTAGTGTCTCTTTATGTAGAAAACTGGTAAACATACTCAACTGAGTTAGGAAAACGAGGCTTTAAGCTAAGAAAATGAAACCAAACCAAACCCACAGGCCTCTAGTGACAGGAAATGTAGCCACACCACACAGGAAGCAGAAAGCACTTAAGACCTTGTGTCTGTTTGCTTCTCTTTTCTCCTTTTCTTTGAACCCTCGCTGCTGTGTCTGCTTCCAGTTTCCCCTCTGCAGCTGTTCTTCACAGCAATGTTTATGGCTCCTTTACTTTCCACACATGAAATTGTACATTAATTTGGTTTGCTAGATACCATTTCTGTCTTCAACTTCAATAGATACTGGATAAAACAGAGTTTATTTTGCCAGTCTCTACTGGCAATTGGGCTAGGTTGCCATCCCTGTCTCTATTAGCAGTGGTAAGTGTGTGTGTATGTGTGTGTGTGGGGGGGGGGGTCGCATGAGTAATTCTTTCCAAACAGTAAAGGAGACAGATTCCTCAAGGAGGCTCTATGAGGCAAGGTAGGTATGCCAGACCTATCAAAGATAGTTAAGTAGCCATAGTCCCAGAGTGGTGGTAGACATGATCTGCCAGAGGCTTCTAGAACAGAGGTCCACATTCTTTCTGTAAAGGACCAGATGGGAAATATTGTAGATTTAGTGGGCCAAAGAGTCTGTGCTGGCAACTACTTAACTATAGAGCAAATGCAGCCACAGACAATAGGTAAAAAGAGTGGCATTCCAACACAGCATAAAAATGTCAAAACAGTGGAAAGACATAGAAACAGACAGAAGGCTGGATTTGGCCTGAGGGATATACTCTCCAGATCCCTGTTCTACGATAAAGGCCTTATCAGGAAATCAGACACTTGTCCATATTATCTTCAACCGGGCGTCTGCTTTCCTGACTGACAATGTTATCTTGTTTTCACTGATTTCTTCGCTTTTTAAATCTTCAGTGAATTACAGTGACCTAGCTGTAGGATGCAGACGGGCCTGTCGAAAAGAGAATGCAAATCACACACCATGTCACATACAGTGAGCTTCAAGGACCAAATTTTATTTTGAGCAGACTGAATGAGAGTTGATCATTGGTGCTTTCGGCAGTTTCTGTAGCTATATAAAATCCTGTGTGTATGGAAGACATGAAAGTAGAAGGGAAACTATCTAGTGGATTAACAGAAGAGGAACGGTAGAGGGAAAGGAAATTATGTCCACAATATAATATATATTTATTTAAAAACATCCTTATGCAACACAGTACTGTGCTTAATAAACATACACAATAAAAAATTGTTTTAAGGGGCTGGTGAGATGGCTCAGCTGAAGGTCCTGAGTTCAAATCGCAGCAATCACATGGTGGCTCACAACCATCCATAATGAGATCTGACGCCCTTTTCTGGTGTGTCTGAAGACAGCTACAGTGTACTTACATATAAGAATAAATAAATCTTTGGGCCGGAGTGAGTGAGGCCTGAGCCAGCAGAGGTCCTGAATTCAATTCCCAGCAACCACACGAAGGCTCACAGCCATCTGTACAGCTACTACAGTGTACTCATATACAAATAAATAAATAAATAAATAAATAAATCTTTTTTAAAAATTGTTTTAAATCATAGAGATGTCAGTCAAAATAAAACTATAGAAATTATACTACAAACCACTAAGGTGGTGTAACTACTCAAGTTTAGAATAGTATTTCTTAGAAGCACCTCTCTTTTTCCCCTTTTCCCCTTCATGCCAACAACTCTACCAGCCTCTTAATAATTGCTGCAGGTTTTTGAGGGGAGGAGGGATAGTTGCTGGGGTTTCTCTCTCACTTCTAAAGGCTGCTGATCTAGCGTGAGACATGAAATAAGGGTTAAAGAAAGGATAGGAAGTGGAACCAACATGTGTCACTGTTGACTGCACGGACTGTTTGTCAAGTAGAACAGTAGAGTTTTTAAATGTAGTTTTATTTTAAAGAGATAGTGTTTGGATATGCAGCCTGTGTGGCTGGGGCTAAGCTTGTAATAACTTCACCAGTGCTGTGAAGAAGCCCCAATTTCTCTCTGAAAGTGGTTTTGTCATACTGTAATATAAAAGGATAAGGGTGTAATCTTGCCTTGTGTTGCTGGGTGGATGCTGTTGTCTGCAGTTTATTATATTTAGGTAATGCCTAACTGCACACTTGATAGACATTATTTTTATGTTGTGGCACTGGACTGTTTTATGTTCCCTGGTCATTGTGTTAAGAAATGAGGTTCTCTTACCTTTCTGAATTAAAGATCCCTGTTCTTACCTCATATCCTAATAAAAGATTCCAAACTCTTCACTTTCTCAATTAAAAACAGAATGAGTCTAAGCGGAATAGACTTGGGGCCTTTAAAATGGATAGATTTGCCAGTAAAATAGCAAGGTACCAGGTGAGGCAACACATTAATTAAATGCTGTGACCTAGCACTGTCCTCAAGGTGTGGCAAAATTGACCTTGACCAACTGCTAGGCAGAGAAGGTGGTTAAGGGAGCAGTTGTATGTACTAGTCACTAATTGTCCTTGATCAGAGCTAAGGTTGAAAGGTTATGCTTCCTTAGGCTTCTCCTTTCACCCCAGAGACCAATCTTCTGGAGCGATCCAGTGTGACATTCCCAAAAAGTCTAAACAATTACTGCAATCTGATTTTTTTTAAGTCATGGTTTTCAACACGGCATTCGGTTCATATGGGGGAACAGTAACCTTAGTAAATTAGCTTAGGTTTCTCGATCCTTTGTGTTTAATAACTCAAACTTGCAGGAAAGTTGAATATAGTACATTTTTTCCTTATTACCACCTCACCCCAAAATCCTGTCTGATTTTTGCCAATTGTCTCTATGATGGATATGACAGCATAGGACTATGATGTCTTTGAAAGCAAAACACCCTACTCCAGGACAATTCATGTGCTGTGCTTGGCTTTCACAATTCATTATTCTCCTGTGCTCTAGGAAGTTTCTTAGGTTCACTTACACTTTCTTGACCTTGACCTTAACAGAGATTGTGGGCTAGTTATTTCATGGACTGGTCCTCATTTTGGATTGCTCAGTGTTTCTTCCTAATTGGTTCAAGTGACAAGCATTTTCACAGGTATATCTGTGAAGTGACGAGTTCTCACGGTGTTCTTCTACACAGAGTGGGATTTCAATGTATTCTTCCATTGTTAATGTGTGCTTTAACCATAAGACCCATGTATGCCAAGCAGGCTGTTTATAAATTCACTCTCTACCACTTTATCAAATCTTAAACATTTTTATTTTTAAATAGTTTAAAATATATACCAAATATCTCCTAGAGCAAAAGTCATGTAAACATGACCTGTTTTCTTTTAATATAATCATCTTCTATGACCATAAGAATAATGGGGTGGGGTGTGTGTGTGTAATACTTGGTAGGTTATTTCTCTGCCAGTGACATTAGCCAATTCAAGACAAATTAGAATATATTAAAGGTATGTTTATTGGGAAGCTGCTCTTGGACTGGGGAATTTACTGGCCAGAGGAAGGAGGCCAGGGAAGCTGTCACAGGGATCGGGGACAGGGAAGAAAGAAAGGGCACACATGTGCAGAGAGAAGAAAAAGAAGAAGGAGGAGGAGGAGGAGAAAGAGGAGGGAGGGGGAGGGGAAGAGGAAGAGAAAGAGAGAAGCCAAAATGTCTAGATTATAAAGGGAAGAACCTCTGAGTTGGAAAGTTCAGAGCTGGGCCAGGGTATGCCAAATAAGGACTGAGAGGGACCTGAAGGCCAGCTCTACTTTGACATGTAAAATATGCATCTCAGTTCCTTGTACCAAACCAAATAATACTGTCACTATATCCATTAAAGCAGTTATAGCCCTGTGGAGTTGTGATTTACTATCTCCTCTGGTAATTATCCATTCAGTCTACAATAATTTTTATTCATGCGAAATTCAGATCAAATAAAGTTGATCATTTTTAAGTGAATAATTCAGTGACAGTACATTCATAGTGATGGGAACCCCTATATCAGTCTAGTTTATGCCCCCACCCCCATTAAAAAAAAACAAACCTGTGCTTATTAAGCAGTTACTTTCCATTCTTCTTACTCTTGTCACTGATATCCACTAATCTGTCCCCATAACTATTAATTTACCCACTGAGCATATTTAGTGTAGATGCATCACAATCTAAGTCTGACTTCTCTCACTTAACAATGCTTCCAACAGACACTCATGCTGTTTCAGCTATCAGTATTTCAGTCCTTTTTATGGATGAGTAATATTCTAATATATATAATCACAATTTGCTTATTCAGTTATCTGTTGATGGACATTTGTATAGTTTTCAGAGTTTGGCTGTTAAATAAAGTGATATTATAGACATTTATGGATAATTAGTTGTTGGAATGATACCTCTTCATGAAAACAAACCTGAAGAGACCAGGAATACAAGGGATATACCTCAACATAATAAAAAAAAATTTACAGCACGCCCATAACCAACATCAACCTAAGCAAAGAAAACTCAAATCATTTTCACTAAAATCAGGAACAAGACAAGGATGTTCACTCTCTCCATATGTACACATTATAGTGCTTGAAGTCTTACCTAGAGTAGACAACTCAAAAGATCAAGGGAATTACAAATTCTAAAGGGAGAAGTGACAATATCTTTATCTGCAGATGATAAGATTATATAAATAAATGACCCTAAAAAATTCCACCAGGAAATTTCTACTATACCTTCAGCAAAGTAGCATGATACAAAATTAACACACAAAAATTAACAACTTTCCTATATATAAATGAAAAACACACTGGGAAAGAAATTGGGGAAACAACACTTTTCACAATAGCCTTAAAAACAATCTTGTTGGTAACTCTAACCAAGCAAGTGAAAGACTTGCATAATAAAAATTTTAAGACGTTGAAAAAATAAATTGAAGAAGATATCAGAAGATGGAAAGATCTCCTGTGATCATGGGTTGGTAGGATAAACATAGTAAAAATGGCCACTTACTAAAATCGATCTTCAGATTCAACACAATCCTCATCAAAATTTCAACACAATTCTTCATGAATCTTGAAAGAGTATTTCACAGCTTCATATGGAAAGACATACACACATACACACATACACCCCAAACCAAACAAGCAAGCAACCAAATGAGGATAGGTGACACAATCCTAAATAATAAAAGACCTAGACATAAGTCTATATACCTACAGGCATCTAATATTTGATAAAGAAACAAACCATGCTGGTCAAACTGGATGACTACATGTAGAAGGATTTGAATAGGTCCCTAATTATAATCCTGCACAAAACTCAAGTCCAAGTAGCTCAAGGACCTCAACATAAAACCATATGTACTGAACCTAATAGAAGAGAATGTGGGGGATATTCTTGAACTCATTGGCATAGTAAAAGACTTTCTTAACAGAACACCAATATCATATGTATTAAGAATACTATATATATATATATATATATATATATATATATATATATATATGAAACCTAAATGGAATCACCAAATAACAGAGACAAAGCCCCAACTAGATATCTCTTGCTACCAATGAAACCTCCAGTGCCAGGGATTGGTTACAACTAATTGAGTTGTTGACAGAAGGGGAACCATGGAAACTCCTAAACAACCCAGGCTATTTCCAAGGCTCACTATAAACTGAAGGGAAGGCCCAATTTCTAAACACAATACTTAGACAACTCATCAAACATGGGGAAGTTGAACTGGTATCCACCTAGAACATTAGTTCTCTCATGCTGCAGACCCTTTAATTGAATTAGAGTTCTTCATGTTGTGGTGACCCCCAAGCATAAAATTATTTTTTGTTGCTACTTCATAACTATAAACTCAGCTCTGTGATGAATCATCATGTAAATATCTGTGTTTTCTAATGGTCCTAAGCAATCCCCGTGAAAAGATCATTCAACAGCCCCCAAGGGGTCTCAAACAATAATAATACTATTACTATTACCAATAGTAATAGTCAATACTGACTAGTATTCATGGTACTGGTAGCTACTTTACATGCTATCAGAGAAGAAAGATAAACACCAAGCAAGTTATAAAACCTTTGATCTATATATAATGGCAACCTACTTGCAATGGAATAGTGGCACAAAGCTTATAGGAATAACCAACTACTATATGATTGGATTTAAGGCCCATTCCATGAGATAGAACTCATGGCCAACAAACTAGATAAGCCATGGACTGAGGGGAAAACCAAATACTATTGATCTGCAAATGAAATGTAGCAGTATAATGACTCCTAACAACATTCTACTATACCCATAGATTAGTGTCTTGCTCAGCCACCATCACAGAAGCTTCAGCCTACAGTAAGTAGGTGGAAGTAAATATGGAGACTCACAACTAGACAATGTGCAGAGAGTGAAGGATCTTGCAACATTCAGTCCTAAAATTATATCCATCAAGCCCCTCCCCTGAGGGCTCAGGGGACTCTGGAAGAGGAGGCAGGAAGATTGTAAGAGCTTAGTGAGGATGGAAGACACCATTGAAACAATGTGGTCCAGACAAAACAGAAATGACAAACATCTGAACTCACACTGTGGCAGCCTGCATAGGCTCTACACAGATCTAAGCCAGAGGTGGTCACAGCACTGAGAGGGGGAAGAGAACATGAGCTCTCATTCCTAACCCAGGACTATCTCCAAATGACAACTATTCACAAAATAAAAATTAGTTCTCTCCAATGGAGTATCACTGGGTATACAAACCACACTTAATGGCGGGCTTCGTGTGTAGCAGTTGATGTCCAACTCAAAATGAACTCAACAATATTTTTGAAGGGTTTTTTTTTTTTGGCTCATAATGCTTTGTCTGGGTATTTTTCACCTTATTAGTTGTCTTAGTCAGGTTTTTACTGCTGTGAACAGGTACTATGACCAAGGCAAGTCTTATAAAGGACAACATTTAATTGAAGCTGACTTACAGGTTCAGTCCATTATCATCAAGGTGGGAGCATGGCAGCATCCAGGCAGGCACTGTTCAGGAAGAGCTGAGAGTTCTACATCTTCATCTGAAGGCTGCTAGCAGAATACTGGCTACCAGGCAGCTAGGACAAGGGTGTTAAAGCCCACACTCACAGTGACACACCTACTCCAACATGCCACACTGGGCTGGAGAGATGGCTCAGTGGTTAAGAGAACTGCCTGCTCTTCCAGAGGACGTGAGTTCAATTCCCAGCAACCATATGGTGGCTCACAACCATCTGCAATGGAATCTAATACCCTCTTCTGGTGTGTCTGAAGACAGCAACAGTATACTCATAAAATAAATAAATATACATAAAATAAATAAATCTTAAAAAAAAAAACAATGACACATCTTCTAATTGTGCCACTTACTGGGCTGACCATATACAAACCTTCACACTAGTCTTTTTGCTTTTATATTATGATTTCTAATTTTGTGTTTTTATGGGGTGTATGTATATGTTTATTAGGCATTTTGTTTGTTTGTTTTATTCTGTTGTTTTTTATTTGCCTGTTTGTTTTCTAAAAAGAGAGAGAAAGAAGGCATGGAGTAGGAAGAGAGGGAAGATATGGGAGGAGATGAGAGAGAGGAAACTGTGATCAGAATATATTGTATGGGGAAAACTTATTCAATAATAAATAAAATATTAATAAGAACAATTTTAGAGTAATTTTCTTTGACTTTTAGACACATTTGCTAGTAAAATAAAACACCCTCAAATATTATTGAGCCCCAAATATTACATCTCTTATGATATTTCATGATTAAAGACTGGATTTATTTATAGTAATAAACTATTCATATACCATGACACAGCTTAAGTTAATACTTTTTAACTCATAAGTGGGCACATAATTATGTTCACGTTTATCTAGATCAATCTTTATATTACTATTTTACCCACAGGTAACTAGATAATTATGAGGTCTTTTGATTAAAAAAAACAAAAACAAAAACAAAAACAAACAAACAAAAAACCCACCTCTTAAATATTGTGGACTTACTTGAACCAAAGATGTTTAGGTACAATATTTTACAGGGACATGTTTATCTGAACTATAATTAAGTCAGTTTGAATGCAAGAGAAAAAAATACTCTTAGAATAAAGAAAACAACAATATTTGTTGAAATGCCTAGCTTCGATTATGGTATACAGACCTAAAAGCAAAATTACAGGGTTATATATTAGTTTTATGGTTAAATTTTATTTTTTTTTTATTTATTTTTTTTTTTTTGGTTTTTTTTTTTTTTTTCGAGACAGGGTTTCTCTGTATAGCTCTGGCTGTCCTGGAACTCACTTTGTAGACCAGGCTGGCCTCGAACTCAGAAATCCACCTGCCTCTGCCTCCCGAGTGCTGGGATTAAAGGCATGCGCCACCACGCCCGGCTATGGTTAAATTTTAAAGGAACTTCCTATTTTTATGGTTTTAAAAAATATTTTTAACCTGGATATATGTGTGTTTGTGCACAAAGAGGCCATATGCATCAGATCCCTTGTAACTGGAGTCATAGGTGGTTTCGAGTTGCCTCACATGGGTTCTAGGGATAGAACTCAGGTCCTCCAGAAGATGAATACACATCAATCGCTGAGCCAACTCTCCGGTCTCATAGCTGTGTATATATATATATATATATATATTTTTTTTTTTTTTTTGGTCCTAAGTGACTATAGTATTTCCCATGACAGTTGTGTCTCTCCATGTTTTCACCAACAATTTAATTTCTCTCTCTCTCTCTCTCTCTCTCTCTCTCTCTCTCTCTCTCTCTCTCTCTCCCTCTCTCCCCTTTCTTATCACTTTTGCTTTTTTTCTTAAAGAGAGGAACTCACTGTGTAGCTCTAGATGTCCTGTAACATGCTGTATAGACCATCCTGACTGGAAACTCACAGGGATCACATGCTTCTGCCTCAGGAATGCAGGAATTAGAGTTGTGCACCACCATGCCATCCCTAATGGTAAGACCCCGACCCTCGCTCAGTGGTACTTACTTTGAGACACCCCTGAGTGAGACACTGTGATACAGATCTATGCAAAAGCAAGAAGTTTATTTTCTGGTGCTTTGGGATCAACCTCCAATTAGTCCCTCAAGTCGAGTGACTAGAAGGTGACCCAGAATGGCTATTATGAGCATTTTTTAAAATACTTTTTAGGGCCACAGGTTACATCAACAAGGTTACATTTCAAACTTATTGGTAAACATATTGACCTTTAGATCTATTGGTTAGCAAGCATGGGCAGATCATGACACGCATTTGAACTCTACCTGGGACTTTCCAGCAGGTCAGTACATTCTGCCATTTTTTCTGAGTTTTTTACTCAAGAGTGTTCCTGTGGGTGGAGAATGGAACTTGGCCTAGCCTTGACCCCAGGCAGGAGGGGGAAGCTCTAAGGAGGGTGTAGGACTGGGAAAGGCCCTTAGGGTCCCTCACAATTTTCTATTTGAAAAAATTCTACACAACCTGGTGAGAGTGAAATGGAATTATTGTGGTTTATATGCATTTACATTCAGTGAAATAATGTTATCTTTCTTGTGCTCCTTAGTTATCTAGAACTTTGCTTTAGGAAAAAATACCTTTTCAGACCTTTCCCTGCTTTTAACTAGATATGAGAGATTTTGCTTTAGTTACCAAGTTTATTTGTTTTTATAATTACATCAATTTACCTTTCCCCTTTCCTCCCTCTAACTCTTCTGATATACCTTGCCCTTGCTCCTCAAATCATAGCCTCTTTTTCTTTGGTTGTTTTTGTTACATGCTTAAATACATAAACACAACCTGCTCAGTCCATTTAGTGTTACTTTTATGTTCACAGGGCTGACCACTTGCCATGGGGGCATGGTTTGTCATACCTGGGAAGGACTAGTTCCTCCCTGCCTAGCATACCTTGAATGCCAGAAGTTCTTTGTTTATGGGTGTGGCCCTGTGGATTTCCCATTTCATGAATGAATTAGCAAGTCTATCATTGTTGTTTCTTCAGGTTATGTTTGGGCAGCAATATTGTTGAGGTATCATGGGTAAGAGTTCCTTGTAATTTCTAGGAAGCACACTTTCATGGCAGCTTTCTTGATGGCCTGACTCTTCCAGTCTTTCTGTCCTGTCCCTCCCTCATCATGTCCTGTTGTCATGATGTTTCCCAACCCTTAGGTGCAGCAGTTGTGTTGTAGATTTATCAACTGCAGAGACTTTATTTATTTATTTCTACATATGTACTTTTAAAAGGAGAACTCTAAGGATTCTTTATATCTCAGTCATATAAAATGTATGATATACATTTTTTCTTTCTTTATATAAGGTATATTTTCAGTTTCTTGATAGACTTTGATAAACATATTTTTAATTTTGATAAGGTCCATTTAATCCATTTTTAAGTTTTTATCCATTTGGTTTTTCATGCAAAAATTCATTGTAAAAAAATCAAAGACTATCCTTATTTATTGACCTAACAGTTTTAGAGTTTGCTGCCTTTATTTAGGTTGCTAATTCAGTTCTGGTTTGACCTCATTCTTCTTCATATGTCCCTGTGCCATTGATTAAGGAAACCATTGCTTTTCTGAATTTTTTGTTTGTTTGTTTCATAATATATTAATAATGTATTTATTTTTTTATTTCATGTGCATTGGTGTTTTCTTACATGTATGTTTGTGTGAAGGTGTCAGTTCTGGAGTTACAAGCAGTTATGAGTTACCATGTGGGTACTGGGAATTGAACCTGGGTCCTCTAGAAGAACAGCCTGTGTTCCTAACTGCTGAGCCATATCTCTAGTCCCCATACAATATATTTTGATCATGGTTTTCCTTTTCCCAAATCCTCCCAGATCCTCCATACCCAGCCACCTTCATGTTTTCTCCCTCCTCTCTCTCTCTCTCTCTCTCTCTATCTATCTATCTGTGTGTGTGTGTGTGTGTGTGTGTGTGTATGTGTGTGTGTGTGTATGTGTGTGTATGTGTAAAACAAATATCATCCCCAAATGATGGATCTGGATCTTGTTAATTTTGTTTTATTTTGTTGACATTTGGGACTCTTATAATGCCATATGAATTTTAGAACAGATTCCTTTTAATTTGTGAAAAATGTTTTTACAAATTTGATAGTGAATGTATTGAACCTACAAATTATTTTGAGAATAAGACACATATGAGATGTGTTGGGATGTTTTTCATTTGTTTATATCTTTAAACCATTTAATTGTTTAACCATGTTATATAGTGTTTTATATATAAGACTTTGTGAGATTTGTTTAAATTATCCTTTAGTATTGTATTCTTTTGAACAGTATTATAAATGGAATTGCTTTCTTAAATTCATTTGTAGATTAGTCTTTGCTATCATATAGAAACACAACTGGTTTGTTGTGCAGATATTATATTCTGGAGCATTGTCGAATTCTTTTTTCTACCTAAATAATTTTAAACTTACATTAACATTTTCTACATACAGGATCATATGAAACTCAATTCTCACACTTCATTTTCAAACACTTAAAAATATAATATTGCAACTCAAAAAGAGGTTTGACCCAATTCTCTGATTTTGCTACTTGGAAACATTAAGACGTTGGAACCAATTAATCAATAAGCTATTGATGAGTCCATAACATATTTTTGTTAATACACTATAAAATCAGGGAGATCATAACAGCGGTGAGATGATGTAACACTCACTCCAACTAAGCAGCAACAAAGTGAGAGAGTAATATTTTTTTTAATAATTAGATGTCTTAGTCAGGGTTTCTATTCCTGCCCAAACATCATGACCAAGAAGCAAATTGGGGAGGAAAGGGTTTATTCAGCTTACAATTCCATACTGCTGTTCATTACCAAAGGAAGTCAGGACTGGATCTCAAGCAGGTCAGAAAGCAGGAGCTGATGCAGAGGCCATGGAGGGATGTTCTTTACTGGCTTGCTTCTCCTGACTTGCTCAGCCTACTCTCTTATAGAACCCAAGACTACCAGCCCAGAGATGGTCCCACCCACAAGGGGCCTTTCCCCCTTGATCACTAATTGAGAAAATGCCTTACAGTTGGATCTCATGGAGGCATTTCCTCAATTGAATCTCCTTTCTCTGTGATAACTCCAGCTGTGTCAAGTTGACACAAAACTAGCCAGTACATTAGATAACCAAAACACTGTAATAAGATGATAAAATTTGTGTTCCATCTTTTTATTCAATATGCTAGTCACCGTGTCTCTATTTTTATATAATAAGGACAATGAGCACACTTTTCTGTTGTCCTATTTAAGTTTCTACTGCTGTGAAGAAGACACCATGACCTAAAGGAACTTATGACAGGGAAAGGTCTACTTCATCATAAAGCTTACAGTCCATCACTAAGGGGACATAAAGCAGGAACCTGGAAGCAGGAATTGAAGCAGAGACCATGAAGGAAGTGCTTACCTGGCTCACTCCTAATGCCTTACTCATTCTGTTTATAGGCAATCTAATGAGGACAGTTTTTTTTTTTTAACTGAAGTTTCTCTTCCTGGATAATTCTATCTTTTGACAGGTTGCTCCCACCCTCCCTGCCCCCAATACTTACTAGCATACCAGCACAGGAATATAATGCAAATCATATTTTTAAACTGCTTGTTTGGGATTGTCACATTCTAAATAGATGACAGGTGCAACTCTTTTCTAACAGGTGTTAATAGACTTGCTCCCTGTTGATTTGGTTCGAGACAGTGTGGAGCCGAGTTAGAAAGTGTGAACCGCGTACATAATCTTTCACCAACAATAATTTCGATTGTGAATTGCACTAGAAATATGTATCATGAGTAATCCAACTTTAACAAATTATAATTAAGGAACACCTTCTAAGTATTTCATAGAATTAAATACAATGTATAAAAGCAAATGTGATGAAACAAAAAAAAATGAGATGAAGTAGATACCACAAATGATAGTGTCACACCTCATAATGCATTTCAAGGGGTTAAACCATGAGGTGAGAGGGGTGATGAGCCCTCTATTAATTTATTTTTTAATACACACTTTAAAGTTTACAATAATGTTTATTGTCATGCTCCTAAAAGCAGAATTCATAGCTTTTTAATGCAAATACTCTATTTTTAAAAGCTTTAAAAAATTTAAGGCTATTAAAATAATTATAATTCAGATATCTATGATCCTTTAGGAATCCTTTACTGTGCCTGATAAAAATAAGGCTTAATTTTAATACAAAGCCTAAGTTGGAGGAGCAGACCTTCAGATTTAACACATATTATTTGATCATTGTATTGGGCACTGTTTTTTTTTTTTCTTTTTGGTTTAGTTTTGTTTTGTTTTGCTTTGCTTTTCAGATCGTGCACTTCAGTAGGGTGTTCAGAGCTCTGTATTCTTCAAAAGTTCCCCTTTGACTGTGAATCACTTGCAGTGTCATCTGGACATTCAGGATTAGGTAACTCATCAGTATCACCATCTTTACCACCATCTTGAGTTGTGTCACTGTCACCCACAGTGTCATTCATATCTTCCTGAGAATTCACTGTCCATGCACTGCTAAGGTTGAGACTCTGCTTCATTAATTTTCTTGTCTTCTTCCGTTGTTCAGAAGTAAGATGTTGGTCTGTGGTTTCTGACAATGATATAACCAGTATGATCTTTCTCATTGGCATGGAGAAGTCTCAGTTTATTATATTTTATAATATTTTCATTTCTCTCATTGTCCAAGGTCTGCTGCTTCCTAGTTTCTTAATCTGAGATTGCCATCTGGGAAGGACAAAAGCATCACCCTTTGCAGTTGAGATGGAGACAACCCTGCTAGCAGTCACTATCATGGGATCCTGGCAGGAAATGTTAGGCACACTTGCCATTCTTCAACCCTGACATTACCCCACTGCAATCTAGCAGTAGCCCAAGTCACTCTGAAATAGACATACTTTCTTGATATTGAAGTTGTTCCAGGATTGACTAGGGGACACTCATTCAAGCCAAATCCTATGTCTTTCAGACATATCACTAACATTCTGTACATCTCCTTGTTTTTAAAACCAATAAGATACTTCATGACTTCTTTGTAATTTCCATCTCTTTCACTAGAGTCCTGCTTCCTTTGAATGTAATTAAGATCTAAGTGGTACATGTGCTCATTTCTATTAAGGTGCCATTGTTCCCATGGCTTCCTCACCATGTGTAGATTTAGGGAATGTACGTGTTCATATAATAGATATGTACACATGTAGTAGCATATCCTCACAAATCAACACTGACATCATTTTATTCACTTGTATATTGTATATTAGCTCATAGCAATAACTTTAAGATCAGTCCAACTCCAAAGAGATTATTCTATATTTTTCTCTTTTGATATTTTAAAGACTTCTTAGACATTTAAAAAATTCTTGCTTTCATTGTTCTTTGAAAAGGCTTTCTAACCTCACACTATTGCTGCCACCCTCTTCTCTGAGCATGATCCTTGTTCTGGTGAGCATGGCCTTGTCCTGCTTGAACTCTGGACACCAAATCAAGCTCTTGTTGTGTTGTGCTTTGTGGATTCTCTCTAATCTTGCTTTTTCTCCCATATGACTTGGCAACCTGCCATTCTATGCAATTTATTTTCTGACTTCCACGGATAGGCTGTTTCTTGCTCTTGTATTGTTTCTTTTTTTATTACATATGTTCTTTATTTACATTTCAAAAGTTATCCCCTATTCTAGCTTCTCCCCTGAAATCTCCTATCCTCTCCCCCATCCCTCTGATCCCCAACCCACCCACTCCCACTTCCTGGCCCTAGCATTCCCCTATACTGGGGCATAGAACCTTCACAGGACCAACGGCCTCTCTTCCCATTGATGACTGACTGGGCCATCCTCTGCTACATATGCAGCTAGAGCTACAAGTCCCTCCTTGTGTTTTCTTTGATTGGTAGCTTAGTTCCAAGGAGCTCTGGGTTACTGGTTAGTTCATATTGTTGTTCCACCTAGGAGGCTGCAAACCCCTTCAGCTCCTTGGGTACTTTCTCTAGTTCCTTCATTGGGAACCCTGTGCTACATCTAATGGCTGACTGTGAGCATCCACTTCTGTATTAGTCAGGCACTGTCAGAGCCTCTCAGGAGACAGCTATATCAGGCTCCCGTCAGCAAGCTCTTGTTGACATCTGCGATAATGTCTAGGTTTGGGGGTTGTTTATGGGATGGATCCCCAGGTGGGGCAGTTTCTGGATGGTCCTTCCTTTAGTCTCTGCTCCGAACTTTGTAACTCCTTCCATGAGTATTTTGCTCCCCGTTCTATGAAGCATAGAAGTATCCACACTTTGATCTTCCTGTTTCTTGAGTTTCATGTGTTTTGCAAATTGTATCTTGGGTATTCTGAGCTTCTGGGCTAATATCCACTAATCAGTGAGTGCATATCATGTGTATCTTTTGTGATTGGGTTATGTCACTTAGGATGATATCCTCCAGATACATCCATTTGTCTAAGAATTTCATGAATTCATTGTTTTTAATAGCTGAGTAGTACTCCATTATGTAAATGTACAAGATTTTCTGTATCCATTCCTCTGTTGAGGGACATTGGGGTTCTTTCCAGCTTCTTGCTATTATAAATAAGTCTGCTATGAACATCGTGGAAGATGTGTCCTTATTACAAGATGGAACATCTTCTGGGTATATGCCTAGGAGTTGTATTGCTGGATTTTCTGGTAAAACTATGTCCAATTTTCTGAGCAACCACCAGACTAATTTCTAGAGTGGTTGTACAAGCTTGCAATCCCACCAACAATGGAGGAGTGTTCCTCTTTCTCCACATCCTCACCAGCATCTGCTGTCCCCTGAGTTTTTGATCTTAGCCATTCTGACTGGTGTGAGGTGGAATCTCAGGGTTGTTTAGATTTGCATTTTCCTGATGATTAAGGATGTTGAACATTTTTTTTTAGGTGTTTCTCAGTCATTTGAGTGACAAACAGGTAGCTCAATAGAATAGAATTAAAGACCCAGAAATGTACCCACACACCTATGGTGCTTTGATCTTTGACAAAAGAGCTAAAACTATCCAGTAGAAAGACAGCATTTTCAACAAATGGTGCTGGCTCAACTGGCAGTTAACATGTAGAAGAATGTGAATTGATCTATTCTTATTTCCTTATACAAAGCTCAAGTCTAAGTGGATCAAGGAACTCCACATAAAACCAGAGACACTGAAACGTATAGAGGAGAAAGTGGGGAAGAGCCTCGAAGATATGGGCACAGGGGAAAAATTCCTGAATAGAACAGCAATGGCTTGTGCTGTAAGATCGAGAATCGACAAATGGGACCTCATAAAGTTGCAAAGCTTCTGTAAGGCAAAGGACACTGTCAATAAGACAAAAAGGCCACCAACACATTGGGAAAAGATCTTTACCAATCCTAAATCTGATAAGGGACTAATATCCAATATATATAAAGAACTCAAGAAGTTGAACTCCAGAAAACCAAATAACCCTATTAAAAAATGGGGCTCAGAGCTAAACAAAGAATTCTCACCTGAGGAATACCAAATGGCTGAGAAGCACCTGTATTGTTATAAGGGTCTCCCTCTCCTTTCTGCTGAGTTTCAGCCCCAGTGTGAGGAGAGGCCTGAGAAAGGAGGGATTAGGATTCAATAATGGCTCAGAGTCAGTAGTGGATGCAAGCTGTCAGTTCAGGTACTCTCTCTGTTCCCTGAAGATTCCCATCATTCTTCTTCTCCATTTGTTCTTTCCTCTTCTCATTCTTTTGTTTTCTCCTTTTTCATGCTTTTGCCTTCTCCCAAACAGAGACCCAGATGTTTTATTTTCCAAGGTTACATCATCAAAGCTTTGATAATTGTTACACATAAATTCTATAAATGCAGAATCAATAGTCCCTACCCCCATTTCCTTAGAGCAGAAACTAAACACAAAGCAAAAGCACATTTCCTTATAGGTTTACACAGCCTGTTCTTCACGGTAGCTGGGTACAGCTCTTGCTGTTTCCTGGTACAGCAGACAGCAGTCTTTGGTAACATATCATATAAGAACAGAAAGAAGACAGACTACTAAAATTAAAATGATTCCTTACAAAGTTTTTTTTTTTTTTGAGGGGGGTTCAAGGGTTTCTCTGTATATAGCCCTGGCTGTCCTCGAACTCACTTTGTAGACCAGGCTGGCCTCGAACTCTGAAATCCGCCTGCCTCTGCCTCTGGAGTGCTGGGATTAAAGGTGTAAGCCACCATGCCCCACTCCTTACAAAATTTTAAATTTTATGGTAAGTTAAAGCAGTTAGCTCTGTCTAATATCTTTTCAGGAACAATCATCTTCCAATTCTTCAAATAGCTCAGAGAACAAAGTACGAACTTTTTATATGCTTCTATATCATCCTTTACTTCTTTAATCTTTGTTTCCTCATTCTAGCAATTCCATAGCCTCGTGTACTCTCCTTCTAACACTAGTTATTCCTAAATCATACACAAATTCCTATTTTTACTATCCATAACTTTTCTTCTTGAGACCACTTTAACTATCTTTAATGTCCCCAAGTTCACCCTGGTTAATTAATGCAGCAATCACTGGAATGGAGTATGCATGTGTCTCCTCATGATTTCAAATTCAAGGCCAAGTCTGGTAATGAACAGTTTCTACAAAGGAGCACGTAGGATTTTATGGCCTCTGTGGTTATGCCGTCTAAGTCCTTTCCCATGGCCCTAAAGGCCAAGTGGCAGGCCTGTTCCTCATCCCCACAGCCTCAGGACCACCTCGATTCCTCATTTCTGAGAACTTCATCTGGTTTATTTATTTGGCATGATTATCTCTGAATAATGCAGGGAAGTATATTCCCCAGAAAGAAAGATTGGAAGTAAAGTAGTAAAGACAGCAGATGAGCTTCAGAGCAACAGCAACCATCAGCACAGCCGGGAATCATGGAGATCAATAGCCTGCTCAAGCTCCAGGGGCAGGAACTGGCTCACACCTTCCTTCATGCAGCCGTGTGGACCAAGCACCTTTTGACTTTTAATCTTGTACCGTACAGCTGAGTCACCAATAGAGATACCTTAATCAACCGGATTCAGTGCCATCATCCTTCTTTGGGGTATTAAAAGAGACACACTATGTGAATTTTCAGTATAAACAAAGTTAATCAAAAACACTTAAGCCAGAGAAAGGAGGCATGACACAGAAGGAAGAATTAGATGAGGACAGATAGGACAAAGTTGCAGCGAGGAGAAGAAGAAGAAGAAGAAGAAGAAGAAGAAGAAGAAGAAGAAGAAGAAGAAGAAGAAGAAGAAGAAGAAGAAGAAGAAGAAGAAGAAGAAGAAAGAGAAGGAGAGGAGAAATAGGAAATTGATTACTTTTACATTGCTGAAACTAAAATACCTGGTCAAAACAGCTTAAAGGAGGAAAGGTTTTGTTTTACCCACAGATTTAGAGGTTTTCAGTTCATTGTAACAATGAAGGTAGAGTGACTACCCTTGTCAGGATAAGAGCATGAGGAACAATATTATCACATCATAGTGAACCAGAAGGCAGAGTGGTGATCAAACCAGGACATTATTTAACTCATATCTTTAGAAGCTGACTCCCCAGTGAACTACCTGTACAAGCCATACCCATCTCCTAAATAGTCCACAAGCTCAAACCAGCAACAGTAGGAGAACAAACACTCAAATGTGAGCATGCAGAGGGTGCCTACAAATCAGACCGAACCACTGATTTGATTTGATTTACCTGTACTCTAAATACACACTGCAAACTGCACATTGAACTATTATAGCTCTATTGGGTACCTGATTTGATTCACTTAGTTATCAACAAATTGCGACTTAAATGGTTATGACTTATCAAGGAGGTGGCACAAGTTGTGTGTGTGGCAAACTAGGATTTGGAACTCTCTGACTCAGAGATGAGAAGCTCACTTTCTGCTAGACAGCCCCCACTACCTTGGATTGCCTTGAAGATTAGAATGTCTTTTCCTTTACAGAATTGAAAATCTGTCTTCCTAAAGTTTTTTTTTTTTCTTCTCCACTCATTGGTCTTGGTTTCACCTCTTGGGAACTTATAAAACAATTCTAATTGCTCTTCTGTATGACAGCCCTTAAAATATTTGTGGACAGCTATCATATCCCCTGAGTTTTCTCTTCTCTAAGTTAGACATTTCTGGCTCCTACAGTGATTTCTCTTGTGAGTGGGGAAAAATGCCTTTCTTCTAGCTTGTTATACTTTAGTAATCTTCTAGGATAAGCACAAGTCAGTTCATGCCCTAAACAGATAACACTGTAGCCAGGGCAAAAGAGTTTATTGTCATTTGTGTTTAACCGGAAACAGCATGTATAGAGTTCATCCTGACGACTACTGCATGCATTTGTTAGTTTATAAGACTTACACTACACTATCGTTTTACACAGATCTGTGTGCCCAGAAGGCCAACACACAGATCTAAATGCCACTCTTTGGAAGAGTCTCAACAAGAGTTCCCAGGGGGAAACGGCTATCAGTCTGTTAGTAAGAATGTGTGATATTATAATTAGTATAATACATTTTTTTAAAAGCCTACTTAGAGTTAATGTGTCTTGTCGGGGTTTGGGATTGAGACTATATAAAGTGCTTTTACAGCCTGACAACAAAAAGACAAATAATTCATTATAAGTGGACTAAGAGATTGAATTGGCATTTCTGAAACAGACATACAAGAAACAAACAAGTTCAGGAAAAAGACAGTGACCATCATCCATTCATACATAATGCAACTCACGTTTATTATCAAAATATACACAAAAAATGAACAATGTTATCGAGGAAGTGGAGAGGTTGTGTAATATTGTGAATGTATAGCCAGAAAGAATATAAAGCAATACAGCTACTGTGGGAAGCCATTTGGCTTTAGTTCAAAAGTTTACACATAAAACTATTATATGAAGCTGGGCGTGGTGGCACACACCTTTAATGGCAGCACTTGGGAGGCAAAGGCAGGCGAATTTCTGAGATCAAGGCCAGCCTGATCTACAGAGTGAGTTCCAGGACTGCCAGGACTACACAGAGAAACCCTGTCTCGCAAAAAAACAAAAAAACAAACAAACAAACAAAAAAAAATACAAAAAAAAAAAAACCCCACCACAAAAACCAAAACAAAAACAAAAAACCATTATATGGCCTAGCAATTCACTTATTAGGTATATACCCAAAAGAATTGTTAGCATATACATAAGTACTTTCATACATTTGGGCATATGAACACAGTTTTCAATAGCCAAAGGTTTAAAAGAATAGCAGATGACTACATATGCAAAGTATATATATATATGCAAAGTTGATGTATAATACATATTAGCTATAGAAAGGAATGTGTGACCTTGCTTATAAAAATGCTAGACTCAAAAGACAACATGTTTATGATTTCATTTATAAAAGATACCACTTATTAGAAATGAGTATATTATGTTAATTATATGTTGATGGTGCTATGACATAATACATGAAATTAAAAAAAAACAGTTAACAATAACATTTAGGGAGAAAGGTTTATTTTGTTTGGTTCATCATATCATAGGTTTCAGTTTATCATGATGGGGGTAGACTTAGATTTCTGTATTCTCTCTATTTCCATCCTTTATTCTACCCATACCCTCAGCTTATGGATGGTACCATGCACATTCAGGGAAAGTGATATGGTTTGAATTTGAAGTGTCCCCCACACTTACATGTTTTGAAAGGTTGGGTTTTTTCCGGGAACACTATTTGGAGGAACTCTGGAAAATTTGAGAACTATAGCTAGCAATGAAAGTGAAAGTAGATCATCGAGGGTGCCATCCTTCGAAAGTATATTATCCCTAGCCTCACTTTACCTCTGCTTTGTGGTTCATCATTACATGAATGGCTGTCCTTTGCCATGTGCTTGGTTCATCTTGATGTTCTGGACAAAAGTATGAGTCCAAGCAAATATTTATTGTACCTCGTGAAACCATTACCTATAATAAATCTTTTTTCCTTTTTGTGTATGTCAGGTTTCTTCTCAAAACAACAATAAGTTAAGTAATAGAGTGGGTCTTACCATCTGAGTTCAACGTGGGTCTTACCATCTGAGTTCAACTAGGAAAATGCCTTCACAGTTGCATGAAGACTCTAGTCTCTCCAGTGCTTCAAATTGACAATCAAGACAACCATAGTAAATTCAGAGAGTGAAAGTAGTTAGTCTAAATTACTAAGAGTTAGAGGGAAGTATAACAATGAATGGGTGAATGTAGGTTCTCCTTTGCTGGTAATGAAACTTTTAATACTGGGTGGAAATTATAGTCACATAATAGTATGTGTGTATTATGTGCAACTCCATTGTAAACTTTCAAATGGTCTATCTGATATCATGTATGATTACCAGAATCACCTGCCTGGTGGGGAAGCAACCACAGTTTTCTCTGTCACTTAAGGCTGAGTTACCGGTTGCTTTAGAAGATACTCTGAAGGAAGAAAAAAATGAAGTAGAAGTTGAAAAGCAATCATGCTTGTTTAGGAAGACAGTAACCATGCTATGTGAAACAAGGCACATGTTTTCTACCCAGACTGCTCTTAAAACCATGCTAATTATATAAAACAGTGACAATTATAATGAAATGACAGCCAGCATCAGAATTCATGGATGAGTATATTTATCATTTAAATATATAGTTGGTAAAATCAAGCTATTTTCTCTGTCACGTCCTTCTTGGGATGGAACCAATTTTTATTTTCTGGAAGAAATCAATTTTAACTAGAACCATTGCATTTTCAATTTCCATGCAGTGCAAGACTAACTTAGTATTCATTAATATTTGCCACACAGACTTTCACTCACATGGTATTTTCTTCCTGGAATCAGCAGTCTGTCAGACAGCTATGAAAAGGGATCGTTACATAAGCAATATCCCATCCACCTCAAAACAGTCAAATTTTTACTTCTGCTCTACAGTCCTTGAGCGAAACTCACATCTATCTCATTGTAAATGAAACAAATTCTCTAAAGGCTTCTGCTGCTCCCTGGGGATGAGTTAGGCACTTGGAGAACCTCCATCAATGTGCAAATCATGAGGAAACCACTTGGCAAATTACATCTACCGTGTTCTGAAACTCTACCCAAAATAAATGTTGTTTTTCTGACTATCAAAGTACTTTTGGGGGATGGGGAAATGGACCCATTCATAAAATACATACCATACAAGTAGGAGGACCCAAATTTGAATCCCCAGAATCCACACAAAAGTTGTGCATGGTAGAATGTATCTGTAATTCCACTGCTGCTACAGAGAGCTAAAACTTGAAAAACAACAGAGTCCCTGAAGCTTGCAGGCCCACTAGCCTGGTATATGTAGTGGCAAGCAACAAACAGGTAGAAAGTGTCGTAAACAATTGGAAAGTGAGGACTGAGACCTGATATTGTCTTCTGATCTCCATACTTACATGCACATCCACGTTCACACACAAGAACATGTACAAATATACTTGCATATACAACATGCCCAGACTGTATACACACACATGTAAAAATGTGTCTCCTATGTACTTGGAAAAATCAATTAGAACATTATAGTTCAGGTATGTAATTGTGCTTTTATTTCTAAAAAATCATTAGTGGGAAGATAACATAAAAATTCGAAGTACTGTTCAGCATCTCCTTCCACAAAGCCACCATTCATTCACAAATCTCACTGTGGACGTGTCTCTAGAACTTCACCTTCCTCTGCCTATGCAGAGCACATTACACTGATATACTAGAAAGAAGGATGGCAATTAACTGCATGGGCAATTTGCTATCTAAGTCAATCATTTTGTAAAGGATGTATGAGTAGCAGAAGAACTTACAGTAACTATTAAGTCAGTCAGTAAATTAGCAGACTAAGCCATTATATCTAAATTGATTTTCTCTTCTTCCTTTTCCTTCCCTTCAATAGTCTATAAGCATATTGTTTGTGATTATACATCACTACAGACTGACAATCATTGAGTAACCAAAACAATTTCACCACCAAATCTATCATCTGCCTCATTATCTCCCATGTTTCACATATGGGAGCATTGTGTAACAAAAGCACTGAAAAAAAACCAACACTGAAGTGTTACTCTATAGCAAAACTATACCTTCTATTAGGAAGAAAAGAAGGAAAGAAGGGAGGGAGGGAGGGAGGGAAGTAGGGAGAGAAGGAGAGAAGGAGGGAGGCAGGCTAGATTTGTTTTAAAAAATATCTTGGAGTTCTAAGGAGATAATTCAGTTGGTAAAAAGCTTGTCACTTAAGCACAAGTACCCTAGTTCAATGTCTAACAGCCACATAGAAACAGCCATGCGTGATGATGTACACATGTAATCTCCATACTCCAGAAGCAGTGACATGCAAATACCAGGGACTTGCTGGGCAGGCAGCCACATTAGTGAGTTCAAGTCATATTAAGAGATCACAGGGCCCCCAATGGAGGAGCTAGAGAAAGAAACCAAGGAGCTAAAGGGGTCTGCAACTCTATAGGTGGAACAACAATATGAACTAACCAGTACCCCCTAGAGCTCGTGTCTCTAGCTGCATATGTAGCAGAAGATGGCCTAGTCGGCCGTCATTGGGAAGAGAGGCCCCTTGGTCTTGCAAACTTTATATGCCTCAGTACAGGGGAATGCCAGGACCAAGAAGTGGGAGTGGGTGGGTAGGGGAGTGGGGGGGTATGGGGGACTTTTGGGTTAGCATTGGAAATGTAAATGAAGAAAATACCTAATTAAAAAAGAGAGAGAGATCTTGTAAAGGAACCACACTAGAGTTTAACATCAGGCTTTTGCGTGCAGGTGTATACCCACACATGAACACACACATGTACCCATACTTATAGATATATGTATGCTCACCACTCATGCACACCAAATTATGAATAAATATGTTGGTACAGAGACTAACTTTAAAAAAAAACTGTTTAAAAGGAAAAAAATATAGCAAAATACAAGGCCTGCACCTTCGTCATTTACTTTCATGTTTTGATGCTCAGGTTTTTTTTTGTTTGTTTGTTTGTTTGCTTGCTTGCTTATTTATTAATAACGCAGGTGTTGTAGACCAGCCCCAAGAAAGGCAGAAGCCATTGTTCCTATTCCAGTTCCTCACTCCCAAGGAATGATTCACAGTAAAACCTGAAGGTGAAACAATGGATATTTTCATACCTTCCATAATTTTGAGGGTTAGGAAATCAGGAAACTTGCGTCTGGAATTTCTGGCACAGGGTCCTCCTAAAACCCCATTCAAAAGTGTCACTACAGACTACAGATGTACATTGGTGAGCTGGAGGAGAGATAGCTGGCACTAATCTCTTCATTTAGTTTGGGGCCATATCCATGTTAGCACTTGCAAGGATTTCTAAATGATCTTCCCACTTCAGGAAGAAAACTAAAAATAAAAAAAGTGTCTCTTAGCCAGGCAGTTGTGGTGCACTCCTTTAATCCCAGCACTTGGGAGGTAGAGGCAGGCAAATTCCTGAGTTTGAGGCCAGCCTGGTCTAGAGTGAGTTCCAGGACAGTCAGGACTACACAGAGAAACCCTGCCTTGAAAAAACAAAAAAACAAACAATAAAACAAACAAACAAAACCCCAAAAAAGTGTTTCTTAATGATTCTCTAGAAATGAAAGCATAGTTATCCACCCTAACTATATTTGATTTGCCCAACTGCCTATGAGGCACTTTGTGTGTGTGTGGTGGGATTTTTGGGGTCACTTAAATATATTATCATCTGCAAGTAGTAATAATTTGACTTCTTCCTTTCCAATTTGTATCATTTTACCTCCTTTTGAAGTCTAATTGCTTTGGCTAAGACTTCAAATACCGTATTGAATGGGTAGAAGAGAATTAGCAGCCTTGTCTAGTCCCTGATTTTAGTGACATTGCTTCTCATTTCTCTCCATTTAGTTTGATGTTGGCTACTGATTTGCTGTATATTACTTTGACTATGTTGAGGTATGGGTGAATTTCTGATCTTTCGAAGACTTTTACCATGAAGGCAGGTTGAGTTTTGTCAAATGCTTTCTCAGCATCTAATGAGATGATCATGTGAGTTTTTTTCTTTGAGTTTGTTTATAATAGTGGATTACATTGATGCATTTCCATATATTGAACCGTCCTTGCTTCCTGGGATGAAGCCTATTTGATCATGATAGATGGTCATTTTGTTATGTTCTTGGATTTGGTTTGTGAGAATTTTATTGAGTATTTTTGCATTGATATTCATAAGGGGAAATGGTTGAAGTTCTCACTCTTTGTTGGGTCTTTCTCTTGTTTAGGTACAAGTATGATTGTGGCTTCATAGAATGAATTGGGTAGTGTACCTTCTGTTTTTATTTTGTGGAATAGTTTGAAGAGAAATAGTATTAGGTCTTCTTTGAAGGTCTGATAGAATTCTGCATGAAACCAATCTGGTCCTGGGCGTTTTGGTGTTGGAAAAATTTTAATGACTGCTTCTATTGCTTTAAGGGTTATTGGACTATTTAGATGGTTTACTTGATCCTGATTTAACTTTGGTACCTGGTATTCATCTAGAAAATTGCCCATTTCACCCAGATTTTCCAGTTTTGTTGAGTATAGGTTTTTGTAGTAGGCTCTTTGATTTTTTTTTTAATTTCCTATATTTATATTGTTATGTCTGCCTTTTCATTTCTGATTTTGTTAATTAGGATACTGTCTCTGTGCCCTCTAGTTAGTCTGGCTAAGGGGTTTATCTCTCTTGTTGATTTTCTCAAAGAACCAACTCCTGGTTTGGTGGATTCTTTGTATAGTTCTTTTTGTTTCTACTTGGTTGATTTCAGCCCAGGTATTTCCTGCTGTCTACTCTTGGGTGTATTTGCTTCTTTTTGCTTGGGTGTATTTGCTTTTTTGTTCTAGAGTTTTCAGGTGTGCTGTCAAGCTGCTCATGTATGCTCTCTCCAGTTTCTTTTTGGCGGCACTTAGAAGTGTGTGTTTTCCTCTTAGCACAGCTTTCATTGTGTCCCAAAAGTTTGAGTATTTTGTGCCTAACTTTTCATTAAATTCTAAAAAAGTCTTTACTTTCTTTCTTTTTTAAAAGATTTATTTATGTATACGAGTACACTGTCACTGTCTTTAAACACACCAGAAGAGGACACCTGATCCCGTTACAGATGGTTGTGAGCCACCACCTTTTTGGGAAATTGAACTCAGGACCTCGGAAAGAACAGTTGGTGCTCTTAACCGCTGAGCCACCTCTACACCCCCTTTATTTCTTCCTTGACCAAGTGATCATTGAGTTTAGAGTTCTTTAGCTTCCACGTGTATGTGGGCTTTCTGTTATTTTTGTTGTTATTAAGAAACAGGTTTAGTCCACGATGATCTGATAGGATGCATGGGACAATTTCAATATTTTTGTATCTGTTGAGGCCAGTTTTGTGAACAATTATATGGTCAGTTTTGGAGAAGGTACCATGCGGTGCTGAACAGAAGGTATATTCTTTTGCTTTAGGATGAAATGTTCTATAAATATCTGTAAGTCCATTTGTTTATAACTTCTGTTAGTTTCACTGTGTCTCTGTTTTATTTCTGTTTTCATGATCTATCCATTGATGAGAGGTGTGTTGAAGTCTCCCACTATCATTGTGTGAGGTGCAATGTGTACTTTGAGCTTTATTAAAGTTTCTTTTATGAATATGGATGCTCTTGTATTTGGAGCATAGATGTTTGGAATTGAGAATTTATCTTGGTAAAGTTTTCCTTTGATTAGTAGGAAATGCTCTTCTGCATCCTTTTTGATAACTTTTTGTTGAATGTCAATTTTATTTGATATTAGAATGGCTACTCCAGCTTTTTTCTTAGGACTATTTGCTTGGAAAAAAATTTTTCTAGCCTTTTATTCTGAGATAGTATCTGTCTTTGTCACTGAAGTAAGTTTCCTGTATGCAGCAAAATGCTGGATCCTGTTTTCTTATCCAGTTTGTTAGTCTATTTCTTTTTGTTGGAAAATGGAGTCCATTGATGTTAAGAGAAAAGTGATTGTTGCTTCCTGTTATTTTTGTTGTTTTTGTTAGAGGGGGAATTATGTTTGTGTGGCTATCTTCTTTTAGATTTGTTGACAGAAGATTACTGTCATGTATATTTGACTGTTTCAGACACTTTGGGTTTTATACTAAAAATATCATTATTTCACATAGGACTCTTTCAAAACAGTAGAATACTCAATGTAGCTTAAGAAAAATTAGACACCATGCAGGGTTGGTGTATATGGAAGAGAGCAGGTATCTAATAAGAATAAAGGAATGTTTCTGAGGATCATATAAGAAAAATGTCACTGGGCCTCCAGAAGAAATTGTAACAGGAACTCAGCTACGATCTATGAATTCTTCATTGCTCTCTTCAGTCCAAGCTTTGCTGCTTTACTTATGCATATCATAAACCAGGCAAATAAACAACAATAACAACAAACCAACACAACAACCTTTGGGCTTACTGCAGCCACTCAGAGTGAGATTGGTTTATTTTGCCATATTCCTTTTCAAACTGCTTCAACTTGCCAGTCATTCCACACGTGTACAAGATTTGGAGACAGGGTCCACCCTGACAGCTTCAGCTGGGATTGTCATAGATCTAAAAGGGATTAAGCCTAAGAAAACTTGTCCTGATCTGATACAAAAGATGTTTGCTGCAGCAAGTCTGAGAAAAGTGTAAAGGTTGCCCTCACACATGTGTAAAGAACCGACTACTTACTGACTGACTACTACTGATTGATAGCAGTTAGTAAAAGGCCCTTCATGCCTAAGCATCTCTGCTATCAACAAGACCATTAACACATTACTTTCTTCCTTTTCATGTACCCATAGTTATTGTGGAAGTAAATGGGAAGTCAGCTTTATATATTTTAAAGCAAATATTTCATCTTCAGAGAAAGCAGCAGACTATTTTGGTTGCCACCTTGGCTTGTCACAGTTACGACATAACACAAGTAGTATTGGATATACAAATATTTTGAAGTTTCAAAGGTCTACTTCAGAAATGAAGTAAAGTTAGAATCTTGTAACATTGACAACTCTGCTTCTTTGTTCTCAGATATGTGGCTTGAGTAGACAAGTATTGCAGAGTGTTCAAGGGCTTGTACAAATCCTAGTGCGTTTTCTGAGCTGTGTCACATATGTAGTATCATTAGACATATGCATCACAGTGGAAATAAGGTTGAAATCCTCTGCATTAAGAACCACAGAGAGCTAAGGGAAGATATGGGGCAGATCAATTTCAATTCTATTGTGCAGCTTAGAGAAACGTGCTATGTGAAGCCCTGGGCAGGCTTTAGGGGAGGTCTGGGTGAAAAGCTACATTCTGATCAGGGAGAGGAACACCAGTGCCCAGCCCTAGAGAGAAAGTTGCTGAAAGAGATCCGAAGGAATGGACATCAAGTGTCTGTTTTAAAAGTATGTTCAAGACAAGCCCTATTTGTGCTCTTTAATGTCCTACTTTGCTTTCTGCACCTGTAATAAACAGCATGATCAAAAAGCAACTTGATGAATGAAAGAGTTTATTTGACTTATAGTTTATAATCTATAATTGAGGTAAGCCAAGGCAGGAGCTTAAGATAGGGACCTTGAGACAGGAAATGAAGTAGAGATCATAGAGGAATGCTACTTGCTAAGGTTTGCTCAGCCTTCTTTCTTTTACAGGGCTGGCACTCCTGCTTAGAGATGACACCACCCACAGTGAACTGGGCATTTTTACATCAATTAGTAATTAAGAAAATGCTTCGCAGCCATACCCACAAGCCAATCTGCTGATTCATTTGAGCTCCTCTCTTCCCAGAGTCCTACGGTTGTGTCAAGTACACAGCTGAAACTATGACACTTAATTTGTTTCCATTTGGACAAACTTTTGTGAAATAGTATTGTGCCTGCCTCATCAACAAGTTAAGCAAAGTACCCAGGAGCCATTATTTGTTTTTATTTCTTTAATCTTTTTTTATATTCCAGTCTTTATCCCCCTCCAAGTTCACCCTCTTCCTCTTCCCCCCAATCCCCCCACAAAGAGAATGTCCCCACCCCACCCCCACTGCACCAGACCTCCCTACCCTGTAGGGCCTCAAGTTTCTTGAGGGTTAGATGCATCTTCTCTCACTGAGTCAAGACTGGGCAGTCCTCTGCAGTATATGTATGTATTGGGGGCCTCATATCACCTGGTCGAAGAAGCCATTATGTTTAAACCCACAAGCTGATCTACACTTGGCAATCCGCCAAGCACCTGACCCGGAAAAAAAAATGGTCTAGTGTATGTGCAAAGGCTAAATTACTTCAAATAAAAATAAAACCTTGTAAGTCAATGAATAAACATACCAATGTAATAATAAATTATAATAATACATTATAGAAAGGGATGATAATAATTTATTTTTATAGGGAAGTAGACTAATAAAGGAGTTCTAAGGCCTGGTTAGATATTGTGATGTCTTTGGTCCTTCACATTTCAAGTTTACTTTTTTTACCTTCAAGGGTCTATTCTCAATGTTACTATACGAATGGAAAAACAACCTTGAAAGTTTTTGAATTAGGCGTTCTGCCACCAGGTGGTGGGTTTATAATACAGTCATATAATCTAAACCATAAAGATTCTTACTCAAGCACATGTATTACAGGAAACATTTTTCCTATCCTCTATTTAAAAGAAGATATTGCAACACAAAGTTTTGGCTAAACCTGTAAGATGATAATATACATATAGGTTTTGAGATTTTGATTTGTTTCCATTTTGTCTTTTTTAGGAAGTGTATACTTAAATGCACTTGGCACCAGTTATACTCATCTTTAATTTTATGATGTCACTTTGAATTATAACTTCTGGCCAAAGGCCTTGGCCTCGACATCCTGATATTTACACTGAAGGTCAAAATTTTCCGAGTATTTCTCTCTCATGCAGGCCTTCTCTTTGTCTTTTTGTAGGCAGCCAACTTACCTTGCTGCTCAAATTAACTTCTGACCCTTTGGCTTATAGAAGGCCTGTTTCTCAAAAAATAATCAAAGAAAAAGTTGAGGAAAAGATTACCTAAGTAGAGCAATAGCTCATGTTTTTCACATCTCTTCAACAGTGTTAGCTGGTGTACTGGCTGGTTTTGTGTGTCAACTTGACACAGCTGGAGTTATCCCAGAGAAAGGAGCTTCAGTTGAGGAAATGCCTCCATGAGATCCAACTGTAAGGCATTTTCTCAATTAGTGATCAAGGGGGAAAGGCCCCTTGTGGGTGGGACCATCCCTGGGCTGGTAGTCTTGGGTTCTATAAGAGAGTTGGCTGAGCAAGCCAGGGGAGGCAAGCCAGTAAAGAACATCCCTCCATGGCCTCTGTATCAGCTCCTGCTCCCTGACCTGTCTGAGTTCCAGTCCTGACTTCCTTTGGTGATGAACAGCAGCATGGAAGTGTAAGCCGAATAAACCCTTTCCTCCCCAACTTGCTTCTTGGTCATGATGTTTGTGCAGGAATAGAAACCCTGACTAAGACAAATTGGTACCAGGAGTGGGGTATTCCTGTGACAACCTGACCATGTTTTGGGGAGGACTGTGGAAGGACTTTGGAACTTTGGGCTTGAAGATCCATTCATTGTTAAGAGCTCTGTCAGATGTTGTGTAGGAGCTTGGAAGATAATGTTGAGAACAGTGCAAAAGATGGAGGTCTGGTTTGTGAAATTTCAGAGGGAAAATTAAAGACTCTTTTCAGGGCCATTGCTGTTTTTATTGTGAAGATTTTGTAGTTCTGGTTAGCTGGGGCTGAAGAATCAGCTGTGATTAACAAGATACCAGAACTACTACAGCAAAAACTTTGCATTACTGGGACTATTGATGCTGGTTAGCTGGAGCTAAGAAATTAGCGGTGATTAAGAAGAGACCAGCATCGTTGAGGTGACATCTTCTGGGAAGTGTTTTCTGAAAGCACAAAGAGGCTG
The DNA here is from genome assembly GCF_978045245.1 of Mus caroli. Classification (NCBI taxonomy): domain Eukaryota; kingdom Metazoa; phylum Chordata; class Mammalia; order Rodentia; family Muridae; genus Mus; species Mus caroli. The sequence goes on along the minus strand of NW_028227260.1, from coordinate 40,960,699 downwards.
TGTTCCAGAGATAGGCAAGGTAGTACTCCTTCTGCAGTGGGACTTGGTAATGTGTAAGGGTCACCCAGGTGGTACTGGTTTTGAAGGCATGAAGGGGTCACACAGCAGCTCAGGCTCGGCACTGTGAGAGGCCATGGAAGGCCATTGGTGAAGGTGCAGCCCCAGTTGTAATTGAAGGCCCAGGACTGAAGGGGTCACGCAGTGTTTTGGAGATGCCAGTACCACGAGATGACCACCAAGAGCCGCAGCAGCAGTGGAGTACAGGCATCTGGAGCCTAGAGGACGACGTGTGTGCTACAAAGGGCATGGCTGGAGAAGTGACCCAAGCCCTTGGAGGAGCCCAGAAGATCGTGAGTTGGATCCCAGACTTTGGACGGTTGGAGATTGATTTTTGCTTTGATTGTGACTGTGCCCTGATATTTTCCCTCTTGAAGGAAGAAACTGTTTTAGTGGAGCCCACAGTTAAGAGACCTTTAATTGTAAAAAGACTTTGGATTTTAAAAGAGATGGATATTTTAAAGAGATTGAAATTTTAAGAATATGTAAAGACTGTGGGACTTTTAAAGTTATTTAGATCTTGGGGATGAATAAGAATGTAAGGGTTGAGGCTTACTAGTGATGTGTTTGTGTGTCAAGTTGACAAGGGGTCAATTGTACTGGCTGGTTTTGTGTGTCAACTTGACACAGCTGGAGTTATCCCAGAGAAAGGAGCTTCAGTTGAGGAAATGCCTCCATGAGATCCAACTGTAAGGCATTTTCTCAATTAGTGATCAAGGGGGAAAGGCCCCTTGTGGGTGGGACCATCCCTGGGCTGGTAGTCTTGGGTTCTATAAGAGAGTTGGCTGAGCAAGCCAGGGGAGGCAAGCCAGTAAAGAACATCCCTCCATGGCCTCTGTATCAGCTCCTGCTCCCTGACCTGTCTGAGTTCCAGTCCTGACTTCCTTTGGTGATGAACAGCAGCATGGAAGTGTAAGCCGAATAAACCCTTTCCTCCCCAACTTGCTTCTTGGTCATGATGTTTGTGCAGGAATAGAAACCCTGACTAAGACAGCTGGAGAAAACTTCAGTTTCTTAACATACTCTATTTGGTGTTAACCCCTTAACTTGCAAAAACATATTATTTACAATTTATAAAATAAATTAATACTTTCATCTCCCTTAAAAGCACTTATATACTTTGACTAAAACTTTGGGTCTCATTATTTGGGGGTTGGGGGCTTGAATTCCTTAGCATATCACTTTCTAATATTAGTCTGAGTGTGTGGTCAGTATGATGTTGCCAAAATGAAAATTTTGAAGTATTAGATATTATGAATAAAACAGAACATTCTCTATCAAGGAAAAGAATAGTTAAAATAACTATAATGATACTATCATGATACTATAATCCAAACTTCTAAATGGATGTGTAAGGATAAAGTGGTCCTCATTAACATTATCATCATCATCATTGTCATTGGCAAACACTGTCATTTTTTTCTTAAGCAGTTAGAAGTTATCTATAGGTAAATTATACAACAGTACCCTCTCACAAAACCGTTCTTGCCTCAAACTTCAGGCAGTGTATTCTTACTTCAGGTATCTGTGGAGTGACAAAGTAGCCATAAATATTTCCAAAGGCAAATCAAAGAATCATATTCCCTTAAAAATAATTTATTCATTTATCCTGTCTACAAGTAATGTGAGCATGGAAGATAGAGCAGAGACAGAGGAAATGGCCAACCAATAACTGGCCCAACATGAGACCCATCCCATGGGCAAGCACAACCCTGAGATTCCACCTCACACCAGTCAGAATGGCTAAGATCAAAAATTCAGGTGACAGCAGATGCTGGCGAGGATATGGAGAAAGAGGAACACTCCTCCATTGCTGGTGGGATTGCAAGCTTGTACAACCACTCTGGAAATCAGTCTGGCGGTTCCTCAGAAAATTGGACATAGTACTACCGGAGGATCCAGCAATACCTCTCCTGGGCATATATCCAGAAGATGTCCCAACCGGTAAAAAGGACACATGCTCCACTATGTTCATAGCAGCCCTATTTATAATAGCCAGAATCTGGAAAGAACCCAGATGTCCCTCAACAGAGGAATGGATACAGAAATTATGGTACATTTACACAATGGAGTACTACTCAGCTATTAAAAAGAATGAATTTATGAAATTCCTAGCCAAATGGATGGACCTGGAGGGCATCATCTTGAGTGAAGTAACACAATCACAAAAGAACTCACACAATATGTATTCACTGATAAGTGGATATTAGCCCAAAACTTAGGATACCCAAGATATAAGATACAATTTGCTAAACGCATGAAACTCAAGAAGAATGAAGACCAATGTGTGGACACTGTGCCCCTTCTTAGAATTGGGAACAAAACACCCAGGGAAGGAGTTACAGAGACAAAGTTCGTAGCTGTGATGAAAGGATGGACCATTTAGAGACTGCCGTATCCAGGGATCCATCCCATAATCAGCTTCTAAACGCTGACACCATTGCATACACTAGCAAGATTTTGCTGAAAGGACCCAAATATAGCTGTCTCTTGTGAGACGATGCCGGGGCCTAGCAAACACAGGAGTGGATGTTCACAGTCAGCTATTGGATGTATCACAGGGCTCCCATTGGAGAAGCTAGAGAAAGTACCCAAGGAGCTAAAGGGATCTGCAACCCTATTGTTGGAACAACATGATGTACTAACCAGAACCCCGGAGCTCTTGTCTCTAGCTGCAAATGTATCGAAAGATGGCCTAGTCGGCCATCACTGGAAAGAGAGGCCCATTGGACTTGCAAACTTTATATGCTCCAATATAGGGGAATGCCAGGGCCAAAAGAATGGGAATGGGTGGGTAGGGAAGTGGGGGGCGCTATGGGGGACTTTTGGGACAGCATTGGAAATGTAATTGAGGAAAATATGTAATAAAAATATTAAAAATTAATAAAAAAAACCAATCCCTAACACTATTAATAATACTCTTTTATGCTTGCAGACAGGAGCTTGTTGTCCTCTGAGAGGCTCTACCCAGCAGCTGACTCAGACAGATACAGACACCCACAGCCAAACAGTGGATGGAGCTTGTGGATTCTTACAGAAGAAATGGAGGAAGGATTGTGGGTCCTGAAGGGGATAGGAACTCCATAGGAAGACCAACAGAGTCAACCAACCTGGATCCTTGGGGCTCAGAGTCTAAACCACCAACCAAAGAGCATACACTGGTTGGACCTAGGTCTCCCCACAAATATGTAGCAGATGTGCAGCTTGACCTTCATGTTGGTCCTGAACAACTAGAATGGGGCTATCCCAAAAGCTGTTGCCTGCATGTGGAATATATTCTACTAGTGGGGCTGCCTTTTCTGGACTCAGTGGGAGAGGAAGTACCCAGGCCCGCCCCCCCACCTGCCAGAAGAGAAGAGGAGTAGGAAGTAGGGAAGGATGATGTGGAAAAAAATTAAAAATAAAATGTTTTAAAAATAATTCATTCATTTTATGTGTATGGGTGTTTTGTCTGCATTTATGTACATGTGCCAGGTTCATCACTGTTGTGAGACCAGAAGAGAAAGTTGAATGTTTGGAACTGGTGGTTCAGGTGGTTGTGAACTGTCTAGGTGCTGAGGGGTCAAACCCCAGTCTTCTGGAAGAACAGTCAATGCTCTTAAACACTGAATGAGCACTGCAGTCAAAGTATTAATGTAATGTAGACCATTGAATTTAGGACTCTGGATTTGTCCCACTTGGGAGAGAAACAAATGGCTCTGCATTTTTATCTAGTCATTTGTGTGTGTGTGTCTCATTCAGGCAATTCCTGTAAAAGCACCCCATTACCTGAAGTGGTGTTGGTTACAAAGGCCACCTTTCAATGTGCCAGAGCAAAGTGACTAGCAAGACATGTTCAGAGATTGATCTGAACTCCATGGACAGTTCATCCCACAGCAATGGCTTTTCATATGTGAGCATTTATCTGTTCTCCAAGGACAGTTCTTCAAGAGACAGTACCAGAGAGGTTTTATTTTATTTTAAAGTATATATACAACATTCAGAATGAATTGTTTAGTGAGGTGACAGGTGCTATCTAGACCTTTAAAAATGGAGGGTTTTTTTGTTTGTTTGTTTGTTTGTTTGTTTTTGTTTTGTTTTGTTTTTGAGTTCTGACAGTTACACCAATGGCAAGGGTGCCTTGGAAAAATCGATTGTTGTCAAATTTCCTGCCTGAGTCACAATTTTTTAGTCACCAACTTTTAAACTTACCTCCTTGTTCTTGTTAACAGATGATGTTATATGATGGTGTGTTAGATTCAAATTTCAAAACCATGTTTTGAAAGTATTAACAATGAGAATATATTCCTGTTTGTCCCAGTCTCCTGAACTGAAATCTTTGAAAATTGCTAAAGTTACTGTTAAAAAGAAAACAAAAAACAGAGTTAAAGAATCCATGCAGGCCGGGCATGGTGGCACATGCCTTTAATCCCAGCACTCGGGAGGCACAAGCAGGCGGATTTCTGAGTTTAAGGCCAGCCTGGTCTACAAAGTGAGTTCCAGGACAGCCAGGGATATACAGAGAAACCCTGTCTTAAAAAACCAAAAAAAAAAAAAAAAGAAAAGAAAAAGAGAATCCATGCAGAATATCTCTATGGTAAGAGGCCTCTGCTCTCTTCCTAGTACCCTACCCCCATCTCACCATAGCTAACCTCCAGCTTCTAACTCATTTTTCAACTACAGCCAAGTGGATATGAATTTGGAAACACTTTTAAACCTTTGAAAGATTTCCTACCTCTCAGCTCACTTATGAGTACCAATACCTTCCAGTAAACTAACATAGTTTCAATTTAACATAGTTACAAATCTTCTATCCCTAAAAATAAAGACAAGCTTCCCCACATCTTAATAGAAGACCACGAATATATTTATTGTACAGGGACAAATAGTGTTTCTGGGCAGGGGATATCAGTCACAATTGAAGATTAATTAGTTTTTCTACTTGAAATGGGGATATTGGTGACAGTACAATAATACCTCAGTGAACAAATCATACATAGAACAAGGAACAAGAAAGACATTTAGGAGCATTTATGTAGTTCATATAGTTGAAGTACAAACATTCTTTTAAACATAAAAGCTAAAAATGTGTCAGGAACTAGAATAAAAAGATAGAATGATGTTAGAGGGACAGAAAGCTAAAGAATTACTAGAAAATGTTCAATATTAGACAACGAAGGTTGAGAAATGAGGGCAGAGAATATTCAATGAAGAAGAACAAAGAAATAATTTGAGAAAACCCTTCATCTCTAAAAGACATAAATTTCAGCATTGAAAGGGTCAATTTCCACAGCACACATCTACAGACTTTCAAGATACTTGAGACAGAAAGATCCTAGAGATGTTCAGAAAGAAGGAACTAGCCTCAGAACAAAAGATGCTTTCTTCTTGTTCTATTACAACAGCAGTTCTCAACCTGTGGGGCATGACCTCTTTGGCAAACCTGTATCTCCATTACGTTATTATTCATAACAGTTTCAGGTATGATACAGTAATGAAAATACGTTTATGGTTGGGATCACTACAACATGAGGAACTGCATTAAAGGGTCACAGCATTAGGAAGGTTGAGAACCACTGTCTTAGAAGTGTATAGGTATTGCAGCAAACCTCAAAATGCCAATAAAAATATTTTCAACACAAAATGCTCTACTCAACTAAGGAATTAATCACTTCTTTGGGGAAAATAAATGCATGTTACAACATGAAAAATCTCAAAATTTTTCCCTTCCCTCTAAGCACCCTCTTTCAGAAAATTATTATGATTATACCTGCCATGAACATAGAGGAGTGGACCAAGAAAGAAGCCTTGCATACAAGTGCTATGGGCTCTACCTCAAAAGAAAGGCAAAGGACAGACTCAGAATGAGGGTAAAGGTAGACTTGGCTCACTGCACTTTTATTTATGTTTTTCACATGCCTAAAATTGATAGAATATTTGATGTAGATGTATTTAAAAGGAATATTTTACATAGAAAGGAGTAACTACATTGAAGGCTAAGACTAAAAGTCAAATACAACTAAAATCAATGTTACTAGGGAAGGATGAGAAGCTAAAAAGACAAGGTGTGCACATACATGTGTGTGTTTGAAGAAAATACATTTTAGTTTTTGACAGTAAGATGTTGATTGGTTTACCTATAGCTAACAATCTAAGAATGGGACACTGTAAGAGTCCATTTTAGCCAGGTGTAGTGGTGAATGCCTTTGATCCTAACACTCTCAAAAGCAGGTGGATTTCTGTGACTTTGAGACCAGCCTGATCTACTAGTGAGTTTCAGGACAGCCAAAGATATACAGTGAGACACTGTCTAGAACCAAAAAAAAATAAAACAAAAGTGAGATCGAAATTGAGGCATGCTATATATGTGAACTGCAAGTAGACTGCAAAACTTATTATGAAAATAGAACAGTATATAAAAACAATTATTTTTGAAATATTAAATACATATCTGAAATACCATTGACACATTGGATTAAATGAAATGGTCTACCCTTTATTCTGATATTACACTGTTACCACTAGGACACATACAATTCAACATACATACTTCTCCTTATGAATCTATAGGACAATGCTGATTTAGAATAATGGTATACTATTATGTGTCCAAAGAATCATTAAAACAGATGAAGGCTGCTTCTAGGACGGTTCTCAACTTGTGTGTTGTGGGCCTTTTAGGGTCAAAGGACCCTTTCACAGGGGTAACTGAAGAACATTGGAAAACACAAATATTTATATTACAATTCATAACAGTAGCAAAATTACAGTTATGAAGTAGTAATGGAAATAGTTTTATGGATGGGAGTCACCACAACATGAGAAACTGTATTAAAAAGTCTCAGCATTAGGAAAGTTGAGAACTAGTGTTCTAGGAGAAGATGCAGACTATGGAAGAGACCAGGGAACAACTCTTTTTATGTTGTTATAGAATCACACTATACTATGCAATAGAATTATCATTATTATTACTATATGACTCTATATCTTGTGCATACATAATTTTGACAATAAGAATTACGGGGTCAGAAAATCAATTTCTTAATATTCATACATCTTCATATCTGTTTTCCTTTTCAGTTAATGTTATTCTTTGGAGGAAGTGACATACAAGAAATGTTTACTGAGGAACGAATTGTGAAGAAACTCACCAGTAGCTACAGGTGATGTTTTCTGAATGCCATCTCAGTTGTGTGACATTTCCCAGGAAGATGTGAACTACCTATTCACCCCAGATAGATACTGATGGTAAGCCAAAAAATAAAAAAAATTAAAAGAAGACCCCATCCAAGTCTAGCTTAAAGAACCAGTGAGTTTATTGGGGTCATTACTGGAGCCTGGGTGATGGGTTAATTACAGAAGAGTGGATAACCCAAAGGCAACTGTAAAATTTCACCTCCTTATTGGCAACAACTCATGAAAGGTGCATCCATGGGACTCTCTATATAGTACAAATGAAGCTCTTAGTTGGTCACAGTCTCTTGTCTCCAGAAATCCTTTGCTGCTTTTATAACCTCCCGGGGAGTACTTGTGAATCTCTTTTCAGGAGCTTCCTGCTGCTTTTTGTAAGTTTCTTTTACTTCCTAAGACTTATGAACCTTCCTTCCTCATCTGGGAGGGACTGCTTCAATTTGGAGAAAATAGCTACCTATAAGCCCATTTAGTTAGCAAATTGTGCTCTAAGCAATATTTTCTTTCCAATAAGAAAGGTTAGAGCTTAAGAACTAAAACCACAAACCCAAAAGAAAAAAAATTCTAATTTTCTGAAGTATCCAAGCTGCATAAATAAACAAGAACCTATAATCATTATCATTAAGGTTTGAAATTCCCTTATTACCTTCTTCAGCATATTTTTATATTTAAAAAAATCAACTATTTCTGCTAATCAAGAAAGCAGACAGAAACTTCAAGGCTCTTCAACTCCAGTGAGAAAGAAGGTTTGATTCAAGACATTTCTGGTCAGTTTCAGTTCTGTAGTAAATAGAAATGATTGTTCTTGAGTTTTCCTCAGCTGTACTAGATAGGAGTACTCTCGAGAGAGAGGTGACGTTTTGCGGTTCAGCTAGCAGACCTGACAACACATTTGAAATAGCAGTTTTCTGGAGAATTGTCAGGCATAAACTGTAATGGGGTCTGAAAAAAAATGCATGTGGGAAAGTAGAGGCAGACATTAAAAGAAAAGCCAGGAATCTTCTCTTCACTTTCCCCTTCGCACCAAACCCAGCTTTCCATTCAAAGCACTTATAAAAAAAGAGGCTTGTCTGTATCATTTGTGTGTGTGTGTGTGTGTGTGTGTGTGTGTGTTTGCATTTGAAATAGATTTTCATCTACGTCTCATTTACATTTTTGTAACCATTTCAGTATTTGACCGTCAAAACTTTCAGGGTAATTTAAATACAAGAAAAACTTGAAGGTCCCATAGGAGGAAGAAGGCGAGGACTCAAAAGTCAAAATGGTAAAAAAAATCTATTCAGATTAGTGACAAAGATGACAGAGGGGCAGGTGAACATTGGCCTTCAAAGAGACCATCAATTTGGGAATAGAATAAATGAAGGCTAGAAGCTCTCTCAAAGGGAGATTTCTGATCAGTGAGAGTCATTAGTGCTTGGAATGCTTCACTGCAGAGGTGGTAAAATTTTCTTCTTAAATAGCCTTCGGCAACAGGATAAATGGGTATTGGTTGAGGACTTAATATGGCTTCAGAAAATATAAATTTATCATATGACCTTTCTTAAGGTCTTTTTTTCAGGTCACACAGAGGAGAACAGGAGATAGAAATTGGTGGCAGTTTAGGGGCAGGGACCCTGAAAGTGAACAGGTTCATTCTTGCTCTTGGCCAGAGGCAGGAAATGTCCTTGGTTCTCAGGCCAAATAGGCAGAAGGGAGCCAGCTCTGCTTTATTTCTCTTCTAAACCTACATACCTGCCCAGAGGTTATATCTAAGGGTGTGATGAAAACTCCAGTCCTGAAACTAATTCCTCTTGGTGAACTGCTTTGAAATTAGAGATTTTTGGAATTGAGTCTTTGGAACTGTCTTTTTATTACGGAAATGGATTATATCTAGTCCCCAGTTTGAGTTTCTTTTCTGAATGACTTTTGGGACTACTGAGGGGACAATATTTCCATACTTTTGGAGGTCATTAAGAATATCAAGGTAGCCCGACAGTGGTGGTGCACGCCTTTAATCCCAGCACCTGGGAGGCAGAGACAGGCAGATTTCTGAGTTCGAGGCCAGCCTAGCCTACAGAGTGAGTTCCAGGACAGCCAAGGCTACACAGAGAAACCCTGTCTCGAAAACCAAAACCAACCAAACAAACAAAAAAGAATGTCAAGGCAGCTAGGCGTGGTGACACACATCTTTAAGTCCAGCACTTAGGAGGAGGCAGAGGCAGGTAAATCTATGTGAGGTTGAGGTCAGCCTAGTCTACAAAGTCTAGGACAACCCGACCCTCTGTCTTGAAAACAAACAAACAAAGAGAAAACAAACAAACAAACAAAAAACCAAACAAAACAAACAAAACAAACCACCTCTGGCTCTGGGTGGAGAAAAGTTCAGAACATTACATACATGAGTATCTTTCCTCAGAGTTAGTCCAACTGGGCCTGTCAGTCATTTGGCCAAGAGAACATTCCTGGAGAAAGTTGCTTCACCTGCAGCCATGCTAAGGCGAGATGAGGACTAGCTATGCCCTTAATTAGATAATGAACTTTTCCTTGCTCGAAGGAAGCTTGACCTTTGGGACAGCAGCTTAAAAAGCCTTTGTTGATATGGTCTGTTTTGTTTTACTGAATCCAATATGAGAAAACTATCGCTTCCTTTCTTTCCTCTTCTATCATGTTTTCCTTTGGATACTGAGTAAAGATTGAGATAACTGTCCTCACTATTCTGGGATTTCTCAGAAGCTGCTCTCCGGCTGTCCCGTACGGCTGCTTGACTGACCTCCATTGCCCAGCAGGCTGACATGGTTGTCTCTGTCTTCTCCATTTCCCTCCTCCCCACAACTGTGGCCAACAGTGTTATTTTTAATCAAACTCTGATAAAAGATTTCCTTAAACTGACTTCTGGTTCTATTTTTTAGTTCTTCTATTATGAGACTAAGAATCCAGATAAGGTACCCCAAATAATAGGAATACCTAATCATTTACTCATTTGAAATCACTTACTACACACCTGCCAACATGGAAAGAATCTTTTTTTTTTTTTTTTTAAAGATTTATTTATTTATTATATATAAGTACACTGTAGCTGTCTTCAGACACTCCAGAAGAGGGCGCCAGATCTCGTTGTGGACGGCTGTGAGCCACCATGTGGTTGCTGGGATTTGAACTCTGGACCTTCGGAAGAGCAGTCGGGTGCTCTTACCCACTGAGCCATCTCACCAGCCCCCCTTTTTTTTTTAATCTTTAAACTTTTATTAGATATTTTCTTCATTTACATGTCAAATGTTATCCCCTTTCCTGGTTTCCCCTCTGAAATCCCCCCTATCCCATCCCCCATCCCCCTGCTCACCAACCCACCCACTCCTGCTTCCTGGCCCTGGAAGTCCTCTACGCTGTGGCATAGAGCTTTCATAGGACCAAGGGACTCTCCTCCCACTGATGACCAACTAAGCCATCCTCTGGTACACATTCAGCTGGAGCCATGAGTCCCACTATGTGTACTCTTTGGTTGGTGGTTTAGTCCCTGGCAGCTCTGGGGGTACTGGTTAATTCATATTGTTGTTCCTCCTATGGGGCTGCAAAACCCTTCAGCTCCTTGTACTCTAGTTCTTCCACTGGGGACCCTGTGCTCAGTCCAATGATTGGCTGCGAGCATCCACCTCTGCATTTGTCAGGCACTGGCAGAGCCTCTCAGGAAACAGCTATATCAGGCTCCTGTCAGCAAGCACTTGTTGGCATCCTCAATAGTGTCTGGGTTTGGTGACTGTATATGGGATGGATCCCCAGGTGGGGCAGTCTCTGGATGGTCATTCCTTCAGTCTCTGCTCCTCACTTTGTCTCTGTATCTCCTCCTGTGAGTATTTTGTTTCCCCTTCTAGTAAGGACCGAAGTATCCACACTTCAGTCTTCCTTTTTCTTGAGTTTCATGTGGTTTGTGAATTGTTTCTTGGGTATTCTGAGCTTTTGGGCTAACATCCACTTATCAGTGAATGCATACTATGTGTATTCTTTTGTCACAGGGTTACCCCAATCGGGATGATATTTCCTAGTTCCATCCATTTGACTACGAATTTCATGAATTCATTGTTTTTAATAGCTGAGTAGTACTCCATTGTATAAATGTACCACATTTTCTGTATCTATTCCTCTGTTGAGGGACATCTAAGTTCGTTCCAGCTTCTGGCTATTATAAATAAGGCTACTATGAACATAGTGGAGCATGTGTCATTACTACATGTTGGAGCATCTTCTGGGTATATGCCCAGGAATGGTATTGCTGGCCCTCAGGTAATACTATGTCCAATTATCTGAGGAACCAACAAACTCATTTCCAGAGTGATTGAACCAGCTTGCAATTGGAACAGCAATAGGGAAGTGTCCCTTGTTCTCCACATCCTCACCAACATCTGCTGTCACCTGAATTTTTGATTTTCGCCATTCTGTCTGGTATGAGGTGAAATCTCAGGGTTATTGTGATTTGCATTTCCCTGATGACTAAGGATGTTGAACATTTCTTCAGGTGCTTCTCAGGCATTTGATATTCCTCAGTTGCAAATTTTTTGTTTAGCTCTGTACCCCATTTTTAATAGGGTTATTTGATTTTCTGGAGTCTAACTTCTTGAGTTCTTTGTATATATTGGATATTAGCCTTCTATTGGATGTAGGGTAGGTAAAGATGTTTTCCCAGTCTGTTGGTTGCCCTTTTGTCCTATTTACAGCTTTAAGAGTTCTATAGTGGAATTTGGGGGTGGGGGAGTTCACTAAAGTATATGATCATATCATCTGCAAATAGTGATATTTTGACTTCTTCCTATCCAAATTGTATCCCTTTGATTACCTTTTGTCTAATTGCTCTAGCTAGAACTTCGAGTACTATATTGAATAGAGAGGGAGAGAATGGTCAGTCCCTGATTTTAGTGGGATTGCTTCTACTTTCTCTCCATTTAGTCTGATTTTGGCTACTGGTTTGCTGTATATTGCTTTTACTGTTTAGGTATGGGCCTTGAATTCCTGATCTTTCCAAGACTTTTAACATGAAGGGATGCTGAATTTTGTCAAATGCTTTTTCAGCATCTAATGAAATTGTCATGTGGTTTTTTACTCCACTTGGGTGTATTTACTTCTTTTTGTTCTAGAGCTTTCAGGTTTGCTTTCAAGCTGCTTCTGTAAGCTCTCTCCAGTTTCTTTTTGAAGACAGTCAGACCTGAGCTTTCATCTTAGCACTGCTTTCATTGTATCCAGTAGGTTTTAGTATGATGTGTCTTCATTTCTAAAAAGTCTTTAATTTTTTTCTTTATTTCTTCCTTGACCAAGTTATCATTGAGTAGAGTGTTGTTCAGCTTCCATGTGTATGTGTGTCTTCCCTTGTTTTTTTTTTTTGTTTTGTTTTGTTTTTTTTTTTTGTTTTTTCTTTTTTGGAGTTTAAGACAGCCTTAGTTCGTGGTGATCTGACAGGGTGCCTGGGATTATTTCTAGCTTCTTGTGTCTATTGAGGCCTGTTTTATGGTCAATTTTGGAGAAGGTACAGTGAGGTGCTGAGCAGAAGGTATATTCTTTTGCTTTAGGATGAAATGTTCTATAAATATATGCGAAATCCATTTGTTTATAACTTCTGTTAGTTTCACTGTGTCTCTGTTTAGTTTCTGTTTCCATGATCTGTTCATTGATGAGAGTGGTGTGTTGAAGTCTCCCACTATTATTGTGTGAGGTGCAATGTGTGCTTTGAGCTTTAGTAAAGTTTCTTTTATGAATGTGGGTGCCCTTGCATTTGGAGCATAGATGTTTGGAATTAAGAGTTCATCTTGGTATATTTTTCCTTTGACAAGTATGAAGTGTCCTTTCTTCTCTTCTCTTCTCTTCTCTTCTCTTCTCTTCTCTTCTCTTCTCTTCTCTTCTCCTCTTCTCTTTTTTTCTTTTCTTTCTTTTTTTTTTTTTTTTTTTTTTCCGAGACAGGGTTTCCCTGTGTAGCCCTGGCTGTCCTGGAACTTACTCTGTAGACCAGGCTGGCCTTGAACTCAAAAATCCACCTGCCTCTTCCTCCCAAGTGCTGGGATTAAAGGTGTGCACCACCACACCTGGCCAGGAAAAATGATTGTTACTTCCTGTTATTTTTGTTGTTAGAGGTAGAATTATGTTTGTGTGGCTATCTTCTTTTAGGTTTGTTGGAAGACTACTTTCTTGCTTTTTCTAGGGTGTAGTTTCCCTCCTTGTGTTGGTGTTTTCCATCTATTATCCTTTGTAGGGTTGAATTTGTGGAAAGATATTGTGTAAATTCGATTTTGTCATGGAATATCTTGGTTTTTCTGTCTATGGCAATTGAGAGTTTTGCTGGATATAGTAGTCTCGGTTGGCATTTATGTTTTCTTAGGGTCTCTATGACATATACCCAGGATCTTCTGGCTTTCATAGTCTCCACTGAGAAGTTTGGTGTAATACTCATAGGTCTGCCTTTATATGTTTCTTGATCTTTTTCCGTTGCTGCTTTTAATATTCTTTATTTAATGAATTTGGTGTTTAGATTATTATGTGACAGGAGGAATTTCTTTTCTTGTCCAGTCTATTTCGAGTTCTGTAGGCCTCTTATATGTTCATGGGCTTCTCTTTGTTTAGATTAGAGAAGTTTTCTTCTATAATTGTTGAAGATATTTACTGGCCCTTTACATTGGGAATCTTTGCTATCTTCTATACCTATTATCCTTAGGTTTGGTCTTCTCATTGTGTCCTGGATTTCCTAGATATTTTGGGTTAGGAGCTTTGTATTTTCCATTTTCTCTGTTGTACCAATATTTTCTATGGTATCTTCTGCCTCCTAGATTCTCTCTTCTATCTATTGTATTCTGTTGGTGATGCTTGCATCTATGACTCCTGATCTCTTTCCTATATTTTCTAACTCCATGGTTGTCTGCCTTTGTGATTTTTTTATTGTTTCTATTTCCATTTTTAGATCTTGGATGGTTTTGTTAATTTCCTCCACCTGTTTGATTGTGTTTTCCTGTAATTCCTCAAGGAATTTTTGTGTTTCCTCTTTAAAGGCTTCTAGCTGTTTACCTGTGTTCTGATGTATTTCTTTAAGGACATTATTTATGTCCTTTTTAAAGTCCTCTATCATAGTCATGATATGTGATTTTATATCTGAGTCTTGCTTTTCTGGTGTGATGGTGTATCTAAGACTTGTTATGGTGGGAGAATTGGGTTCTGATGATGTCAAGTAACCTTGGTTTCTATTGCTTATGTACTTATGCTTGCCTTTACCTTTTGAATATCTCTAGTGTTACCTGCCCTTGCTATCTGACTGGAGCCCGTCCTTCCTGAAATCCTGGTTGTGTCTGAAATCCTCATAGTCCTGCTGTCTCTGTAATCCTGTGATTTCAGGATCCTGTGACCCTGAGATTCTGGGTGTGTCAGAGTTCCTGGTAGTCAAGTAGCCTCTGGGACCCTGAGATTCTGGTGTGACCAAGCTTCTGGGATCCTTTGATTCTGGGCATGCCAGAATGCATAGGAATTTAGCCTTCTCTGGGTGCTGTAGGACTGGCTATAGAATTTGCATCCAAGGTAAACCGATGCAGATTGAAAGGAACGAGAGCCACTGGTCAGGCAAAGTTCCTGTGTCTCTGGATCCTGGTGCTCCCAATTACTCCTGGTGATGTTGGAACAGATGTTGTGTCCTACTCACCCCTGATCTTAAGATCCTAGGTGTGCTAGAGCACCTGGTAATGGGGTCTCCTCTGTGTGCTGTGGGTCTGGCTGCAGATTTTGTGCCCAAGGTCCTTTTTAAAAATTTTTAATTTGAACATACCTACCATAGATAGGCCAAACATGGTTCTAGGTTCTAAAGACTCAACAAGGAACAAGAATATTAAATAATCTCTACTATTTTGTTTTTACGTTTAAATTGTATTAATAGATCAACAGTGCCTTTCTGTCAATAGCAAAGGGAAAAGTATAACCCAGAAAAAGCCAGACAGGTTAATCAACAAGCTACACTTGTAAAAAAAAAAAAAAATGTATCTTCTTAATTTCAAAACATCTCCATCCAAACATGTCAGTTTGGAATTTAGGGCACTTTATAAATATTTTTAGGAATGATATTTAGAAATAAAAAAGAACCTTGTCATTACAAAGTAATTAATAATCATGGTATTTTTGTTGTTTTTTGTTTGTTTGTTTGTTTTTTCGAGACAGGGTTTCTCTGTGTGGCCCTGGCTGTCTTGGAACTCACTTTGTAGACCATGCTGACCTCGAACTCAGAAATCCACCTGCCTCTGCCTCCTGAGTGCTGGGATTAAAGGTGTGTACCACCACACCCAGCTAATAATCATGATATTATCATACAAACCTGCAAGTACATACATAGCCCCGGAAGACTGTGGTTAGTCATTACAAGTTAAGGCACTTAGAGATTTCAACGTGAGCTCTCCAACCTCTTGCTTCTGTGAAAGAAATGAAAGGCTGCTTAAAATAGTTCTTGAGAAAGGATGGAAGCAACCAAAATTGATACAAACATCTCAAGTAATTGACCAACCCAGGCATAAGGTAACCTATTCTAAATCAGATCTCTATGAGGTTAATCTTGAAAACACTTTTGCAAGGATTTAGGCTGCCTCTATTTCTGCTCTGAAAAGATTGGCCAAACACTGAGATTACCAAGGGAGCAGTGCTGCCAAACACACAAACTTCTGTGATGTGTTAGGGGAACTAAACGTGGGTACCTAAGAAAGAAGCCAATGTTGTACAGTTTTAAGGGTCTATGATTCACCTAAGAATGATACCCTGGACACAAATGGTATGTAAAAGCAAAGAGTGTTTTATTCTGCAGATGTCCAGCATGCTGGGTTCTCCCATTCCAAGATGGAGACATCCGAGTGAAGTCACAGGCCCAATTGAAAGTGAAAGATCCTGACAAAATATAAAAGGTCACAGAAGCCCTGAAATTGGCAAAATAGATTTCATTGCTAGCAGAACTAGCTTCACTGATTTAGAAAAATAGAGGTGCACAATGCTCTGGCCACTCCTTGAACCTGTGTGTCTGCCAATGTTTTGACCGTTCCCTGAACCCATGTGTGTGCCCACTGATGATCCTTGAACCCATGTGTGTGCCCACTGATGAAGCCCATTGCCAGGTGTTTGTGATATTGGTTGCTGGGAAAGAGTCGGAAAATCTCCCCAGCAACCACAGCCGGGCTAATCCGGACTTGCTACACCTGCACTAGACTCTTTCCTTGTACCTCTCTCATACCCATTTCTTGAGAATAGACATTGTTTAGATCTGGAAACCCCCTATCCCCCTTCTGCTTGCCCCCCTGAGGGCCTATAAAAACTGGGACCCCCTTTTCCCTCGAGGTCGACTCCCCTACCCCTGCGTGGGATATGAGTTGTCCCCAGAGCTCTGGCTTTCCCCGAATAAAGTCTCATTTGGTTTGCATCATGTTTGGTCTCTCGTGAGTTCTTGGGGGTCCACTATTATCCTGGGGCCTGAGCGAGGGGCTCCTCTTGGTGTCTTTCAAAAGAACATTAGTGGAATTCTGGGGTAGGTGACCTTTACCTTGCTCCATCTATAGTGAAAATCCAGAACCATACCGAGGCATGAGGGCTGGAAATTGTTGTTGGGGAGGTCTGGACACTTTTGAAGACCCATTATCCTTGCTTCAGGCAAAGTGGCAGGATAGCTTCTGATGTCAGGGCAGTTTCTGACTAGCTGCCTGAAGCCTGGGTTTTTTGTTTTTTTCTAGTAACTGACTTGCCTGAGTTTGCCTGGTCTTGCCTGGTTCTTAGGCCTAGACTTCTGAACTACCAATTTGAAGCCCATCATGGAGTCACCTTAGCCTTCTCACCATTTCATTCTCCACAGAATTTTTTCTAATATAGGGATGTTCCTCAAATTTATCAAGGGATGCTCACCTTCCTGAAATACTCAGGTAACCTTCTCTCTTGATTTTCTATAGTCAAAACAATAGTAATATTCTCTCAAGAATAACCATTATAGCTTTGTCTCCATCCAACACACAATGAGAAACTGTTCAGAGACATAAATCTATCTACTAAAGGATATTCAGAAAGGAGACAGGGAATCTGCTGGATCCTGACATAAAGGTACTGTAGCATACTGAGAAACAGTGTACTAGCTCAGAAACTAAGTTGG
Organism: Mus caroli; assembly: GCF_978045245.1. Lineage (NCBI taxonomy): Eukaryota > Metazoa > Chordata > Mammalia > Rodentia > Muridae > Mus > Mus caroli. The sequence continues at coordinate 40,943,364 of NW_028227260.1, read as the reverse complement.
TAGTTTTCAAATATTAGCTCTGTCTCATGAGTGTATTTCCTGGGATAAGTTAATGAATCCATTAATAATAGGTTGTATAGACTGACTTGTGGCTACCCAACATTTATGTTGAATTCATATATTAAAGTACTGCTTCTTAGTATGTAAACTTAGAATGCAAACTTGCTTGAAAGATATGGTCTTTAAAGAGATGATTAAGTTAAAATTATACTTTGAGAATGGACTCCTAATCCAATAGAACTGTAATTTTGAATCCAGGAAAATACACTGCAGTAGAAGTGCACAAATGAAAAGCCATATACAGAACTGGGGAAATGGTAGTTTTCAGCAAGCCTAGGATAAAGACCTCAGTGGAAACCCATCCTTCTGGCACCTTGAAATTTTAGCCTCTATCCAGAACTGTGAGAAATTAAATTTCTGTTGCTTAAGCCACCCAGCTTGTGACATTTTGTGGTGGCAGTCTGAGTAACTAATACAAAGTACTTGTGACATTTTGTTATGGCAGCCCATACAACTAATATAAAGTACTCATTCTTGTAAAGCTGTTGTGAAAATTAAACTTGTTAATGCATATATAAAGTCCAAAACTAATGCTAGCATAGTTTAAGCGAGTATAATCACTAAGTGGAATAACAGAATTGTCTTTGCCCTATGTAGTATATGTAATCTGAAGCCTATAGCTATTTTGGTCCCTGACTTTGTTTGAAGTTACTGAGGAATGGGAGGAATCCTGGTCTCTCTTTGTCTTGTAGATAAAAGAATTTCAAAAGGGACTGAGCTTATAAAGAAGCCTCCTGACCATTTTATTAGCATATGGGAAGAAAACAAAAGGACTGGCAAGCTGTAAATCTGACAGCTATTGGAATGTGAGAACACTGAGAAGCTAAGAAAGTCCAGGTTTAAGAGTGCTGGTATGTGAAGGAGGGGTTCCAGATAAAAAGGGAGAAATTAGAGTTACATATTTTTGAGCTGAGGCTCAGAAAAGGATTCAGACTTAATAGAGAAGATCTGCAAGCCACTGCATTGAGAAAAAACCATTTTATCCATTGTTAGGTCCAAAGATTTCCTTAATGGTGGTGCTGGTGATGATGTCCTAAATAGAAGGACTTTGGCTGGGTAACCAAAAGGATTGTTATAGAGTAAACTGAGGCCTAAAGGTGGATTTCTGTTTACCAGGGACCTCCCTTAATCTGCCTTCAAATGTCAACTACCTTGGGCAAGGAAATCTAGTTCCTGATCAATGTATCAATCTTGGAGCCTGTATCATCTCCAAAACTCCCACCCTGTTGACTGTCATAAAAAGCTCTGCTCGCTTTTCTACCATTTTGCTCTTCTCTCTGGTCACCACCTAAAATGCCACACCCCTGAGAGTTATCCTTGGCAGTGTGATCCCCAATAAATCATTCTTTCTATCCATAGACAGGTCTGGTTCAGTGATTTCACAGAACACTTGTTTATTCACATCTCCTTACCATATCAAGTGTACTGTGATGGGTGGTCTCCTGTCCATGTAATTGACAGCTCAGGTGAATTAACTTTTAAGAGAGGGGACAATAGTATATAATATTTTGGTCAGTTTTAAAAGACATGCCCTTTGTCCAGTGTCAGAAGTAGCTTTCACATTTTATGCTTTTGACCAGGAGAAAGTAGCTTCTCTCCTTGAGCCTCAATAATGCCCAGGAACTTCTCTATCTTTTCTATTTCATAATGTCATAATGTATTTTAAATCTTAAGGAGAGGCAATTTTGATGCTTCCCTTTGTGTGTGTGTGTGTGTGTGTGTTACCAAGAAAATAGCAGTTAAGGTTACAACCTTTGACTTCAAAAGAGGAGTCTATCCTTAGTAGCTTCTAACCCTGTTTTGAGGCTAGGCTGATTACATGACAGGCTTCAAATTAAGGAGACCAGGTCATAATCGCTTTTTCCAAGAACTGGGCAGTTCAGGCAAGTCCAGGCCTCAGAAGCTGTCCCACCACCTGGCCTGAGGCAAAGACAATGGGTCAACAGCTGTTTCTAGACCTTCTCAGTCAGCTACTTCATCAGCAACAGTTTCCAGACCTCCTCAGCAAGTTTCCAGCCCCCACACCCCAGTAATGGAATATCTGTAGAGATGGAACAACAGATTAACATAGAAGTCACCTACCCTGGAATTCTCGAATGTGCTTTAAATCAGGCCTGCTAGCTCATTTGATTGTCTCTGTATTCTGATTATGGGAGACCCCAGCATGGTAGACTTCTGCAGAATAAACTCTTTGCATTTACATACTATTTGAGTTCAGGGTATCATTCTTGAATGAATCCTGGACCCTAACAGCTTGTGGCTGTCTCTACCCAACATTAGAGCTGGAAGCTAAGCTTGTTTTTGTTCTTTTTGCTGATGAGCTGAATGAAGACAGACTCCCCTAGATTCTTTCTTGGTGGTTATTTAGATCCTGGTGCCCTGAGGAGAATGTTGGGACTGGCTCTTTGGTGGGCAGAAAAGCATGGTCATCCTTCCCTTTAAGAGCAGTTTATTTCACTAAGAAATTTGCTTTTTGTAGGTTAGGATTGTGAATCGTCTCTGTGAACATTAGTCTAGCTTTATTTTGCAACATCACAACCTTTCAGTTTGTAATAACACAAGTTTTATAGATTCTCTATATCAGGCACTGTTGAATATAAAATGTAATGGTTTTAGCACATGCAAATTAATTTTTTCTAACTCCATTAGATTAAAAATGCACTGGTATGAGCAAAAATAGGTTAGGGCTTCACCAGAGAGTGAGTTTTAATGAAGGAGTGTTGCTAACCTAATGAAGTTGCTTTGTATCTATTACATGCATTATTACTGATTACCTTATCATGATGCTTTATTTCTAGAGACCATTAAAATGATTTGTACATTCCTCAGTGGAAGTTGGAGAAAGGGATGGTAAGCCTCATTCTGAGCTCCAGAGTATAAAATCGTTTCCCACCTTCAAATATGCCTGGTCCTCAGTCTACTTGAATGTTTCAAGGCCAGTCTTTCTAGTAGAATTTGCTATTTAATTGCAAGTAGATATCTAATCAGGGAGGATCATCATCATATTGAGTTACTCATTATCATATTAATTTCATAAAGATCATTCTCTTTAGCAAAGCAGTGTCCAAAATAATCCCTGCCTTGAACATTCAAGGCTAAACAGTTGCCTGATTGTAGGATTACATAAACACCCATAAAGATTGTATTAAAATGTAGCTTCTGGTTCTAGAGACTTGTTGAAGAGTTAAACAGGCTTTATTTCAAACAATTTTCAAGGTGATGTTGGTCTCACCAGACTAGAGATTGTGTTTGAATTGCCAACTAACAGTGATTTCTATTGTTTGAAGGCAAAAGAATCTTAGCTAATACAATACATTTACCCAGTTGCAAGTCCATCTTACAAGTTCTTACTTACTTTTTCTACTCATTATCTAAGAATTAATTATAATTACATTTCCTTTATGAGATCTTTCTGAAATTATTATACCCTCCTTTCTCTTCTTATTGATGATTTGTGGTACATAAAACCTCTAATGCATAATATGCTGTTTAATTGTCTTAGAGGTAATCTACTTGCCAATATCGAATTGTATTAAGTGGGAAATTCCAAAAATAAACAATTCTTAATTTTAAAATAATATTTATTACAGTATATTGCTATACTTGTATTACTTTTCTTTGTTTCTTTTTATATAGTAAATTAATATTCATGTTTTACATTACTAATTGTTAACCTCTTCTTATACCTACTTTATAGGGTATACTTTATCATGAGCATGTATATAGAGGATAAACCATAATATAGACGTTGGTACTGTGCAGACTTTCAAACATTCACTAAGAAATTTTAGATGGGAACATACAACCTACAGATAAGAGAATCTCTCTTTCTTTATAGATGATAAATAGATAGATAGATAGATAGATAGATAGATAGATAGATAGTAGATGGGAAGATATAGATCTTAAGTTACCATGACCTACACCCAGGAATTGGAATGGAGCAGACAGTTACCTAAAACCTGTTGAATTAAAGGCATATGAAAAAGAAAAGTGACTAGTACTATTACCTTACCTAGGACATAGAATGCTAAGAATAAAAGGAGAAGACATCACAAAGCAGATTGGAAGAGTGTCCTAACACGGCTTCCAGTCTCCATGACCCTGGAGGGTTGAAATATTTGTATAGGATTTTGACCAGAATAGCAGTTCATTGCCCAGGAAGAAAAGATGGATCTGGACATGCATGTGTTCAGGTCATATGTGCAAAGCCCCACTGCTTCATGTAGCCCAGATGTCTTTTGGTCGAGGCACTAACTAGACAGTCCCCTGGGTTCAGTGCTTTGTTTCAAACAAAAGGAGACAAAAGAAAATAATATTGTGAAAGCTGACTGCCACCACAGAGACCATCTTTTAACTTTCTTATTTTAAGGATGAAGAAGATGAGGTTCAGAAAGAACAGGTTAGAGATGAACAAATCTTTGCCTAGAGCATGGGCTTTCATTTAGTAGGATGTTGCTGCTCTGTGGCTCTAATCAGTCTTGGGAGAATTCTTAATCTATATTGACACTCGTTCCCCCAGCACCCTCATAATATGCATTGTTTCCTTTGATGGAGCTGAAGCATCCTAAGAGAGAAAGAGCCATGAAGTGGCAGAAATAGGCAGGCCCCATAATGTGTGGGACAGAGAGTGTAGCACAAATGTGACCTATTCCAACTGCCTTTTCCTTATTCCACTTGCTCTTTGATCTCTGCAGCATCCTATTGCTTCAGATGAATTCAATTAGACATAACTGTCTTGATGTGCTCTATTTTTGTATGAGGAGATTACAAATTTTCTCTGGGGTAAGGATTTAGATGGGGAAAATATATACCTGCATACATACATAAATACGTGTGGTATGTCTGTATGTGCAAAGAAAAAAATTCCCATTGAATGGTAAGGCTCATTTTCCAGAGATTGCTCTTCTTTTACCATGCTCTACTGTGCTGCTTTATGGAAGGCTGAGTGGGGTGACTGGTAAAAAAGAGATTCATTCAAAGTCCTATGCTCATTCAGGACTCAAAGCAGACCTGGAACAGCTAGGTACACTGTAGCAGATATACAAAAATAGTTTTATAAAAAGAAAAACAGGAGCAAGAAAAGCCACTCAAAGCCATCCAAACCAAGCCCTTATTGCTTCCATGTGTGGATTTATTTCAGCTTGTGGAACAATAGTAAGACCTGTAAATGAAGAGATGACCGTTTTGTTTTAGAGCAAATTTCAACATTTTTCTGTGAAGCTATGCTATATCATGCTCTAGCAAGAAACAAAAAGGAAGAGAAATTGGGCATAAAGATTCAAAGAGCTGTAAAATGTTTGATGTCTCAAAGAGCCATGAATCAAGTGATGTCAGGCTTTCTTTCATGTTTTTCATCTTGTGCTCATTTGAACACATGCATTTATTGTTCTAACTTAAGCCCATGGTAAACACCACCAATATTTTCAACAAATGATTTTTTATAGAAGAAAACAAACATCACTGGAATGAGATAGCTTGATATAGATGGTTACTGAATGATTCTTTTTTTCTCTAAAAGTCTGACTTGCTTTTTTTTTTTTTTTTAATCGGGGGAAAAATCTCAAGTGAGTTAGTATGGATGGCTTTGCTATGGTTGCTTAGAAAAAAAAATGGCAACATAAAATTGAAAACATAAATCGTATACTCTGCATTTATAAACCAAAACCAGGTAACAACATGCAAAAAAAAACCCACTTGCTGTCCTCTAGAATAGTTATTTATGTAGTAAACACACCTTTGCCACAGTGAGACACATTAGAAAATAATTAAACTCACTGGGTCATCTCCATTTTGAAGCCATCTTGATTTAATGCTGCACAGGGAAGTAATTAGATGAATTTGAAACCACAGTCTTAGGGGAGAAAAATAGGGCAGAATGTATTCCAAGATAGGATTGCAGGCAGCCTGAGCTACCACTATTATGCAGAAAAGAGTCTAAAAATAAAAGTGGCACACAAGCTATGGAGGACTTCTTACTGAGTAGTGTGCAGGCTGGCTTTTCAGTGTCTAGTGGCTCTGTTTGCAAATGCTGGGAGTTCTCCGCCTTCTGAATCAGGAAGTACTTTATAAAACACCCACTTCTAAGTTTGCACAGTAGAAAGACTCTCAACTTGCTTTATAGAGGCACTTACTTTCATCTCTCTCTCTCTCTCTCTCTCTCTCTCTCTCTCTCTCACACACACACACACACACACACACACACACACACACACACACACACATTCTCTCTCTCTTTCTCTCTTCTACATTCTCCGGTTTTTCCTATGTTCTCACTTCCAGAACAAACTTGGAATGTGTAGGTAGAAAGACAAATAATTCCCACTGGAGAAATTCAGACACAAATAACATTCTAAATGGCTGAAACAGTAAGAGTAGAGTAGATAACAGCTTAGGTCCTCAAATCATATAGACCTAAGTTCATGTCCCTGATCTACTGTATGCACTTTGGATTTAGGTTCACATTTAGCTCATGCTTAAGCCCCATATACAGTGGAGACTAGGATATAAGCAGTAAAGAATATTATGTTTTAGGCTCCAAATTAATATCCTGGCACAGACCTGAAGCTCTTGGGATTTGGAGAATAAGGAATTAGCCAAAAACAAATATGCATGCTTGACACTAAGTGTCATAGTCTGTACTTGTGGTTTGGAACATACACTCTGAAAGTTTTATCTTCCTTGAGTATAGGAGCTAAGTCTAGTTACCTTTTGCAGCCTTCCCAGTGCCCTACCGTCCTGCCTGGCACTGGACAGGTAACCAAATAGGACATTGTGCACGAGGCAGAGAGCCATAACCTTCTAGGCTTTTTGTTGTCAGTGTTTTCTAGGTCATATGAACTGAGGACTCAGGGGCAAAGGCATGCTGGAGTACTACTGTAGTGGGTCAAAATTCATTGAACCTGAAGATAAAAATGAAGCTGTAAGATGGCAATGCCTTCTAAGGCATGTGTTCATGACCCAAGCAAGTATTTAACGCTCACAGTACCAAATTCCATGTGTTATATAGAAATATAGGGGCCACTGAAGCTTATTGGGGAGCCACTATCACCTTGGAATCTTTTGAGAATTCTTTTCCCATTTGACCCATTCTTCCCTCCTTGTGCCTTTTTTTCCAACCTCTAGAAGACACTTCTATTTACAATGCTTCCTTGGCCATGGGGAGAACAGCTTAGTGACCCATGGACCTCCGGCTGACCCAGAGTCTCTGGACTCCTCTGAGGAGGATAATTACGTTTCAAAGGGCAGGCACTGTAACAGTCTTGGCACACTCTGAGAAATTCAGAAAGAACAGCTATCAAGGATAGGACTGGGTAGGAAAAGCAGGGGGTTTTCTCTTTTTTAATGGCTTTGTGCACCTGCTAGCAATCTCTTATTCACCTCCTCACTGGTGTATTGACTGGATTTTTTTTAAATGAGACCTTCCCTAGGTGTATTTGGCAAAGGATGTATAGAAACTATTTATTCTCTGCTTCCCATGAACCCTGCAGGCTCCCCTCAAATCATCCAGGACTTCACTATTTCCTTCCTTATTTCTTGCCACCTGGTGTCCTGTCAGGCCAATTTTTGACTGCAATTGTTTTTATCTGCTGAGATGTGCTTGGCAGAATTACTACTCCGAGAACAACTTTGCTCTAGAGAAAATGACATAATCATTTGCGCTAGAGATTGTAGGACCAAAGCCCTGGTCTTGAGAATCATCCACATGCGGTGAACACACCCAGCAAGAGTTGTGGAGCATACCCAGTGAAGTCTTCATTACTACCAGCAAAAAGTGGCTCCCTCCTATCATGATAGCTCAAACACATGAAATACATGGTAAAGTGTGGGGTGAGAAAGGTAGGCTCTTGTGCCAGATAGTTTGAATCCCAATTCTTGTTCTAGCTCTTATTGATTTTATGACCATGAACAAGTCATATGACTTTCCCAGCCTTAGTTTCTTTCTTGATAGCATGGGAGGAAACAGCAGGTACTCCTAGACTATTGTGTGGGTTCCATTGGGTAATCGATGCAATGTCCTTGGCACAATGCCCTGCAAAGGTTAACTCTTCTAAAATTTTTAGAAATGTTTTTTAGACTTTTGAAATTTTGTCCATGATTCAAGTTCACGCTTTCTTATTCCGCCCCCCCCCCCCCCTTTGGCAAAGGTCTCTAAGGGATAGAGCATGTCTGTTAGAGGTTTGGGAAAGTACTTTGAGACCCAAATTAAACACTCTCTAAGTAGGTGGTCTAACATTGGGGGATTAGACCAGGAAATGATGGGCTCTGGGCTCTGCCAGTCATTCCTGTAGGCTGAGTACTCAAATATGCCAGAGGCCTCTCCTGGCTGTTAAAGCATCTGCTTAGACTGTATTTGTTTGTCTAACTGCCAGATCCTGGGGCACTCTGATGCTTATGTTCATCTTGAAGCTGTTTTAGTATTTACTAGCTTTAAAAAAAAATCATTGGGATTTAAATATGAAAACTAACAGTAAAACAAGGGTAATATTCCAAAATCAGACATGCAAAATCAGGACAGATAAGTGTATACCAAAACCAAACATTTAGAAGTTATGGTAGCTATTGACAATGTAGCAACAAAATGAGCCAAGGATTATTGACAGGACTCTGCAATAAACTCATCAGTGCTATCACTGCATGTTGGGGATCCTTAATCCAAAAACTGAAAATCTAAAATTCTCCAAAGCCTCAAACTTTTTGGATGTCAGATGTACAGGTAGAAAATTCTACATGACTTAATACTATAGCCGACAGGTAAATTGTAGTTTACCATGTGTAAACCCAGCATCAGACTATTTGCCTAAGGTGCATAAGAAAACATAAATGAGTTTTGTGCTTAGAATTGAGTCCTATCCTTAAGATACCAGATTAGACATAGGCAAATGCATCAAAATCTGAGAAAACGTAAAATTCTTATAACTTCTGATAAGGGACACCCACTGTGTATTGGATTTCTACATACTGCATTGTGTAGTCACTGAGTTTATGTATTGCCACTTTCTTCCTTAGGGTAAATCATAAGACTTTTCTCATTCTGGTCATTGTTTAGGAAAAAAAAAAAAACAAACTGTTTTTAAAAATGGATGTTACAAGTAAGAAAAACGATATCAATGACTTAGCAATTTAACTCCACTTTAATAACTAAATGTTGAAGCTTTAATATAAAGTGTCCCCCACGGATTTATATATGAAACTCTTGGTCTCTAATTGGTGGTGCTATTCAAGAAGGTGGAAAAACTTTGGGAATAAGGGCTAGCTGGAGGTTGTGGGTCACTGGTAACATGCTTTTGAAAGCTACATCTGGTCCCCAGGCCTTTCCTCTTGCTCTACCTCCTGTCTATTCTGAGACGAAAATCTTCCCCAGCCACATGGTCTCAGTGGCATGATGCTCTGCCCAAGCACAGGAGGCCAGGGGATCATGGACTGAATCATCCACAACTAAAAATAAATAGATCTTTTTCCTCCTTTAAGTTGCATATATTTTGTTCACAGCTAACTTCTATACTCAGTATGCTACAAGTTTTCCAGACTCAAACTTATTTTCTGGAGTGCCTTTAAATATCTATGAAGCCCTAGAGAATAGGATATAGTTCTCCAATGATATTTAAAAAGAAGTATGAACGCATTTTTTGCTACCTGTTCCAGTGGTATTAGTGATGCTAGGCAAACTCCAATATGCACAAGCCTTTGAGTAAATTTGAAGGCAGAATGGCCTGAACAGTGCAAAGTAAGTTAGTAAACCAAACCTAGAGCCTTTAAAAGAAATCCTGGATTGCACCCCATGACCTGTAGGTAACATGTTACTTTCTGCCTACACAATTATTGTCATTGGAAAGAGATGTCTAAGGCATCTCTACATGAACAGAATTTACTGAAAATAACTCGTTATTAAAGAAAACAAACAAATTGTCTTTTTGATACAGATTATGAAATTAAAAGGCCCTGGGCCCAGTGTTTTTCCATCTTGCCCTCAGGAAAGCATGCCTCAAGGAGTGTGGCCTCTCCTACCCTCAGTCTGCCAGTATCTGTGCTGATCTCCAGTGGTTTCTATATGGCCTTTTTCAAGATACATTTACATTTGTCAGAAAGTGTCTTGACCATGGAGCCATGTAGAAGATGCAGAAAATCCATTTGTTTTGAACATCACCATCTCAAGCCCTTTTATTATACAGATGAAAAGCTGCAGCAAAGAGAAGGTCTGATTAGCTTAAGATCATGTATGTAACCATAGAATAGAAGGTGCCCTAACACCCGATTCCTTATTTGCTGGACTCTCTCCAAATGTGACGTTCTGCAGCCATACTAGACTCTTTGCCAGCAAAGCAAGCATTTTCACATGACTTTAGTGAGCTCTGTAAGACAGCCCTGAATCACATTGCCTGGTGGAAATGAAGAGTAGAGTGTTTTGATAAAGTTGCCACTTTTGTTTTTTCCACTAAGGATTTGCCTTTGAAACTCTCTTAAGGAGTTAAAATTCTCCACAGTTGTCAGTAATTGTGTATATGCATAAATAGGCAGTGCAATTCAATAGAGGAGTTAAATATGTGATTAAGAGATATCTTACAATCAATGGGAAATTGTCTTAGCTTAGCATAAAGTGTTTTTTGTTGTAGTGGTGGATAGAGGCTTCTTTTCCATTAGTCTTTTGAAGCTTATTAATTGTGATAAGGATGGTTTAAACTGGCATTTTCCTCATAGGAATAGTACTGTCTTACAAAATTTTAGCTTGCTCAACATTCACTGAGTTTAAGAATATTATATACAATATTGAGATCTACATTTTCTTCTCATCCTAACCTTGAGATGAACTCTGAGTTTAGTAATTTCTGCTTCACTGTGATGTTACTAGACTATGACCCCAGAAAAATCTCCAAACAATATGCCTTGTGAACAGAAAGTGGAGAAAGCTAATAGAGGGTAGGCCCTTGTGAATTAAAGCATTTATTAAGCTGGGCACAGAAAGTAATGCCTCTCAAACTTTAGCATGGCTAGGGCTTATTAAAACACAGATTATTGGGATCTTCCCACACAGTCTCCGATCTAACAAGTTCCCAGGTGACTGATTCTGCTGGCCCAATGACCATACTTTAGGAACCAATAATGTAATGTATTTTAATATATGTTTCCAAAGAACTTACCTTTTAGGGAGTACCTAGTGAATCATCTTGTGCTGGGAGAGCTGATGGAAGTACATCGTGCAAAGTCAAAAATAACTGGGTCTTCATGTGCAGTTTCTCAGGCTTGTGACCTAGATCACAAACTCAAGCAATAAACTACAAGCAGGGACTTGTAACTTTAAAAACCACTAGTGGGGAGACTACAGAGGCAATGGAATCCTCAGGGACTTTCTAGCTTAGTAAACATCCCAACTAAAAGAACAGATGATACAGTTGGTGATGCTTTGAATGTCTACTTTTGATAAAATCTCTATAAAAGAGATAACATGAATAATGTGTTTCAAGTGTTTTCTTTACATCCTAATTTAGATAGTTTATATTATGATAAGTATATTTTTTCATGAATAAACCTACTCATTCTTTTTAACCATCCTTAGGTAAGCACCCTTTTTGATGTTTTACAGATGGAAAGACTGAAGTCCAGAGAAGATTAAGTGCCTAAGTTCATGCTCTTATGGCTAATAAGTAGAAATAAGTGTAGGTGTGAAGTTTAACCCTATGGTACTAGACATGTGTGTCATCATATTATCAGAATAAGTCCACTGAATCTCAGGTTGCAAGAGAAAGAATGATAAGTAGGGAAACCTTTCTGAAGATGACAAGTGACATAGGGATTAAAAACAGTAAACATTTGTGCTAGAAATGAGAGTGGCTTTCCACACTTAGATGGTAATATGCTGGACCCATACTCTCTTCTTAGGATGATCATGTGAAAAGGTAAGGATGTGGATAATAGCAAAGAAACAGTTGAAGGCCTAGCCAATAAGAGCAGGAAAAAGAAATTACTGGCTACCATAGAGGATGGCATAAAGGCAACCAGGGCAAGGCTGCTTTGAGATGGCAAGCAAGAACAGATTTGAACATCACTGGCACAGTCTCAGGAATCTGGCTCATTGAGTTAATTTGCATCTTTGGGTTTTGCAAGCCATAGGGACTGGGCCCAGGCCCTTTTGATGTGAATCTCTTCATCTGTAGTCATTTGCTGGTCATGGCACCTTATTTAAATTATTGTTGTGATACTTACATGAAGCAGCATACATAAAATAAACTGTTGAGCAGCAGGCCTGCAGAAGATCTTCTCTTGCAGTTAACATTTTAGAAAATGTCAGTTCCTAACTTACTGTATATCAAGCAGCATCTTAACCTAGTGGTTTACATGGTGGTCCCAGACCAGCTGCATCAGCAGAATCTGGAACTTGTTAAGATGCTTCTAGAGATGCAACCCAGCAGGTAGTGGGACCAGGACTTGTATTCTATTATTGTTTGTGTATGGTTGAGTTTCAAGTATTATACTGCAGTACAGTGATGTGGGAGATAATGGAGCCTTTAAGAGCAGTGCTTAGATGGATGTCTTTAGAATATTGGAACAGCTAGAACAGATTAAGGTAGTGCTCAAGGGATTCTTGAGAGCATCATAGAATGAGTTGGTGTAAGAGGACTCTAATCACCATTCTCTGGCTTTCTACTGAATGGTGTCAAGTTGTATGCTGCCACTATTTCTAGCACAAAACAATGAAATCAGGTAGTACTGGGAGGGGGGCACGAGCAATTACCAGAATTTGAGCAATGCTGTTTATTCTTTCAATATCCAAAAATATGAACTCAATAAACTTATATATTTCTTCTTGTAAAAGTAGTCTGTCTCTAATGTTTTTGTATAGCAATGAATAGCTAACTAATACACACTATATTGAATTTTTTCCCAAAGTCTAGGTACCAAAACAGTGAGGTCAGTAGCAGAGGGTTTTGTCTAAGACTCATGAGATCATGGGTTTTATCTCTAGAACTGCAAAGCTAAAATAAAACAAAACAAAAATTTCAAAAATCTCTTACCTCTTAGCCTTACTATATTTCTTTTCATTCCCTTCCCTTTCTAATTATTATGTCATAGCTTGTTTCATCTGCTGTGATGTCAGTGGTGTCCTGTACTCAAGAGAAGTATACCTTTTTGGACCCATTGCTTTATAACATCCATATTGCTTTGCAAGGGACTGGCAATAAATGACAGGCTAGAGACAGTATAGGCCAGTCTAGTCAAATACCTTCATTCCTTCCTGAAGTAGAGAAGTAGGAGATAGAAAACACCATGGTCAGCAGTGTCAACTCAAATTAAAAAGAATAGTGAATGTTAGGGGGACCATTAAACACATTATTTTGACCTGTTCTGACTACTTAAATGGAGTTCATTTCATTTTGCAAATAGAAAGATTTGAATTTCATGACTAGACCGCACCATCAATGTCCAGGCACGCAATGTGATCTTGAGTCACCTTAAAGTTATCAGATTTTTATCAATATGCTTTTAATCAGCAAGCATATTAAGATTTTGTACTGAATATCTATGCTCCAAATACAAGGGCAGCCACATTCATTAAAGATACTTTAGTTAAGCTCAAAGCACACATTGCACCTCACACAATAATAGTGGGAGACTTCAACACACCACTTTCACCAATGGACAGATCATGGAAACAGAAACTAAACAGGGACACAGTGAAACTAACAGAGGTTATGAAACAAATGGATCTGACAGATATCTACAGAACATTTTATCCTAAAACAAAAGGATATACCTTCTTCTCAGCACCTCACGGTACCTTCTCCAAAACTGACCACAGAATTGGTCACAAAACAAGCGTCAACATATACAAAAATATTGAAATTGTCCCATGCACCCTATCAGATCACCATGGACTAAGACTGATCTTCAATAACAAAATAAATAATAGAAAGCCAACACACACGTGGAAACTAAACAACACTCTTCTCAATGATACCTTGGTCAAGGAAGGAATAAAGAAAGAAATTAAGGACTTTCTGGAGTTTAATGAAAATGAAGCCACAACATACCCAAACTTATGGGACACATTGAAAGCATTTCTAAGAGGAAAACTCATAGCTCTGAGTGCCTCCAAAAAGAAACTAGAGAGAGCACACATTAGCAGATTGACAACACACCTAAAAGCTCTAGAACAAAAGGAAGCAAGTTCACCCAAGAGGAGTAGACGGCAAGAAATAATCAAACTCAGGGGTGAAATCAACCAAGTGGAAACAAGAAGAACAATTCAAAGAATCAACCAATCGAGGAGCTGGTTCTTTGAGAAAATCAACAAGATAGATAAACCCTTAGCCAGACTCACTAGAGGGCATAGGGAAAGTATTCTAATTAACAAAATCAGAAATGAAAAGGGAGACATAACAACAGACCCTGAAGAAATCCAAAACACCATCAGATCCTTCTACAAAAGCCTATACTCAACAAAACTGGAGAACCTGGATGAAATGGACAAGTTTCTAGACAGATACCAGGTACCAAAGTTAAATCAAGATCAGGTTAATGATCTAAACAGTCCCATATCCCCTAAAAAAATAGAAGCAGTCATTAATAGTCTCCCAACCAAGAAAAGCCCAGGACCAGATGGGTTTAGTGCAGAGTTCTATCAAACCTTCAAAGAAGAACTAATCCCAGTTCTTACAAACTATTCCACAAAATAGAAACAGAAGGTACTCTACCCAACTCATTCTATGAAGCCACAATTACTCTGATACCTAAACCACATAAAGACCCAACAAAAATAGAGAACTTCAGACCAATTTCCCTTATGAATATTGATGCAAAAATCCTCAATAAAGTTCTCGCTAACCAAATTCAAGAACACATCAAAACAATCATCCATCCTGACCAAGTAGGTTTCATCCCAGGGATGCAAGGATGGTTCAATATACGAAAATCCATCAATGTAATCCATTATATAAACAAACTCAAAGACAAAAACCACATGATCATCTCGTTAGATGCTGAAAAACCATTTGACAAAATCCAACACCCATTCATGATAAAAGTCTTGGAAAGATCAGGAATTCAAGGCCCATACCTAAACATGATAAAAGCAATCTACAGCAAACCAGTAGCCAACATCAAAGTAAATGGTGAGAAGCTGGAAGCAATCCCACTAAAATCAGGGACTAAACAAGGCTGCCCACTCTCTCCCTACCTATTCAACATTGTACTTGAAGTCCTAGCCAGAGCAATTCGACAACAAAAGGAGATCAAGGGGATACAAATCGGAAAAGAAGAAGTCAAAATATCGCTTTTTGCAGATGATATGATAGTATACATAAGTGACCCTAAAAATTCCACCAGAGAACTCCTAAGCCTGATAAATAGCTAAGGTGAAATAGCTGGATATAAAATTAACTCAAGCAAGTCAATGGCCTTTCTGTACACAAAGGATAAACAGGCAGAGAAGGAAATTAGGGAAACAACACCCTTCTCAATAGTCACAAACAATATAAAATACCTTGGTGTGACTCTAACTAAGAAAGTGAAAGTTCTGTATGACAAGAACTTCAAGTCCCTGAAGAAAGAAATTAAAGAAGATCTCAGAAGATGGAAAAACCTCCCATGCTCATGGATTGGCAGGATCAACATTGTAAAAATGGCTATCTTACCAAAAGCAATCTACAGATTCAATGCAATCCCCATCAAAATTCCAATTCAATTCTTCAACGAATTAGAAAGGGCAATCTGCAAATTCATCTGGAACAACAAAAAACCTAGGATAGCAAAAACTCTTCTCAAGGATAAAAGAACCTCTGGAGGAATCACCATGCCTGACCTAAAGCTGTACTACAGAGCAATTGTGATGAAAACTGCATGGTACTGGTATAATGACAGACAAGTAGACCAATGGAACAGAATTGAAGACCCTGAGATCAACCCACATACCTATGGTCACTTGATCTTTGACAAGGGAGCAAAAACCATCCAGTGGAAAAAAGACAGCATTTTCAACAAATGGTGCTGGCACAACTGGCGGTTATCATCTAGAAGAATGCGAATTGATCCATTCCTATCTCCTTGTACCAAGGTCAAATCTAAGTGGATTAAGGAACTCCACATAAAACCAGAGACACTGAAACTTATAGAGGAGAAAGTAGGGAAAAGCCTCGAAAATATGGGTACAGGGGAAAAATTCCTGAATAGAACAGCAAAGGCTTGTGCTGTAAGATCGAGAATCGATAAATGGGACCTCATAAAGTTGCAAAGCTTCTGCAAGGCAAAAGACACCGTCAATAAGACAAAAAGACCACCAACAGATTGGGAAAGGATCTTTACCTATCCTAAATCAGATAGGGGACTAATATCCAATATATATAAGGAACTCAAGAAGGTGGACTCCAGAAAATCAAATAACCCCGTTAAAAAATGGGGCTCAGAACTGAACAAAGAATTCTCACCTGAGGAATACCGAATGGCAGAGAAGCACCTGAAAAAATGTTCAACATCCTTAATCATCAGGGAAATGCAAATCAAAACAACCCTGAGATTCCACCTCACACCAGTCAGAATGGCTAAGATCAAAAATTCAGGTGACAGCAGATGCTGGCGAGGATGTGGAGAAAGAGGAACACTCCTTCATTGTTGGTGGGCTTGCAAGCTGGTACAACCACTCTGTAAATCAGTTTGGCGGTTCCTCAGAAAATTGGACATAATACTACCAGAGGATCCAGCAATACCTCTCCTGGGCATATATCCAGAAGATGTCCCAACCGGTAAGAAGGACACATGCTTCACTATGTTCATAGCAGCCTTATTTATAATAGCCAGAAGCTGGAAAGAACCCAGATGCCCCTCAACAGAGTAATGGATACAGAAAATGTGGTACATTTACACAATGGAGTACTACTCAGCTATTAAAAGGAATGGATTTATGAAATTCCTAGGCAAATGGATGGATCTGGAGGGCATCATCCTGAGTGAGGTAACATATTCACAAAGGAGCTCACACAATATGTACTCACTGATAAGTGGATATTAGCCCAAAAACTTAGGATACCCAAGATATAAGATACAATTTGTTAAACGCATGAAACTCAAGAAGAACGAAGACCAAAGTGTGGACACTGTGCCCCTTCTTGGAATTGGGAACAAAACACCCATGGAAAGAGTTACAGAGATAAAGTTTGGAGCTGTGAAGAAAGGATGGACCATCTAAAGACTGCCATATCCAGGGATCCATCACATAATCAGCTTCCAAACGCTGACACCATTGCATACACTAGCAAGATTTTGCTGAAAGGACCCAGATATAGCTGTCTCTTGTGAGACAATGCCAGGGCCTAGCAAACACAGAAGTGGATGCTCACAGTCAGCTATTGGATGGATCATAGGGCCCCCAATGAAGGAGCTAGAGAAAGTACCCAAGGAGCTAAAGGGAACTGCAACCCCATAGGTGGATCATTATTATGAACTAACCAGTACCCCAGAGTTCTTGACTCTAGCTGCATTTGTATCCAAAGATGGCCTAGTTGGCCATCACTGGAAAGAGAGGCCCATTGGACTTGCCAACTTTATATGCCCCAGTACAGGGGAATGCCAGGGCCAAGGGGTGGCGGTATGTGGGTGAGGGACTGGGGGGGAGGGGGAGTATATTGGGGACTTTTTGGATAGCATTGGAAATGTAATTGAGGAAAATACCTAATTAAAGAGAGCTTAAAAAAAAAGAACAAAACAAAACAAAACAAAAAAAAAACAAAACAACAAAAAAAAGATTTTCTAAATCTATGAACTCTCTGTGGCTGGAGACTATCATAGCCTGTATGCTCTTTTCTGTAGTGGGCATACATGACCTTCTTTATTTCTCACTTACTTTGATAGCTTTTTTTTTTCTAGACTAGGCAATTTATCATTAAAAGTATAGAATAAGCACTTTGGACCAGGTCTATGAGATTTTGATAATCCTGATCTCTATTTAAAACTGATTCTATCTAAGGACTATAACAAATACTAAGCTAAAACTGTCATTTAAATTTTCTGTCCCCATCCTGAATGCTTGCAGTTGTAGCATTTGAAGTGTGAGTGTGTGTGTGTGTGTGTGTGTGCTCACATGGGCGCTCACGGACGCATGCATGTGTATGAATTGGGTGAGATAAAGCTGAGGCACAACGATTCTGAGTTCGAAGCCAACCTGGCCTCCATAGCAAGATCTTGTCTCCAAACATAAAAACAAGCAAATGAACAAAAATTAGGATTTTAGGCATGCCTAATTTCTGTACAAAAAGAAAGCTCCTCTTGCCATGGCAAACCTAACCACGTTCAGAGAAAGGGTATTTTGTTAAAAGTTTCTTGCTGATTATTATTTTCACCTTTGTGAATAGAAATTTAAAGATGTGAAGAAATATGAAGATATCTGATGATATCCGATGAGACAGAAAATTGAAAATGAAGATGAAGATTATATTTTAAGAAAATAGGTCTCAAAGGGTTATTTTGCACATTAGGGTGTGGCTCAGAGGTAGCATATTTGTCTAGTATGTGCAAGACACAAGGTTCAATCCATACTACAGAGGACAAAGCTCTAAAGATCATATTACTTGAAAACACATGATTTATGTTAAATAAGCATTCCATAATGTCCTTCATGTTCCCTCCTGATAGAGCAGTAGGGTTGTCACTAGGATTTAGTTTAAACAAACAATTTTTTATTGTAGCTAAATGCATACAATATCATTTTCAACAGTTAAAGTGAATAATCTAGAATGAATGAATTCCAAATGTTGAACATCACAACCTAATGTCAAAGGATTTTCATTGCCCCCACAATGAAACCTCATCAATTCAACAGTTATTCCTCATTCCTTCTCTTCCCCTGCCTATGATAATACCAATCTGACTTCTATGTATTATGAGCCTTTAACAGCTGAGTCATCTCTCCAGCCCACATGCGAATTTCTATGTGACTTCTTTGACACAGAAAAATTTCTAGACTGATACAACACATAGCATGTAATCAGCACTGTCCTTCTTTTATGGCTATGTAATATTTCAGTGTCCGTATATATCATATTTTATTTTATTTTAAGTATAAACTTAGGAACCAAATTGCTAGGCTATTACATGATTCTATCATTAACTTATTGAGTATCTTTGAAAGCCATACAATTTTATATTGCAACTGACAGTGTATGAGGTATCTCATTTCTCTGCATCTTTAACATTACTTGGTACCTTTGTTTCTGTTATTTTGATTTTTGTTTGTTTGTTTGTTTTCAAAATCTAGTCATCCAGGGGATGTGAAATGATATTTCATTATTATTTGGATTTTTTAATTTCCATAATGCCTAACACGACTGAGCATCTTTCCAAGTGCTTTCTGTTGCTGTTTACCTTCTTTTAAAAAAAAATCCTTTTAAGAATTTAAGAAATTCAAGTCCATTGTCCATCTTTTATTAATCTTTTGTTGTTGAGTTTTGAGGAGTTTGTAATGTATTTTGGATATGAGTATCTTAACAGACAAATGTCTTGCAAATATTTTTCTTCTGTTATAATATGGTCAGTTTTTTCATCATAAATTATTTTATTGTCTTTTCTCAAGATATATTTCAGGACATCCTGTTATGCTCTTGATTTGAGACATGACCACATACCACTTCTATGGGAAAGAAATTGATTCTAGAATGTTGTTTGTTTTAGGAAATCAGTAGCACCCTAGCAGCTAGTAACAGTGAAGCTCATGGCAGCCCTCTCATTTTCTGTTCTGAAATAAGAATGACCTATAGAGAAGTCAGCCACTGATTCATTCTGAACATATATCATAAGAAACTACTAAACTTGTGTTGCTTCAGGCTACAGAGATTTGGAAGTTGTTATTTCAATATAAGTTAACCTTTTCTGACTACTACACAAGATCAAGTGAAGCTTGAGTGACTGTCATTAGTCACTGTTCTATTTCTATGAAGAGATACCATGACCACAGCAACTCTTATGGAGGAAAGTATTTAATTGGGAGCTACTCAACAGTGGCACACTTTCCAGTTGTCTACTCCAACAAGGCCACACCTCCTAATCTTTCTTAAAGAGTGACATGCCTGGATGAGGGCCATTCTTATTCAAATTACCACAGTTACCCTAGCTGGCAGTTAACTGCCCTGCATGGTATGATATGTACATGAAAACATGGTGAAACAAAGCAGAGCATTATTGCCTTTGCTTTTGCCTGTGTTTTTATTGCTAATTATCTATTTTAGAAGCCCTGCAATTGGAATGGGGAAACTGGCCCAGTGGTACAGTGCTTGCTTAGCATGCAGGTCTGTGGTGATTTGAATGAAAATGTCCCCCATTGACCCTCAGGTATTTGAACACCTGATTGCCAGTTGATTGCACTGTGTGAGGAGGTTATAGGACATTTAGAAAGTGGTGGCTTATGGAGGAACTACAACAGTGGGGCAGGCTTTGAAAGTTCATAGCCTCAGCCTGCTTTCTGATGACTCTGCTTCATGTCTGTTATTGAAGATGTGATCTCTCAGCTTCCTGCTCCTGCTACCTACTGCCATGCTTTCCCCAACATTGTGGACTCTCATCTTGCACTATTAGAAAGAACACACTCTTTCTTCTATAGCTTGAAATTAGTCATGGTATTTCATCACAGCAACAGAAAAATAACTGATATAAGGCCCTAGGTTCAATCCCACTATCACAGGAAATAAAAAGGAAGGAACACCTTACTCAAATCATTTTGTGATTTGTCATTGCTCAGTTATTAATGTGATTATTTTAAATGTCAGGCCAGGAATGGTGGCACAAGCCTTTAATCTCAGCATACAGGAGGCAGAACCAGGAGGATCTCTTGTTAGTTCAAAGCCAGCATGGTGTCTACATAATGAATTTCAGGACTATATAGAGAAACCCTGTCTCAAAAGTTCTTTCTTTAATGTTCAGTACAGTCAATGAAAGTCCATTATGATGTCACTCCAGACTACCTTATAAATCCTACTTTATATAACTTAAAATATTTTTGATATGGACTATTCTTATTTCTTATTCCTACCACTACCTTTTTTTCATATTGTTTCTTTTTTCATTGGTTATTTTATTTATTTACATTTCAAATGTTACCCTCCTTCTAGGTTTTCCCACCACAAGCCCCCTATCACATTCCCCCTCTACCCTGATTCTATAAGGGTGTTCCACACCCACTCACCTACTCCCGCCTCACCACCCTAGCCTTCCCCTAACCTGAGGCTTTCAGCCTTCACAGGACCAAGGGCTTCTCTTCTCATTAATGCCAGATAAGGCCATCTTTTGCTACATATGCAGTTGGTGCCATGAGTCCCTCTGTGTGTACTTTTTAGTTGGTGGTTTAGTCCCTGGGAGTTCTGGGGTGTCTGGTTGGTTGATATTGTTGTTCTACCTATGGTGGCTACCCCCAGCTCCCCATCACCCACTGTTACACACCAATGTTCAATTTCCTGACCCTTTGTACATCCCCTCCCACAGCCTGGTCCTGCCCCCTTTTCCCTTCCCCATTCTCTCTCCCTCCCAAGTCCCTTCCTCCCTCCACCTCCCATGATTATTTTGTTCCCTCTTCTAAGTGGGACTGAATCATCCACACTTTAGTTTTACTTCTTCTTGAACTTCATATGGTCTGTGAGTTGTATCACCTACCATTACCTTTTTTTTAAAAATTAAACTAGTTTTATACACTTTTTTGTTGCTGGGCCAACTTCACCCATGCTGTAAGTATTTGTGTGCTCATTCATAGAGAACATGCTTGTGCCTTCACTCTGTGTTAGGTAGTTTTCCTCTGTATAATGACAATACCTAGTACACTGTCCAATCTAACATTTTTACATGATTGCTTGCTTACTTTATGGCTTGCCTTCTAAGAATATAGACTTCCTGAAAAACAGAGACCTTGCTGGTATTATTCATTTTATAACAAGTGCCTTGAAGAATATCTAAGCTGTGGTAGGAAGAAAGAATGATTGAATTTGGTTTTTTGGCTCTCTCTCTCTCTCTCTTTTGCAAATGCCTTTGGAATCAAAGTAAAGCCAGAATTCAATATTCAATCATGTAGTCGACATTCTGCTAACTTTCCTACCTTTCATGAACCAATCTTGTAGTCTGAAATCACAATTCACCTTTGGTTCTAAGTGTTTTTGAGTTCATAAAAAGGCTGCCTTTTTCTTATGACAGTTACTGACTTTATAAAAAAATGCCATTTGCAAGAAATGGAATTCAGAGTTGCCTTATTAGTCTGGGGCAGCTCACGCTTCTTAAGTTTTAAGCCTTTTATGAATATGACTATGATTACAGTTCAAGAATATAGTCGATTTTAACAGTCCTTATGTGTGCTTTTACAGCAAATATGCCATTCGAGTTTCATTGATGTGGGGTTCATTACAATTTTACTTACATCTTTTATATGACAGAACTCATAAAATTATTGGAAGTAGGAAAGCTTCTGAGTGTTCTGCCATTTATTGTCTCCTTAAAACAAATAATTAAGAAAAACATTCAATCACCCTAGATCATCTAGCTACTCTGTTGCTTTTATTCCATGTTCACAAACATTTACGGAGCATCCTAAACTTAGTCTTCTGCTAAGTCGGACATAGAGTATCCAAGATGTGGTCTTCTGTCTTTAACAAGTTCACCATTTGGAAAAAGAATAAGGAACACCTAAGACCCTTAGTCATCATCAATATTTGTTTCTAAGTCTTCGGTTGTTACTCAGGGATGTATAGTTAAAGGATGCTAAGTTTGTTTGATGACAGAAGACACTGACACCCAGCATTGCAAAGACTACTACAGAACTATTGCTGTCATAAAACAGAAGACAAAGTTGTATGAGCATACATAGATGCATTATGCTCTCAGGTCTCCCATCGTTTTCTACAGTGATTGGCAACTGTCAATGACAAAAAGTATGAGGATTCTGTTAAGTTGAAGTCATTCATTCTTGTA
This sequence comes from Mus caroli, assembly GCF_978045245.1. Lineage (NCBI taxonomy): Eukaryota > Metazoa > Chordata > Mammalia > Rodentia > Muridae > Mus > Mus caroli. Next base: position 40,920,378 of record NW_028227260.1, on the reverse strand, counting down.
AGTTACATGGGCATCTCTGTTCATTCCTGTCTCACTCATTCTCACAACCTCTGTCTGTATATATTATGGGTATTTTAACCCTACCATTTACAATAAGGAACTTAGTTCTGAGTCAGTTCCCAAATATAGCAACTATAAGCTAAAAGGGCCTAATGATAGGGCTCTGTGCTATTCAGGTCAAAGCATGGCAAGGTAAAGAAGTAGGCAGTGAGAACTCTAGGCACAAGTAGCAATGTACGTAACATCGAGAGCAGAGGCATTATCCACTAGCTCCCCAATATTTATTAACCCTGTTGTTAGTCTTAAATGGACCTCAGTTTTATCCAGATACACATTTCCACCTTGATATTAAGGGAACTACTAATAATTTAGGCTAATTAATGTATGGAATTTCCTTGATAACTGTCCCTTTTTCAACTGTTTGGTCATGGCTTAATTTAGCTGATAAAACAAAAAAGAAAGTACAGAGGGTTTCTAATTATGATTTTTTTTTCCACTTTATGGTAGTGCAAATATAAAATATATTCAGCAGTGCTTCTAGTTTTGAATCTTTTAAAGAATGATATATTTATTTTTATTTTAAATGTGTGATTTTAGGGTAGATCCCATGAATTAAGTACACTTTTGACTTATAATAGTTCCCATTTACCATGTGTTTATTGGATATTACCACACTGTAAGCTGAAGAATATAAGTACTTATATAGACAATAAGGAGAGATTTTCTTCTCTTTTATTCCTCACATTGAAAAGCTTATATTTAGTGGTAATCATCTTGTTATGTATAGGACAGGCAGCTTTAATATGAAGACAAACTGTAGAGAGATTAGCCCCAAATGGGGAAAATTTGAGGCATTTGACACTACTTAAGGAGCTACTGATTACCAACAGACTAAGAATCTGCTGTATTTGGGGCCCCTGATTTTTGAGATAATAAATCTCCTTCCTATCATAGCTTGTTTTAAAACATGTTGTCCTAATTTCATTTCTATTGCTGCATTAAAATATCCCAACCAAAAAAGCAGCGTACAGAAGAAAGAATTTATTTTTAGTTCACAATTCCAGGTTATAGTTCTTGTTTTAGGGACGTCACAGAGACAAGAACTAAGGATAACTAAATGGTCAGATTACATCAATAGATAAGAGCAGAGAGAAACAGACCCATGCATTCCTATGGTCAACTTTCGTTTCCCCCTTTTTTATACAGTGACCCAGGGAATGGTGTCACATACAAAGGACATGCATTCCCACATCAATTACCATAATCAAAACAATACCCACCACCTACACTGAGAAATGCCCAGGAGCCAACAAATGAAAATCTATTCCCAGGTGTTAAGTTGACAATGAAAACAACTACTAATGTTTTTCTGTTATCTAGAATCAAAAGCATCCTAACTGGGATCATTTGATGAGATGAAAAAAAGGAAAAGACACACAGTAGAAGATAAGGAAATTAATTCTACAGAAACATTTCCCCCAAACAATCAGACAAAAAGATGGGGCTGGGGGACAAAACAAAATAAAACAAATAAACCACAAACAAAAAGGCCTGTTTATGACATTTTGGAACTTCAGTCTTATAAGTATCATTGCATAATCCTTTAAGCTCTAATATTTGGTCAGTACATTTTTCCCCTATGGTTTTATTGGTTTAATTTTATCCATGTGTATTCCATAACAGAAATAAGATACATCTATTTTCAAGGGCAAAGAAAAAATTTTGAGTAAAGAATAGGATAAAAAAATAAGAACAAAAACAACAAAACATAAACAAAACAGAAATATTAGAAACATTGATTGTGATCTTTGTAGGCATCAGAGTCAAGTCAGAAATACTTAAATTTTCATTCTTTCCAGGGTGTAATAAGATATTAGAAATAGATTCAGGTTCTCCAGACTTTCCAGTCATGTGAATAGATGAAGAAACAGAAACCTAAGCTTAGAAATCTCAATTGAAAAAGTTAGTAAAGGAGATATGCAAGATGAGATAATCACTGGTGAAAAGTGTTAAATTTAGCTTTTGAGAATGACTACTATTCTGGACTAGGGAATGTTGCTAAGAGGTAAAGCCCTTGCTTGGCATGGTTAAGAAAATGGGTTTATGGATACACTAAATCTCATAGAAGAGAAACTGGGACATATTCTTGAACACATGGGCACAGGAGACAATTCCTGAACAAAACACCAATGGCTCAGGCTCTAAGATCAACAATTGATAAATGGGATCTCATGAAACCGCAAAGCTTCTGTAAGGCAATGGGTACTGTCAGTAGGACTAATTGGTGGCTTAGAGATTGAGAAAGAATCTTTACCAACCCTACATCTGACAGAGGGCTAATATCCAAAATTAACAAAGAACTCAAGAAGTTAGACACCAACAACACAAGTAACCTAATTAAAAAATTGAGCACAGAACTAAACAGAATTCTCAACAAAGTAATATCAAATGGCCAAGAAGCACTTAAATGCCCCAAGTCCTTAGTGATCAGGGAAATGAAAGTCAAAATGACCCTGAGAGGCCACCTCCTTTTTTTGTTTTGTTTTGTTTTTTACATTTTTTAAAATTATTAGATATTTTCTTTATTTACCTTTCAAATATTATACTGAAAGTTCCCTATACCCTCCCTCTGCCCTGCTCCCCTACACACCCACTCCCACTTCCTGGCCCTGGCATTCCCCTGTACTGGAGCATATAAACTTCGCAAGAACAAGGGCCTGTCCTCCCATTGATGGCCGACTAGGCCATCTTCTGCTACATATGCAGCTAAAGAAAGTACCCAAGGAGCTGAAGGAGTCTGCAACCCTATAGGAGGAACAACAATATGAACTAACCAGTACCCCCAGAGCTCATGTCTCTAGCTGCATATGTCTTTTGTTGTGGATTGCCCTGGAGCTGTTTGAATTTTGATGCTAATTCCGCTTCCTCAAGAAGGGCTTCCCTGACAAGGAGTGTATCTCATAATCTGGTGATTTCATGTGAACCTTCTCCCCAGTTTAACTGGTCAAATAAAGGCTAGAACCTGATTAGGCAGTGGAAGGGAAAGGTGGGGCTGGAAGTTTTAGAGAGAGGAGAGGAGGAGGAGGAGGAGGAAGAGGAAGTCAGAAGACTTGGGAGACAGAGGAAGCCAGAGAAAGAGAATGTGTAAGGATGGTGGAGCAAAACCACATGTTCTGGAGGAGCTTAAAGTAGCAAGGGACCTCATATCTGGGGAATAGAGTAGTGTAGTGGTATATCTGCCCAATCTAGGCATGCAGCCTATAAATATTATAATGGAGTTGTGTGTTCTTTGCTCAGGCTTATTGGGGTTGGATACTTACTGTAACACTCATTCTTGAGGAAAATCCTGGAATTTGAGCTCTGGTCTTTCTAATGTGAGAACCTCTACAACATTATAGTAGTGCATGACAGGTGTGCTGCATCAGAATGGTGAACTGGGGAATACTATGAGCAGCTAGAGAGTTAGTGTTCCTTAGGGATGAGCCCCTTCATTTCGTATCCAATGCCAAGGAGTCTGCTCTGAAGTTATGTATATAAACAACACTAGACATATTCAGCACATTGTATTCATATTTTATACTTGTATGTGTATGTTTGTGTGTGTGCATGTGTCTAACAATAATAACTAAAGAAAGAGACCATTAATTTTAGAGGGAGGTGGGGAGGCATGGGACAGGTTAGAGGGATGAGAGGTAAGGGAGGAAATTATGACATTATATTTTAATTTTTAAAATTAAAAAGAAGAAAAGAATTACCTCTGGTGTTTATGAAAAACTGCGAACTCTCAGCACCACTGTAGAGCTTTGAAATTTCCACTTAAAACAACTACTCCAGCTGGATTTTATGCATGTAGATATCTGAGAACTATTGCATGTTCTGTGTCCAAGACAATGAGAAAAAAACAACTGAAATGGAAAACACTCTTTGTGTCATCGATTAAGTTGAAACACACAGCTCCTGGAGATGAAACACAAACATACATGAAAGAAAAATGCTCCACAGTTCAAAGCATTGACTGCTCTTCTAGAGGACCCTGTTCCAATTCCCAGAACCCACATATTGGCTCAAAACCATCTGTGACTCCAGTTTCAGGGGATTTGATATCTTCTTCTGGCCTCTATAGGCATTGCATGAAAGTAGTGTATAAGCACACGTGCAGGCAAAACACCCAAACACACCAAATAATTTAAAATATTAGACACATGCACACATAAGCATGCATATTATAAAAGCAGGAGACTAGTGAAAGGAAGAAAACTCTTGGATGAAGAGAACAAGAGGAAAAACAGAGACATGGCATTGAAGCATATGACCTAGCTGAAAGAAGCTATCTTTATGGAATCCAGCACTATGTACAAGGAATATATGCTAATAAACAGTAAACGATGGGAACTAGAGAAATGGCTTGCTGATTAAGACAGCTTCCTGATCTTGCAGGGATACAAGTTCAGTTTTCAACACTCACATCTGGTGACTCAAAACAGGTAATTTCAGCCTTAGGGGTTCTGACATTCTTTTTTGGTGTTTATAAGCATGTGGCACATGTGTACACATAAATTAAAAAAAAATAACAAAGTAAAATTGCATGAGAAAATACATTTTTATCATGAAAGAAAAAATTATCAGGTATTAACAAAATATTTACTGAAACACTGAATCTCAAGGGGTAGTTCTCTAAAACATTCATCGAATAATTCTACTCCTAAGATTTTATCCTGAGCTTAATTAGAATCATCCATGAAGACTTATGTGGAAGATATTCATAAATAATTCTAAATTAGGTTTTAAGAAACATTGAAAGTAACCTACAGGTCTTAAAGTAGAGAAAAATTTAATTAAATCACATTCATGCCCTAAAGTTAAACATTATGCAACATGGATTAAATCATGCTTTCAAAAACATGCAGTGACACGGAGATGTTCTTAAAACACAAGTAGAAAAATAGCCAAATAAAGTGATTGCTTCTTCCCAAGTTGAGAGCAAATATATTTTAGCATATACATGAAGATATTTATGTGCTGTACTTATACCCAAAGATATTCATTCCATCACTCCCAAAGACTATGAATATATTAACTTCCATGGCAAACTGGACCTGACAGAAATGAAAATATTTAATGACCTTTAGATGGGAAGATTTTTCTGAATTGTCTGAGCTTTAAAGACAGTATTATCTGTCTTTAAACGTTGAAATTTGGACTCAAAGATTGTTCAGCAATTAGTAGAACTTGTGGATCTTGCAGAGGACCCGGGTTTGTTTCCCAGAACCAACATCATAGCATACAACTATACATACATCCAGGGAAGGGAAGGGAAAGGAAGGGAAAAGGGAAAAAGGAAAAGGGAAAAGGGAAAAGAAGGGAAAAGGGAAAAGGGAAAAGAAAAGGGAAAAGGGAAAAGGGAAGGGAAGGGAAGGGAAGGGAAGGGAAGGGAAGGGAAGGGAAGGGAAGGGAAGGGAAGGGAAGGGAAGGGAACGGAAGGGAAGGGAAGGGAAAAGGAAGGGAAGGGAAAAGGGAAGGGAGGGAAGGGAAGGGAAAGGGAAGGGAAGGGGAAGGAAGGGAAAGGAAAGGAAAAGAAGGGAAAGGAAGGGAAAGGAAAGGAAAGGAAGGGAAAGGAAAGGACAGGAAAAATCAAGTAGAAACTTAATTTACAGCCATGAGAAGATGTGTCTGTCTATGAATGAGGATAAACACAACATTGCTGGGTTTGAGGAAGGACACCATTTTAGACAAGAAATTGCAGTTGCCTAAAGAAGCTTGAAAGAAATAAATGCAGTACTACCAATAACATGACTCCAGCCCAATAAGCCCTCCATTAGGATTCTATGGTACATGACTACAGGACAAACCTTTGTGTAACAATAACACTTAAAGACAAAAGAGGCTATCCACTGGGTGGTAGTCATGGTGCAAGGGGCTCAAGGAAGGATAGCTGGTAGGGGTTGGAGGGAGGGACAAGTTTTAATTAAAAAGACCTTTATGTTATTCTAGATATTTGTAATAATGTATTATAGTCTCAAGTAGAAAACTGACACTGTTTAGAAGAAAATACCACCAGAAAGAGTGTGACCTGAGTGATAGTCTTTGGGTGGCATTGTAGGTGATTTTCACCAGCCTGAGAATGCCTGTCCATTTTGGTCTGTCCATTATTGTCTCTAATTAGAAGCAGGAGAGCAGAGAGAAGATTATTAAGAAATTCTTCTCTAATCTTGTGGATATAACCTTATGCATGCTAAAGTATTTCTTTAACATGGATTTTGAAGTGGTGTTACCAAGTCAGAGGTTATATATATTTTTTAAAGTCTGAAAACTTAATGACAATTTCTCTTCAGAAGATTTGTACCAATTTATACCTCAATCGAAATGTTCCCTTCACTGTCATTTTCAATGAATTAGTTATCTTGCTTCTTTAACTTACATTGTGAACCTAAAGTAAATAAATTAAACAAAGCTAAACATTGAAATGAGAAAAAGTAAAATGATGTATTTTCTTTTAAATATGTTTTAATAATTTTTTTATGTTTTTGAGAATTTCATACCATGTGGGTTTTCTTGGCAAATTTTTTATCTGAGTAATGGATTGAAATCATTTTCCTGGGCTGGAGAGATGGCTCAGCGGTTAAGAGCACTGACTGCTCTTCCGAAGGTCCTGAGTTCAATTCCCAGCAACCACATGGTGGCTGACAGCCATGTGTAATAAGATCTGCTGCCCTCTTCTGCTGTGTCCAAAGACAGCTACAGTTTACTCACATAATAAAATAAGTAGATTTAAAAAAAAAAGAAAAAGAAAAAGAAAAGAAAAAAAAGAAATAATTTTCCCTTCCCATTCTCCCTTCAACTCCTCTCATATTCTACAACTTCTTATCAATTTTCTTATAATTTAATATATATTATATATGTATATATGATTTATAAATAAAGGAGTTGAAGAGATCGTTCAGTGGTTAAAAACATTTGTTCTTCCAGAGGTCTCTGGTTGAATACCCAGTACCCACCTGGTGGCTCACAACCATCTATGACTCTAGTCCCAGGAGACCTGGTTTTGATACCTTCTTCTCATTGTTGTGGGCCCCAGACACATACTTGGTACACAGACATACATATAGGCCAAACACTAATATGTAAAAATAAAATAAAAATAGTAAATGTCTCTGAATACAATTTACTGAGTTCATTTAGTATTGCTCATATGCATATGTGTTTTTGGCTGACTACTTGGGACAGTATTAGGCACCTATTAGGCAAAATGTATATATTCTTAAACTGTCTCGTGACATTCACGGCTACTTCACCTTACAGAGTGGCTTTAGGATGCTTCTTCTTAAGCTACTTAAGGTTCTTTTAGGATCATGGATTATTCTTATTGCATGCTTTCTCATTGCTTTTTTGGATTTCAGCAACTTCTCCAAAGTATCAAATAGTCTTTCCCTAATACCTGGAAAGTGCTTCTTCTTTTAAAGACATGCTTCTTTCAAATATAAACTCACTTCTAACCTTCTCCTCACTCTTTATACCTCTATTCAGAAATACTCTCTACAAAGCTGGAAGCACTAGGTTTTTGCTTGTTTGTTTGTTTGTTTGTTTGGTTGGTTTGATTTGATTTGATTTTCCAAGACAGAGTTTCTCTGTGTAGTGTTGGCTGTCCTAGAACTTCCTCTGGAGAACAGTCTGGCCTTGAACTCAGAGATTATCTTGCCTTTGCCTCCTGAGTGTTGTGACTGTAGGCATGTATCACCACCACCAGCTGCATCTGGGCTTTTAATAGATCTGTACTTCCATAGGATTTGAATCTTCTCCCCGCCTGTGGGGATGCTATCAGTCTTCAACCAATTCCAGCCAAGATTCTCCAGTGGGTAAATAACTTTAAGGTGTGTATTCAAGGGATGCATAAATTTTGCAAGAGAAGCAAAATCTATGTGATCCTTATCACTTGCTGTACTATTTTAACGATCATAAAATGAATGATAGATCCCATAGGAGCAATCACTATTGGGGTCCCAGCAACTTATGGATTCAATAGCAAAAATAAGTATCTCAGATCCAGTACATATGATAAATATTTGCACTTTCTACAGCATGTATTTAATATGTAAAAATGCAATGCTTACTATCCTATCTTAATCCAACATAAAAAAATGTATATTTCACATTTTGTTAGTATTCTCATGTCTTAGAAGTTAGAAAACACATTAGCAAATGCTCTAGATAACCAGCTGTCTTTTAAAAGCCTGTCCAAGTAATTTCCCACTGATGCCTTCTTTTTCTCTTGATAAATCTCCCAACAGTAAGCAGTGACATTTAAAATCATCCCTCTGACCTTAGAACTACTCTCAAAGTACTTGCAGTTGTTGATGATGATTGTATTTATCAGACCAAAAAACCATTTTCAAATGTAAAGGCTGACCCAACATTTCTTCCCTTCACCTTCAATCTCCTTCAGTTTATTCAAAACAACAAATAGAGCTAGTCAACCTTGGAGTGAAGTAATGCCAGTGGGGAAAACAAGATAGTGATAAGTCAAAACCAATTTTTTTGTTGTTTTGTTTTATTACCCTTCACTTCCACAGTGGTAGGAAGCAAGTGCATTCAATGTCCTGGTAGAACAGGGAGCAGGCTGCTCTCTATCCTCTAATCTCAATGTAGAAGAAATAGATTTCTTTAAACAGAAAACCCCAGGTAGACTAGTTTTTGGTTTTTGGTTTTTTTTTTTTTTTTTTTTTTGCTTTAAAAGCTGAGACAGAAAATGTTTTCTATCCAATCATTGTGTTGACTGATAAAGGTACAAGAGTTCAGTGACTTCCCAACCCATTTGTTACAATTGCAAGTGAAAGAAAAACAAACAAAATACCAAAATGGTGCTATGTATATGGAGCTACAGAGATTGATTGACACCTTTTTGTGTCATTATAAAACAAACAAACAAACAAACCAAGCAAACAAACTCTACCAGATCATGGGATCTATCTTTTTGAAAAGGCACTTCTCTCACTTGTGAAGACTCTCACAAAGCAGTCATCTGATGGTGCTAGAGCTGGAGAGAATGGAAAATACTGAATAAGTAGATAAACGTTATCGGAAATGTCTGAGCCTTTCAAGCAAAAATGAAGTCAACAGACCTGAGTGGATTTCTGTAACATTTTGAATCTCACATCTTTATCTTCTCAGCAGGAGTCTTAAGCCTTGCATTTTATCCTGCCTTATTTTTCTTCTTTGTGGTGCTGGGGATTGAACCTGAGGCCTCAGGCATGGTAGGAAAGAACTCAACCACATCCCTCAGTTTCCTGTGTTTTATTAAGTACAAGTAAACTTCCCCTTTTTTCTTCAAATTCTCTGTGGTGCTCATTCAATTCTCGGCCTTACCCACCTCAAGGCAAGAAAGTAGCCCTTTTCATTCAAGTACATTCTGTCTAGGAGTGTCAAAAATAATTCATTTCTGTTTCACCTACCCATTTGTTTCTACTTTAACTCTCTTCTATCCATTACCTTATTCTGTTTAGATTTTAAGAGTAATCATGGGGCTAAAGAGATGGCTCAACAGTTAAGAACATATGTTGCTCTTGCAGAAGACCCAAGCTCCATTCCCTGCAACCATGTCTGGAAGCTCACTACTATCTGTAACTCCAGCTTCAAGGGCAATCTGATAAGTTCTTCTGGCTTCTGTGGGCATTTCACTCATGTGCACAACCCTACACCTAAACACACATGTGTACATAAATTTATAAAGACATTCTTAAAAACAGGGTCTCGTGATTTAGACTTGGCTGTTCAAGAACATACTATATAGACTGGGTTGGCCTTGAACTGATAAGAGACTCACTTGACTCTGTCTTGAGTGCAAGGACTAAGGGGTATACCACCTCATCCATCAAAACTACACTTTTTCAAAAAATAATAACCACTCCTTAGCAAATACTAAAAACCATGAAAAACAAAATAGCCTTTCTCAAACCTAAAACTTGTTTTAAGACTCTATTCTTAATGATAGGATATAAGATCTCTTACTAAAAATAAGGTCTCACATTAAAATTCCTTTTTTAAAAATTACATTTAAATATTATAGTGGTTCTCAACCTCCTTAATGCTGTAACCATTTAATACTGTTCCTCCTGTTGTGGTGATCCCCAACCATAAAATTATTTTCATTCCTACTTCATAACTGTAATCTGGCCTCTGCTATGAATTGTTTTTTTTTATTAGATATTTTCTTCATTTACATTTCAAATGCTATCCCAAAAGTTCCCTTTACCCTCCCCTTTCCCTGCTCCCCAACCCACCCACTCCTGCTTCCTGGCCCTGGCATTCCCCTGTACTGGGGCATATAATCTTCACAAGACCAAGGGCCTCTCCTCCCACTGATGGCTTACTAGGCCATTCTCTGCTACATATGCAACTAGAGACACATCTGCTATGAATTGTAATGTAAATATTTCTGGGTTTTTTGATGGTCTTAAGATGACCTCTTTGGGCTGGGCAGGGATGGCACATGCCTTTAATCCCAGCACATGAGAGGCAGAGGCAAACAGATTTCTGAGTTCTAGGTCAGCCTGGTCTACAAAGTGAGTTCCAGGACAGCCAGGGCTACACAGAGAAACCCTGTCTCGAAAAACAAAAACAAAAACAAACAAACAAACAAACAAAAAGCTGACCTCTCTGAAAGGTTCTTTTGACCCCCAAAAGGGTAATACCCACAGGTTGAGAATCACTGATTTATTGTGTGTGGAGGTCAGAGAACAACTTGAAGAAATCAGTTCTCCTCTTATCCCACATGGGTCCCAGGATCAATCTCAAGTTGGCTGGCTTGGGAGCAAGCACATTAGCATGCTGAGTCGTCTCATTGAGATTGAGATTCACATTCTGTACGTGAATTGTTTATTTAATTCTTATATCATTCTTAGGAGGTTGGGCTGAGGATACAACTCAATTGTTTATGTGCTTGTTGGCATGTGTAAGGCTCTAGGTTCAATTCTCAGTCCTGCCAAAGTAAATGAATAAATATTTTTCTGAGGTAGATGTTAAGGTTTGAATGAGGAATATTCCCCCATAGCATCATGTATTTAAACACTTGGTCCCCAGTTGGTGATGCTATTTGGATATGGCATCTGTAGAGGGTAAAAGCTTCCTGTGTACAAATGAAATGTGATTACTCTGCTTCCTGACTGCCAAGTTGGTCTCATGTTCTTGCTGTTGTACCTTTTATACCATGATGGACTGTATTCCATCTGGACCCATCTGGACCCAGTAAAAATCCTATATCTCCTCTAAGCTGCTTTTTGTCAGAATATTCTATCATAGCAGCAAGAAAGTAACTAAGGCAGTAGATAATGCTGTTATCTTTAAATTCAGGCACCTTGCACCAAATCATGAAAGTACCTAGATCCATAAAATCTGACTCAAAAGTCTCAGTTCTTAAGTGATCAATCAATATTAGTGCCCCACAGCTGTTCTCTATTCTCGTTTTCTATTCCTCCTTTACTTTTGTAATCTTCTTTCTCAAAACTTCATTTAATGATTTTTGTTTCTACAACATTAAAATTCGAGACAGGGTTTCTTTGTATAGCCCTGGCTGTCCTGGATCTCACTCTGTAGACCAGGCTGGCCTCGAACTCAGAAATCTGCCTGCCTCTGTCTCCCAAATGCTGGGATTAAAGGCGTGTGCCACCACTGCCCAGTTAAGATTCTTTAACTAAAGAATATTCAGCCGGGCGTGGTGGCACACGCCTTTAATCCCAGCACTCGGGAGGCAGAGGCAGGCGGATTTCTGAGTTCGAGGCCAGCCTGGTCTACAAAGTGAGTGCCAGGACAGCCAGGGCTACACAGAGAAACCCTGTCTCGAAAAACCAAAAAAAAAAAAAAGAATATTCATCATTAACTTTGACCCATAGCCTTACCGCTGCTCCATTGATATCCAGGCCTCATACTATGTTACCTTTGCTCCCCCACCCCTCTTCTCTTCATTTATCATTATAAAAGCATTTAAACTGATAGAAAAAAGTGAGTGTATACAGAGAACATATTCATAGAATCATGTAATACTATAGTACATGTGTTTTTGCCTTTTATATCATTTAACTCAGACTCAGAATATCATATTTTTGTATTTTCTTCCTCCTGAGCATAACAATACCATACAATCCTAATCTGTATTTGACTCTCCAGAAATTCTTTTCTTTGTCCATTTATTCTTATGTCTACTCATTCAATAAATATTTATTGAATATCTATCACATACTGGGCTTTGGGGTACATAGTACTAATATCACACTGAAAACAACATTCCTGCTGTTAGAGAGCTGACAGTTTAGCGTAGTGTAAGGAGTAATTAGCAGAAAACAAAACAAAACAAAACAAAACAAAGCAACAACAAAACATATCCTGTGTTGGACATCGAAAAAGTGATGCATCCAGGAAAAGAGCATTCAGGAAGATCAGCCAACACAATGATATGATGTTGAAGGAGCCTGGAAATCAGTGTAGATGAATGAAGCACAATGATTAGGTGAGAGAAAGGCAAATGCTCAGAGCAGCAAACAGAAACCAGATCATGAACACTTCTGTAGACCAAAAAATGACTTTTTACAATAAGGTAAGATAAAAGAGGTCATTGGAAGAGTCAAGCAAAGTTGTAACATGGTAATGTGTGAAGCAATTCCTCTGTGTGTAGTATTGCTAATAAAGCAAAGGAGGACAGAGGGAAAAGCAGGAAAATGAATGAAAAGATTATCTCAATAATGTCAGGGGCAGTGATTATGGCTTAAAGATGTGTAGTGGGAAAGAAGTTTGTGATATGTGACAAAGTTACACATACAGTGGAAGGAACTAATGCATTGAACTAAGAGATGAACTGGAAAGTGTGAGACAATGAAAAAAATCAAACCCCTTGGTCTGACTGAAAATTATACAAGTTTTGACTATAAAATAACAAATAAAAATTATGTATTAAAGTAAATATAAAATGTTAGGGAGAGAAATAAAGGGAAGAGTGCTTGCATAACATGACCAAGGCCCTGTGTTTAACCACTAGTGTTATTTAAAATAAAATCCACAAAAGTAAATATTTATTGTGAACAGTCCCTTAGTCTAAGATGTTCTCATAATCTTAACTGTATTATACAATGAGTTGTGAGACATCCTGTACAACACCTGCTTGACTAATCCAGTCTTGAATTCTTAACCTACAGAAACAGGAGGAGATAAGTAAAAATGTGTAACTTTAGACATAAAGTCTTGGGATAAGTATTTTATTCAGAGAAAAAACCCTAATACACATTTTGGTACGAGGAGTAAAGTTTATCCAGCTTTCTATTGCCATGACAAAACAGTGAAAGAAACAACTTAAAAGAGGAAATATTTACTGTTAATGGTTTCTCCTTCTTCTTCTTCTTCTTCTTCTTCTTCTTCTTCTTCTTCTTCTTCTTCTTCTTCTTCTTCTTCTTCTTCTTCTTCTTCTTCTTCCTCTTCTTCTAGATTTTATTTATTTATTTTATGTATGTGAATACACTGTTGCTGTCTTCAGGCATACCAGAAGAGGGCATCTGATCCCATTACAGATGGTTGTGAGCCACCATGTGATTGCCGGGAATAGAACGCAGGACTTTTGGAAGAGCAGTCAGTGCTCTTCACCACTGACCCATCTCTCCAGCCCAATTATTATTATTTTAATTAATTAATTAATTAATTAATTAATTAATTAATTGCAGTTCAGTTATTACCCCCCTCTCAGTCCATCCTCCCACAGTTCCTTATTCCATTCCTCCTTCCCTCTATCTTCAGGAGGATGTCTTCACCCCATACTCCCCATACACCCCACTGACTGAAGGTGCAGTCTCAGTTGCTGTTATTGCCCCAGAACTGAAGTGGTCATGCAAAGAAGTTGAGGCTTCATACCATGAAGAGAGTCTATGAGAGGCTTTTCGTAAAGCCTACTTGGATCAGAAGACCCCAGTGTATTGGAGACACTGGTACCATTGGATGATGATCAAGAACAGCAGCAGCAGTGGAATGGCATCAACTAGAGTGCTACAGATGGCAGAGGTAGAAAAATGACACAAGCCCTTTGGAGGAGCTCAGAAAATCATGTGTGGATCCCAGATATTGGAACAAGAAGCTGTAAAGTTGAAGTTATGTTATATACTCCAAGTTGTTAGAGATGTTAGACAGAGCTGTGGGATATCTGGGGTACCTGCTGAGGAAAGTTGCTAACAGGGAGTGGAACCAGCCCAAGAGAACAAAGATTGTTGCTGCTGAACGCCAGATCTGCCAACAGCAGTCAACAAGGATGAAAGGAGTTGGAGATCTTAAAAGTGCTTAGACATCAGACATGGAGATGTGGAGTTTGGAATTTATTCTGCTGGTTTTATGTCTTGTTTTGTTCCAGTATTTCATCACCACAACATTTTGAAACAGTAATGTATATCCTGCATGATGTTGGAGGTATATGATCTGCTTTTTGTTTTGATTTCTTAAGGGATTACAGTTTAGACATTGAATGAATCTTAGAAGAGACTTTGAAGTTTTGACTTTTAACATTGTAGAGACTGTTATAGACTTTTGAATTTGGACTAAATATATTTTGCATTATGGTATGCCTGGGTATGGGTCCAGGCAGTGGAATGTGGTGGTTTGAATATGCTTGGCCGAGAGAGTGGCACTATTAGGAGGTTTGGTCTTCTTAGAGTAGGTGTGTCACTGTGGGGGTTGGCGTTGAGGCTCTCTTCCTAGCTTCCTGGAAACCAGTCTTTTCTTTTTTACCTTCAGAACAAGAAGGCTGAACTCCTCCAGCGCCATGTGTACTGGCTAGTTTTGTGTCAACTTGACACAAGCTGGAGTTATCACAGAGAAAGGAGCTTCAGTTGGGGAAATGCTTCCATGAGATCCAGCTGTAAGGCATTTTCTCAATTAGTGATCAAGGGGGGAGGTCCCCTTGTGGGTGTTGCCTTCTCTGGGCTGGTAGTCTTGGTTCTATAAGAGAGCAAGCTGAACAAGCCAGGGAAAGCAAGCCCATAAAGAACATCCCTCCATGGCCTCTGCATCAGCTCCTGCTTTCTGACCTGCTTGAGTTCCAGTCCTGACATCCTTTGGTGATCAACAGCAATGTGGAAAGTGTAAGCTGAATAAACCCTTTCCTCCCCAACTGCTTCTTGGTCATGATGTTTGTGCAGGAATAGAAACCCTGACTAAGACACCATGCCTGCCTGGATATTATGCTTCCAGCCATGAATAAAATGGACTGAACCTCAGAACTTGTAAGCCTGCCCGAATTAAATGTTGTCCTTTGTAAGAGTTGCATTGGTCATGGTGTCTCTTTACAGCAATAGAAACCCTAACTATGACACAGCATATAAAGGGTTTAAAGGTTTGCAGTTTATTCATTTTTGGTAATTTTCTGGGGCCCATTAGATTAATCCAAGCTCTCTATTGCAACTAAACCAATGAAAAACAGGCACATAATTATGAAAGAAGATTAATATGGTTTGGATGTGATGAGTCTTCCATAAAGGCTCATGGTAGTTTGGTCTTCAGCTGATGGTAATATTTTAGGAAGTATTGGAATCTTTAAAAGGTCAGACCAAGTAAGAAGAGGGAAGACACTTGGGGAAAGGAGAATGTACCTATGAAAATGTCTTTTCCCTTGTTCCTTTGTGTCATTTTTTCTGTTTGTTATCCACCATGATATAAAGAAAAATTCTCCACCACATGCTTCTGCTGCCATGATGTCCTACTTCACATCTTCCCAGAATCAGTACAACCAAGAATTATAGATGTAAACCTCAAATTCCTAATTTTCCCTTAATTAGATACCAAATCACAACAATATGAAGGCAATAAACACTGGGATTTAGTACAATGGTTTACATGATCAGAGGATGAATAGTATCTCAATGTCTGTAAGCTATGAAGTTTGAGAAATCGATGGCTTCTTGATAAAAGGAGCTGGAATGGAGAAGAGGAAAAAATTATGAAAGCCCAGTGTTGTGGTCTGAATGAGACACATTCTTCATAGTCTCATATATGTAAACACTTTTTCTAAGGCTTGTAGTCCAGTTTGAGGAACCTTTAGAATGGTGGAGCTTTGCTGGAGAAAGTGTGTTACTCGTGGGTGGTATTTGAATATTTATCACCTCAACCTGCTTCCTGTTCATGCTCTCAGCTTCCTGGGTGAAGGTAACCTGAGATCTCTCAACTTCCCGATTCTGCTGCTTGCTTCTGTGTCTTCCTACCATGGCGGACTCTTATGTTTCTGGATCTGTAAGCCATAATAAATGCTTACTTCTATATGTTGCTTTTGGTCATGGTATTTTAACACAGTAACAGAATAGTAACTAATAGACTCAGCCAGAGAGTAAAGGCCTGCGTTCATCTGGAGAGTTGTCAGTATGAACCTGAAGACTGGGATCTTTGAATCCTCAATGACTGGGGAGTTGTTGTCTGGAGTCCTTAGGCAAATGGAAGCAGCAAAGTATACATCCACTCAAGATGAATCAAGTATTTGTATATTAGTAGGTTTTATCTTTCTGCTTTTTGTTCTTTCTGGTCTAGCAATCTGACACTACTACTTAACATTTAGAAGGGTTCTTCCATGTATCAATTTGCTGACCCACATACCAATTGTCCTCATAAACACCTGAACACACAAACCTAGATTGTGCATTACTACTTCATAGATGTCCCATGATTCAATAAGACTTAACTAATTCATATGGGAAATGGGGATTATTAGAGGGAAATTTCCCCAGGCAGTATTGAGGATGCCTCATGCTATCTTCTTGATATTTATAATAAAATGTAAGAAGAGTATGGTATACTTGGGGCAGGGGAGCTGTTACACCAAATGAAACTAAGCTTATTGGCTTTGAAAATATCCAACCTTACTAGATGTTAGATATGTTAAAAATAAGGACAGGTTTTGGAGCAAAGATTAAATCTGAGTCACTGTAAGAAAAAAAAAAAGCTGAGTATGACCACAAAACTAATCTGTAAATCCTTCAAAAGTGGACCAGAGAGATCATTTATCTGTTAAGCACACTTATTGGTCTTCCAGAGGACCTCAATTCAGTTCCCAGAACCCATATAGCAGTCAGTCCACAGTCATTTGCAACTTTAGTTTCAGTGGCTCCAATGCTTTCGTTTGACTCTAGCAAGCACCATGTGCATCCATACACACACACACACACACACACACACACACACACACACACACACACACACACACACATGCTGGCAAAGCACTCATATAAATAAAATAAAAATAAATAAATCTGTTTGTAAAAGACAACAAAAAAAGGAAAGCCCAAAAGTATGTCTCAGCTACCCATTGTGATTACCAATGTCATGCATCTCTCACCACAGTCTATATTGAACATGAAGAGAACAGGTAGATGGTGCACTTTAGTAGATAGGTTTGTGGACCAACAGGAACCTATGCATTTTTATGGAACTACATGAGAGGAGCAAAGATGATTTAAATAAGGAAGGTCTCATAGCTAAGGTTGAAATGGCAACAAATATTTTGAGGACATCAAATGAGAATGGATGATTTTTTTTAATGTGAAAAAAAAAAAACCCATAAATCTTGGGTGTCCAGAAGGAAGCTGTGGAAGCAGGCTTCCAAATGAGTTTTAGTGACTTTTTTGTCAGTATTTACACTTTTATGTGGTCTCTTCACATGCTAAAAAGGGCTGGCCTGAGTAATGAGTAAAATAAAGGAGAAATGATAGTGTTGGCATCCTGAGGCTAAATGATAAAAGACATTGTGACTTTTACCTTGCTCTTTCTTGCATCACTCACTCTGGGGCAAGTCAGCTATTATGTTGTAAGTGACCTGATTGAGAATGTGAGGACCAATTGAGACTTCCCATCAAAATTGTTCATAATTTGCCAGTCAGAAGATTAAACCATTATACATATGCATTATACAAATGCAATAAATTCTTTACGTGACTGCAGCCACAACCAATATCTCAGAAAAGATCAACCCAAGGCACTCTGGAGTCCTTGCTCCACAGATATTACAAAATAAGATATTCGTTTTACCCATTAACTTTTGGGGTGACTTGTTACTCAGGAAGACACAACTCATATTATATGATGAGAAAGGATTGTACCACAAGGCAATTATGTCTTCTGAAACTGTCACATCACGCAAATGTGAAGCAAATTTAAGGGAATAACATAATACTTCTGTTAATTAGTTGTCTGGTAGGCTCTGATGCTATTTTTCCTACAGCTTTTGCCTGCCTCACTTTCAAAGAAGTCAATTTTCTCTCTAGCATGGTTGATCGATTTTTTATTACTGACAGTTTTTACACATTTCTTTTAGCTTCACAACACATTATTGGTAATACCATATATAGCTTTAGGAGTTTAGGCAAATGCAGAAAGCCTTCTATCAAATTTATTTCATTTGCAAGCCATGAGGATTTCTGCTATATTTTTATATAGCATGACTAGTATTAAATGCTATTTGAATTGATGAGCCTCATCAATGAGTTTTGGGTCGATGTGTTTATTGTAGTGAATTTTATGTTATCTTAATCAATGACATTACTTTGTGTCAAATCAGCAAGAATTTTAAATATTTTCCCAATTTATTCATATGATTCACTTCACTATTTGGAATCTTAAACAATCCAAATGGCTATTCATTACTTCTATTCAAAATTTATTGCTTCCTCTTAATGAATTACTACTTTTGGCATAATCTGGAAAAACTCTTTCACTTTTCAATGTCAGAATAATTTTTATTGATTTCATCACTCATCTTTATCACTTTTGTGTCTTTTTTCATTAATTTTTTATCTGAAATTTCTCCCTGTCTTATAAATAAATTTAATGATGACAAAAGAAATATCTTTCATATTCAGCCAAATTGTGAGTCCATTTTTCCCCTTGTTTTCCAAGCCGTTCTGTGATGGCTAATTTTATATGTCAACTTGAACAGGCTGCAGGATTCCTAAGTAGTTAGGAGGACCTCATCTCTGTATAAAATTTTGAAGTTGTGTTTGGAAGAGCTTGGTATTTAAATACATGGAATAAATAAAATCTACCATTAGCTACCTGTATGGACATCAACTCATGCATTGAGGGTACTAATAGTACAAAATGGCAGAGAATGAATTTTCCAGTCCATCCATCCTTCCTGCTATAACATATTGGAAAATTTGATACTTAGTTCTTTGGATTCTGAGGCTTATACCAGTATATACCATATCTCTTATACCATATCTCTTCTCTCATTCCATAGTAGGAATTATACCACCAACATCCCTGGTTCTTATGCCTTTGGTTTCAGAATAAATTACATGCCACAATCTTTCCTGATTTTCCAACTTGAAGACAACACTCTATGGGACTTATTGACTTTCATGATTTCATAATCAGTCCCCCACAAACATCACTCTCTTATAAACTTATAAACTATCTATCAATATATCTACCTATCTTTTTTCTTTTCACTGAATATTTTCCAAAGCATATTTTCAGGTCTGTGTCTCAACATCAGAGTAATTTGTGCCTTAGTTACTTTCATAGACCATATAATTAGGTGACTACACTAACGAGGTTCATTTAGGGACACGTAAGTCCACTTGCAATTCTGAGACATTATATGAGTGCTATCATCCTTTGATAAGATAAAGAAGAGTGAAGAGGCTAGGGAAAGAATGCTAGGGATTCATCTTTGGATATATGAAATTAGAGATGTCTACTGGTAGGAACACAACATAATCTCTTGCACAAACCACTGTACTTTTCATTAGATAGGGTTGTAATATTATATACAAAAGATGTAAACTGGGACTGTTCTTTATAAACTGAGATGCATTGAAAATTCAAATAGGGATAGTAAAGAAAGTGTGGTTTGAACTGTGGAGGTGGGGTTTGAGGTGCTATGCTTAAGCTTCAAAGAAGAGATGGGGGAGACCTTCCTTCTGGCTGCCTGCAGAAGTCAGTCTCCTTCTGGATGCCTTCAGATCAAGATGTAGAACTCTTAGCTCTGTCTCCAGCACTATGTCTGCCTTCATGTTACCCTGGTTCCTATCATATTGATAGTGGACTAAACCTTGGAAACTAAACCAGCCTCAATTAAATGTTTGCCTTTATAAGGGTTGCCTTGGTCATGGTGTCTCTTCACAGCAATGAAACCCTAAGGCAGAAGTTGGTACCAGGAACTGGGGTATTGCTCTGATAGACCTATCAATGCTATTGTTTGGAGGAATATTAGAACTTTGGAAAGTAGTGGAATGCTTTAAGTGGGCTTAATGGACCATACTAGTAGAAGCATAGAAGACAGTAGTGTTGAGGGTTACTTGAGCTGTGGTAGCTTGGCTTTAGAGGTTTCAGAACAGAATTTTAGTATGTGGCCTTGCGAGTGTTTTTTGTGATATTTTGATGAAGAATGTGGCTGATTTTTGACCTTGTACAAAGAGTCTGCCTGGGCCTAACGTGAAGAGATTCAGATTAATTGCATTGACAAAAAAGACTCAAATCAACCAAGTTTAGCTTTTTTTCTGTGGTTCTCTCTTATGAGGAGTGTTGATTAAGAGAGCAGGAGGCTTATAAAAGAAAAAGAAAAATATTTGAGGGACACCAGGAAATGAAGTAGAGCTAAATCCTGTGTTCAAGGATATTAAAAGAAATTAAGGAAGTGGTTATCTTAGGGCAAGATCCCACCCAGCTTACCTTATTGTTTATGCATTTGCAGTTGAACAAGGGATAGTTATATGATGCTAGGCATTATTATGACCTGGTTATTGTTTTCATTTAGACATAAGGAGATATGATTATATGTCAGATTGATAAGGGATGGAATGTGATGGTTATTCTCAGTTGTCAACATGACTATATCGAAAATGAACTATATACAGAGACAAAGTTTGGAGCTGAGATGAAAGGATGGACCATCTAAAGACTGCCATATCCGGGGATCCATACCATAATCAGCCTCCAAATGCTGACACCATTGCATACACTAGCAAGATTTTGCTGAAAGGACCCTGATATAGCTGTCTCTTGTGAGACTATGCCAGGGCCTAGCAAACACAGAAGTGGATGCTCACAGTCAGCTATTGGATGGATCACAGGGCCCCCAATGGAGGAGCTAGAGAAAGTACCCAAGGAGCTAAAGAGATTCGCAATCCTATAGGTGGAACAACAATATGAACTAACCAGTACCCTCCCCCCTCCCTGGAGCTCGTGTCTCTAGCTGCATATGAATCAGAAGATGGCCTAGTCGGCCATCAGTGGAAAGAGAGGCCCATTGGTTGTGCAAACTTTATATGCCTCAGTACAGGGGAATGACAGGGCCAAGAAGTGGGAGTGGGTAGGTGGGGGAGTGGGTGGGGGAGCATGTGGGGGACTTTTGGGATAGCATTGGAAATGTAAACGAAATAAATACCCAATAAAAAAAGATTAACAATATAAAAAAATGAACTATAATCCAGAACATAAAGATCTTGTGAAAAGGTAAAGAAAGGCTTAGTTCTTGGTGTGGTGGTACACACCTTTAATCCCAGCGCTCAGGAGACAGGCATGCAGTTCTCTGAGTTCAAGGTCAGTTTACAGAGCAAGTCCCAGGACGTCCAAGCTTTGAAGTTGGAAAACAGAAAGCTGCTGCTGCTGAAGAGAACAAGAGGGCTATGTTCCAACTTCAGCAAGGAGCAGAACTTGGCAACTTCAGCCACATGGATCTAGTTTTAGAGTCAAGAATACAAGGGGTTACCGGGACAATTGATGCTTGTTAGCTGGAGCTAAGAAAAAGACTTAGGAAGAGATCATTTAGGTGAAATTTTCTATGCATTTTTTTATTTTTGTGGGAGTTAAAGAAGCTGTTCCAGAGATAGCCAAGGTAGTATCTTGTTGCTGGACCTTGTAATGTGTAAGAATCGCCCAAATGATATGTTTTTGAAGTCAGGCATGAAGGGGTCATGGAGAACAGCTGAGGCTTGGTACTGTGAGAGGTCAGGAAAGGCAATTGGTGAAGGTGAAGCCTCCTCTGAAGTTGATGGTCTAGGACTGAAGGGGTCATGTAAACAAGTTGAGGCTTAGCACCATGAAGAGAGCTTTTGAGAAGCCCTTGCTGAAGCAAGTTGCAGAAGTCCCCAGTGTATTAGAGATGCCCGTACAATGGGATTACTATGAAAAGCAACAATAGAGTAGAATCAACCAGAACCTAGAGTGCTACAGAGGGCAGAGCTGAAGAAGTGACTCAAGCCCTATTGAAGAGCCCAAAAGACCACGTATGGATCCCAGACATTGGAACAAGAAGCTTTAAAGATGAAGCTGCCTTGGATACTCCAAGATGTTAGAGATGCCAGAGCTATGGGATACCTGCCAAGGAAAGCTGCTAACAGGGAGTGGAACCAGACCAAGAGAAAGAAGTTTGTTGCAGTCAACAAAGCTGAAAGAACTGAACATCAGATATAGAGATGCAGAGTTTGGAGTTTGCCCAGCTGGTTTTCTGTCTTGTTTTGGTCCAGTATTTTCTCACTATGACATTTTGGGACCACAATATATATCTTATTCCATGACATGTTGGAAGTATGTGATCTGCTATTTTGATTTTGATTTTATAGGGATTTTTGAAGTTGGACTAAATGTATTTTGCATTATGCTATGACTAGGTATGGTCCCCAAAGGCTCATATGTTTGAACAAGCCTATGGGGGCAAGGGACTGGCCTCTTGTACTTTGAATATGCTTGGCCTATGACAAGTGGCATTATTAGTAGGTATGGCCTTGTTGGAGGAAATGCATCATTGTGGGGGTGAAGTTTAAGTTCCTATTCTTAAGTTCTATCCAGTGCAAAAGAGAGTCTCCTTCTGGCTGCCTTTGGATCAAGATATAGAACTTTTGACTCTGTTTCAAACATCATGTTCAAAAACATGCATGCTGCCATGTTTCCCACCAGGATGATAATGGACTGAACCTCCTCTGAAACTGTAAGATAGCCTCAATTAAAAGCTGTCCTTTATAAATTGGTCTTGGTCATGGTGTCTTTTCATAACAATGAAACCCAAAGAGAGCAGGCTATTAATTATGAAAAATGAGAGTTTAGAAGGTATTTCTGAAAAAGCATTGAAATTCGTTAATTTGTTTATATTTGAAACAGGGTCTTACTCTAAAGCCAAATTTGGACTATAACTCTTGGTCCTCCTGCCTTTACCTCTAACTTCTGGGGTTATAGATGGATATCTAACTTGAAGGTATTCACATTTAAATGACACAGAACTAAACTAAATCATTCAAAAGTATATATATAGTAGGCAAGAACCCTGAGGTATAAGTTCTGGTATTTTTAATATTTTAGAGAATAGGAGGAGAAGGATTGATCAGACAAAATGAACCAACGAGAAAGAGTGGAAACAGCACCCTGTCAGTGAGGAAATGCTGAGAAAAGCTGTCAGGAACGCCTGACCAGTTGAGCTAAATGCTGCTAAGAACTCAGAAATGACCTGTGGATGGAAATGGCTGCAGGATTTATTTATGTCCCCAATATGAAAATATGGGGGCCCTTGCATCAATGTTATTGAAGCTTTCTGAATGGAAACAACAGAACATTAAGTATGGGGTTCAAGTTAGGTACAAGAACAGCTTGCATGAACACCCTGATTCTGGCCATGTCTGGATCTTATGATCAGAATCCATTGGTGACAATTTTGTGAGCAATTCAGGCAGAGTTGTCTGGATGAATGACTAGGTAGTTGGGATTCTGGAAATGATAAAAAGAACATCTAGACATGGTGGTAGCTAGATTTGCACAAGAACTGGAAATTAGAGATTCCATGCTACCCAAATCTATGACTCCTTGGTATATGCCTGAGGAAATTGCAGCTATCATCCTGTAGTGATATCTGCACTCCATGTTTATTGTGGTCCATTCAATAGAGCGAAGTTATGGAACTGGCACAGTTGTCTATTGTGCTGGATAGTTTTATTGTCAACTTGACACATAGTAAATTTATCTGAAGACAGAGACACAATTTTAAAAATGCCTCCATAAAGTCAGGGTGTATGCAGGCCTGTAGAATATTTCTTAATTAATGATTGATGTGGGAAGGACCCAGCCCTTTGGATGGTGTCATCCCTGGATGGGTGATTTAGAGTTCTATAAGAAAGCCGAATGAGCAACCCAAAAGGAGCAAGCCAGTATACAACCATTGCTGCTGGAGCAGGTCCTGCCTCTAGGTTTCTGCCCTGCTTGAGTTCTTGTCCTGACTTCTTTCAATGATGAACAGTGATGTGGAAGGTAAGCCAAGTAAACCCTTTTCAAGTGACTTTTTTTCTTCTTCTGTATTTCATCACAGTAACAAATGAATGTATAAAGAAAATCTTTGGAAATGGAAACTTCAACAAGTTTACTCTGCAGTCCTTCCATTGCTTCAGTGCTATATCTACCCATATGCATCAAAGTGACTATTATAGTTATCTTCAGCTGTCAACTTGACACAAATCTAGAATCACTTGGGAAGAGAAAACCTCAAGTGAAGAATTATATCCATCACTGTGCTCTGTAGTTATGATTTTAAGGGCATGTTTTTCCATTCATTTCTTTCTTTTATTGAAAATAGATTTCTTTCTCATAAACTATATCATGAATATAGTTTCCCCTCACTCTGTTCCCCTCAGTTCCTTTCCACCTCCCCTACTCTTTGGATCTAGTATCTTTCTGTCTCGCATTAAAAAGAACAGGCTTCTAAGAAATAAAAAGCAAACATGACAAAATAAAATATAAGATGAAAAAAAATACCATATTGAAGTTAGACATGACAACCTAACAGGAGAAAAAGAGTCAGAAAAAGAGTCAGTCTCCTAACAGGAGAAGGCACACGAGTCAGAGGCACACATATTCTCACAGTTAGGAATTGGGGGCATGTTTTTGATAACTAACTGATGTAAGAAATCCTAGACAACTGTGGACTGTATTGTCTCTAGGCAGATTGGTCTGGGTTATATAAGAAAGGTAGCTGGATGTGGATTTGTTTGCAAGCCAGTAAGGAACAGCCATCTATGATCTCTGCTTGTGTCCCTGTCCTGACAGGCTTCAATGATAGACTATGATGTAGAAGTACTACCAAAATTAACCTGTTCCTCCTGCAAGTTGATTTTGGTCATGCTGTTTATCTCAGTAACAGCAACTAAAGTAGAAGAGTGACTTTTTTCTCTTAGATAAGAAAAACTTGATAGATGCCATTTTCTTCCTAAAAAGATATGGCCTATCTAGGTCTTTGATCTGTGTTTTTACACAGACTATTCTATAGAGAGAAAAACAAACAATTAGAAAGCCAAATGTAGCATGAAATGGGCAGTACAAGCTTGTGTGTAGAGGATGATCAAGTATAAATGTCACATGCCTTTACAGAGAAAGGAGTAGACTATATAAGTAAGATTCTGTCATTCTTGACCTTATGTAAGTATAAATTTGATCTTTCAAAAAATAAAAATAAATCGAAATAAGAAGGCCACACATTGTATTTGTCAAAACAAAAACAAAAACAATTTAAGCTGGGCATGGTGACACATGCCTGTAATCCAGGATTTGTGGGGTAGAGGCAGGTGGATCTGGAGCTCAGGGCTGACATGGCTACATAGTGGGGTTTGAGATCAGTCTAGGCTTTGTGAGAACTTGTCAAAGAAGCAGGGTAGGAAGAAAAGGGGAAGACTTATCCTTAAGTGATACTGTCTTCTAATAACAAAATAAATATAGGTTCTTATCTGATACTTGAGACATATTGAAAATACTATTTAGAGATGCCCTGTGCTATTGTTAACAGCCATTTAAAAACTAATCACATATTTTAAATTGAGCTCATACCTCTTTTTCACTATGCTATTTTGTTGCTATAGTCTCTCCAATCATTCCTTACAAAGGCTGAGCTATATTCTCTCACACATGTATATCAAAATTCAAACCTTTCCTTATTCTTGGCTTTTAATATTAGGACATTCACTTTGGGTAAGCTAAACCCTTCATGAGTCCAAAAGACAGCTATGATCATTTTCTTTCCATCATGGGTTGGATTTACAAGTTCAGAGAAGTGGAATCCAGGAGGCGGTTATCAGCATCGTGCACCATCACCTTCTATTTTCTAGCTAAAATAAACTGTTATATCTTTCTATCTGAAGCATAATTCGGAGCAGCAGTCCACATGTTTTCAAACATCTGAGCCCTGGAGCAGATACATTTGTGCTACTCTTCCCCCACCCCCACCCCCATTCTTCTACTTCTTTTTTAATCCTTTAAGATAACACAGCAGGGACAAAATGTTTGAAAGAAAAACACTGCCATAAAAGCTACACAATTTTTTCGGATAACACTGTGAGACCTCTTTTGAAATTGGACTGTACCTGTCATTTGCCGTTTGTTAGAGATGAATGTATTAGATCCTGTGAAGATGAGCGAAGGCCCGTAGCTGAGCACTGCTACCACCTACTTTCCGTGTTCTTTTCCTATTTGCAGGTGGCTTGGAAATCCTCAAATTACTGCGAGGAGAACTTGGTATTATGGAGGCTGTAGACTCCCAGAACACCTGTTTTGTAAAAGCATGCTGCTCTGATGATGAATCACCTCAGCTTTATGAAATGATTCATCATTAATCATTACCAAAAATAGGCTTAACAATTCATAAACTCAAATAATGGTATTCCATTAGGTCTGTATTTATTAAAACTATATTACTTTGACTAAGTTTGGAGACGAGGAAAACTCAACAAGTTTATTTCTACAAATGATAGACTTTTCCATTCCTTCAATGCTCGGTTTAGCCATATCCATCAAGGCGACATTTTTTTAAGCAGAGGAAAAGTTTGATAAATGACTTTTTCTTCCTAAAGGGGTATAGTGTTTCTAAGTCTTTGGTCTGTGTTTCTACACGGAGTATTATATAGAGAAAAAAATATGGTTTTATTATTGTTGATTCTTTATGCTTAACACACAGCACAGAACATTTGGGACCAAATAGGAGTTCTTGGTTTTTGTCTTTTGCTGTTGTTTCATTTTTTGTTTTTTTGTTGCTGCTGCTTTGTTCTTTTCATACCAAGTAATTCTTTGACACTAGCTCATTGCCTTACACTTCAATTTATTCTGACATTAACAGAGTTACTGCAAACTACATAGGTTAGCTGCTCAGTCCCATGAGATGCTCCTCCACACACTGCAGAAGGCAGTCCAACTAAGTTCTCAGGTTACCTATAATTTTAGTAAGACCTGACAAACATTGACAATACTCTATCCCTATTTCAGCTTTAATTTTCAGGAGTAATTCAGAGTCCATGTAAACATACTACTTAGTATTGCTAATCTGTTACCATGAATATTTTAAACAATGCAATAAACAGCCTGATGAAGAAAAACTCAGAGTGAGGTTTGGAAAGGTCCTGAAGGCAGGAACTTCTGATTGTGTAGAGTTGGGATGATGCCATTCTCTCATCAGATGCCAGCTTATTATTTCATAGGTATACACATAAATCCTTAATGAGTGATGCCTTGTATATTAAGCACATGGGTTTAGGTTGTTGAAAGTTTTTGTCACCTGAGTATGTTTCTAAATATCTCAAGTCTACATGTCTAAAATCAATGGGTAAATTGAGGCTAATGTGGCTTATTAGTAGATCAAGGTCACCTCTGTGCTCAGAGATAGCTTAGAGGATAACTGCGAGCCCTAGAGTTTCCCAAACTGTTGTTGAATGAACAATTGTAGTAGTGAACAGTGTACCTTTTAGCTTAGCTGCTCAACATCTGCCCTGGGCTTTATCACTATCAAACCAGAACTTTTCATTACAATGTCCATAGATTGGCAACCTGACTTTCCTTATGTAACTTAGAAGGATGACATGCAAAGGAAACTATACTGGAGTTGCTTGACACATGGAGTTCCATGAGTTTGGGCAGCACTCTACAGTAACTCTACCACTTACTGGGACAAACCACTTACACACAGTAGTGGCACACTTACAAGCTTTGTGCTTTTGGTTTCATGTTTAAGACAAAAATGTCTTAGGTCTTCTATCTTGTTACCATGCCTGGCATAAAAATAACTGCTCTAGCTTTGGTTTAAAGTAATATGAATTGTACTGAGCTAGAAAGGCATTAGATTGAAGTAATTTTTTTATGAAAGTTGCTTTAATGTTTTATCTCATATGAACAAAGTACAAAATCCCACAATGAAATGGTCAGATTAAGACTCCTAAAAGGAGTGACTTTCCAGCAGTTTAAGTAATGCCATAATTATAAAACAAAACAACAACAAAAAAAATCAAGACAAAAACAAAAACAAAACACAAAACCTACTTCAAATGTATACCCCCCAAAGTAATGGGCAGGGCTTCTTCCTCCTGCTTCCATTTCATTATATACAAAACTAGAAGTAGAAATAACCCACATATTTTATTGAATCTCCCATCCCGTTCTGTCTATTAATGTGATAGACACCACAGGCAAAAGCAACATGGGGAGGGAGGAAAGGGCTTATTTGGTTTATAAGTCACAGTTCGTCCTCTGAGGAAACCAAGGCAGGAACTCAAGGAAGGAACTTGGAGACTAGAATGGTAGCAGAGGTCATGGAGGAGTGCTGTTTCCTGATTTGTTCTCCATGGCTTGCTCAGATCAGTCTTCTTTCTTTTAGCACCTAGGACTACCTGACCAGGGGTGGCACCACTGCCAGTTTGTTGGACCCTTCCCTTCCACATCAATTATAAATCAAGAAAAAGCCCTACAGAATTGCTTACAGGCCAATCTTATGGAGGCATATTTTTCTCAATTGAATTTCCTCTTCTTGTATAACTCTATCTTGTGTCAGATTGACAAAAATATTAACCAGGACCTTACCCCTACCCACAACCCCAAGATGGCATCTAATTACTTGCGTGCTCCATCAAGTGAACTGCTTATGACAATGTGATTTTATGCTTCTAAAAGTATAAATATATCTCTCTTCAATAAGGAGATTTCGCTTGGTCCAGGGACTCCACCAAAAAGTAGTCTGCACAGGTGAGAGTGTGCACACAGAAGCAGACAGCTTCTGGGACAGGCGGGAGCCAAGAGCTTCTGAGGCAGCGCCCTTTTCGGGCTCCAGACATCCGACCACCTTCCAGTCCACTGTTCCTGGCCCCGGGGAGTCTCCAGACACCCGCAAGGACCCACACAGAATCCCACACAGGATCCTAAGACCTCTGGTGAGTGGAACACAGCATCTGCTCCAATCCAATCACGTAGGACCTGAGACTGCATTAACTAGGGAAGCAGATAACCCGGAATGATTAGGGGCACAAGTCCCTTCCCGTCCACTCCAGCACTGGGGTTCCTTGTGCACTGAGTTTCTGGACACCCCCAAGTTCCTTACAGGACACTCCACGGGATCTTAAGACCTCTGGTGAGTGGAACACAACTTCTACAAGGAGACAGGTTTGAACACCAGATATCTGGGCACCTTCCCTGCAAGAGGAGAGCTTGCCTGCAGAGAGTACTCTGATCACTGAAACTAAGGATAGAGCTAGTCTCCCAGGTCTGCTGATAGAGGCTAACATAATCACCTGAGGAGCAAGCTCTAACCAGAGACAACTATAACAACTAGCTCCAGAGATTACCAAATGGAGAAA
Organism: Mus caroli; assembly: GCF_978045245.1. NCBI lineage: Eukaryota > Metazoa > Chordata > Mammalia > Rodentia > Muridae > Mus > Mus caroli. Next base: position 40,890,790 of record NW_028227260.1, on the reverse strand, counting down.
GGCAAACATAAGAATCCTACTAACAGAAATCAAGACCACTCACCATCATCAGAACTCAGCACTCCCACCCCACCTAGTCCTGGACAGCCCAACACAACCAAAAAGCTAGACCTGGATTTAAAAGCATATCTCATGATGATCATAGAAGACATCAAGAAGGACTTTAATAACTCACTTAAAGAAATACAGGAGAACACTGCTAAAGAGTTACAAGTCCTTAAAAAAAAAACAGGAAAACACAACCAAACAGGTAGAAGTCCTTAAGAAAAACAGGAAAACACATCCAAACAGGTGATGGAAATGAAGAAAACCATACTAGACCTAAAAAGGGAAGTAGACACAATAAAGAAAACCCAAAGTGAGGCAACGCTGGAGATAGAAACCCTAGGAAAGAAATCTGGAAACATAGATTCGAGCATCAGCAACAGAATACAAGAGATGGAAGAGAGAATTTCAGGTGCAGATGATTCCATAGAGAACATCAGCACAACAATCAAAGAAAATATAAAAAGCAAAAGGATCCTTACTCAAAACATCCAGGAAATCCAGGACACAATGAGAAGACCAAACCTACGGATAATAGGAGTTGATGAGAATGAAGATTTTCAACTTAAAGGGCCAGCAAATATCTTCAACAAAATTATAGAAGAAAACTTCCCAAAACTAAAGAAAGAGATGCCCATGAACATACAAGAAGCCTACAGAACTCCAAATAGAGTGGACCAGAAAGGACACATGCTCCACTATGTTCATAGCAGCCCCATTTATAATAGCCAGAAGCTGGAAAGAACCCAGATGTCCCTCAACAGAGGAATGGATACAGAAATTATGGTACATTTACACAATGGAGTACTACTCAGCTATTAAAAAGAATGAATTTATGAAATTCCTAGCCAAATGGATGGACCTGGAGGGCATCATCTTGAGTGAAGTAACACAATCACAAAAGAACTCACACAATATGTATTCATTGATAAGTGGATATTAGCCCAAAACTTAGGATACCCAAGATATAAGATACAATTTGATAAACGCATGAAACTCAAGAAGAATGAAGACCAAAGTGTGGACACTGTGCACCTTCTTAGAATTGGGAACAAAACACCCAGGGAAGGAGTTACAGAGACAAAGTTCGTAGCTGTGATGAAAGGATGGACCATTTAGAGACTGCTGTATCCAGGGATCCATCCCATGATCAGCTTCTAAACGCTGACACCATTGCATACACTAGCAAGATTTTGCTGAAAGGACCCAAATATAGCTGTCTCTTGTGAGACGATGCTGGGGCCTAGCAAACACAGGAGTGGATGTTCACAGTCAGCTATTGGATGTATCACAGGGCTCCCAATGGAGAAGCTAGAGAAAGTACCCAAGGAGCTAAAGGGATCTGCAACCCTATTGTTGGAACAACATGATGTACTAACCAGAACCCTGGAGCTCTTGTCTCTAGCTGCATATGTATCGAAAGATGGCCTAGTCGGCCATCAATGGAAAGAGAGGCCCATTGGACTTGCAAACTTTATATGCCCCAATATAGGGGAATGCCAGGGCCAAAAGAATGGGAATGGGTGGGTAGGGAAGTGGGGGGCGCTATGGGGGACTTTTGGGATAGTATTGGAAATGTAATTGAGGAAAATATGTAATAAAAATATTAAAAAAAAAAAAAGAAAACTTCCCAAACCTAAAGAAAGAGATGCCCATGAACATACAAGAAGCCTACAGAACTCCAAATAGAGTGGACCAGAAAAGACATTCCTCCCAACACATAATAATCAGAACAACAAATGCACTAAATAAAGATAGAATATTAAAAGCAGTAAGGGAGAAAGGTCAAGTAACATATAAAGGCAGGCCTATCAGAATTACACCAGACTTTTCACCAGAGACTATGGAAGCCAGAAGAGCCTGGACAGATGTTATACAGACACTAAGAGAACACAAATGCCAGACCAGGCTACTATACCCAGCCAAACTCTCAATTACCATAGATGGAAAAACCAAAGTATTCCACGACAAAACCAAATTCACACATTATCTTTCCAAGAATCCAGCCCTTCAAAGGATAACAGAAAAAAACCAATACAAGGACAGAAATCACGCCCTAGAAAAAGCAAGAAAGCAATCCCTCAACAAACCAAAAAGAAGACAGCCACGAGAACAGAATGCCAACTCTAACTACAAAAATAAAAGGAAGCAACAATTACTTTTCCTTAATATCTCTTAATATCAATGGACTCAATTCCCCAATAAAAAGACATTGACTAACAGAATGGCTACACAAACATGACCCAACATTCTGCTGCTTACAGGGAACCCATCTCAGGGAAAAAGACAGACACTACCTCAGAGTGAAAGGCTGGAAAACAATTTTCCAAGCAAATGGTCTGAAGAAACAAGCTGGAGTAGCCATTCTGATAGCGAATAAAATCGACTTCCAACCCAAAGTTATCAAAAAAGACAAGGAGGGACACTTCATACTCATCAAAGGTAAAATCCTCCAAGAGGAAATCTCAATTCTGAATATCTATGCTCCAAATGCAAGGGAAGCCACATTCATTAAAGACACTTTAGTAAAGCTCAAAGCACACATTGCACCTGGCACAATAATAGTGGGAGACTTCAACACACCACTTTCATCAATGGACAGATCGTGGAAACAGAAACTAAACAGGGACACAGTGAAACTAACAGAAGTTATGAAACAAATGGACTTAAAAGATCTACAGAACATTTTATCCTAAAACAAAAGCATATACCTTCTTCTCAGCACCTCATGGGACCTTCTCCAAAATTGACCATTTGGTCACAAAACAGGCCTCAACAGATACAAAAATATTGACATTGTCCCATGCATCCTATCAGACCACCATGGACTAAGGCTGATCTTCAATAACAACATAAATAATGGAAAGCCAACATTCACGTGGAAACTGAATAATACTCTTCTCAATGATACCTTGGTCAAGGAAGGAATAAAGAAAGAAATTTAAGACTTTTTACAGTTTAATGAAAATGAAGCCACAACATACCCAAACCTATGGGACACAATGAAAGCATTTCTAAGAGGGAACCTCATAGCTCTGAGTGCCTCCAAAAAGAAACTAGAGAGAGCACACACTAGCAGCTTGAAAACACATCTAAAAGCTCTAGAAAAAAAAGGAAGAAAATTCACCCAAGAGGAGTAGACAGCAGGAAATAATCAAACTCAGGGGTGAAATCAACCAAGTGGAAATAAGAAGAACTATTCAAAGAATTAACCAAACGAGGAGTTGGTTTTTTGAGAAAATCAACAAGATAGATAAACCCTTAGCTAGACTCACTAGAGGGCACAGGGACAGCATCCTAATTAACAAAATCAGAAATGAAAAGGGAGACATAACAACAGATCCTGAAGAAATCCAAAACACCATCAGATCCTTCTACAAAAGGCTATACTCAACAAAACTGGAAAACCTGGATGAAATGGACAAATTTCTAGACAGATACCAGGGACAAAAGTTAAATCAGGATCAAGTTAACGATCTAAACAGTCCCATATCCCCTAAAGAAATAGAAGCAGTCATTAATAGTCTTCCAGTCAAAAAAAGCCCAGGACCAGATGGGTTTAATGCAGAGTTCTACCAGACCTTCAAAGAAGATCTAATTCCAGTTTTATACAAACTAACCACAAAATAGAGGGAACTCTACCCAACTCATTCTATGAAGCCACAATTACTCTGATACCTAAACCACAGAAAGATCCAACAAAGATAGAGAATTTCAGACCAATTTCCCTTATGAATATAGATGCAAAAATCCTCAATAAAAATCTTGCTAACCGAATCCTAGAACACATTAAAGCAATCATCCATCCTGACCAAGTAGGTTTTATTCCAGGGATGCAGGGATGGTTTAATATATGGAAATCCATCAACGTAATCTATTATATAAACAAACTCAAAGACAAAAATCACATGATCATCTCCTTAGATGCAGAAAAAGCATTCTACAAGATCCAACACCCATTCATGATAAAAGTCTTGGAAAGATCAGGAATTCAAGGCCCATACCTAAACATGATAAAAGCAATCTACAGCAAACCAGTAGCCAGCATCAAAGTAAATGGTGAGAAGCTGGAAGCAATCCCACTAAAATCAGGGACTAGACAAGGCTGCACACTTTCTCCCTACCTATTTAACATAGTACTTGAAGTCCTAGCCAGAGCATTTTGAAAACAAAAGGAGATCAAGGGGATACAAATTGGAAAAGATGAAGTCAAAATATCACTTTTTTGCAGATGATATGATAGTGTATATAAGTGACCCTAAAAATTCCACCAGAGAACTCCTAAACCTGATAAACAGCTTCAGTGAAGTAGCTGGATATAAAATTAACTCAAACAAGTCAATGGCCTTTCTCTACACAAAGAATAAACAGGCTGAGAAAGAAATTAGTGAAACAACACCCTTCTCAATCGTCACAAATAATATAAAATATCTTGGCGTGACTCTAACTAAGGAAGTGAAAGATCTGCATGATAAAAACTTCAAGTCTCTGAAGAAAGAAATTAAAGAAGATCTCAGAAGATGGAAAGATCTCCCATGCTCATGGATTGGCAGGATCAACATTGTAAAAATGGCTATCTTGCCAAAAGCAATCTGTAGGTTCAATGCAATCCCCATAAAAATTCCAACTCTATTCCTCAATGAATTAGAAAGAACAATCTCCAAATTCATCTGGAATAACAAAATTCCTAGGGTTGCAAAAACTCTTCTCAAGGATAAAAGTAACTCTGGTGGAATCACCATGCCTGATCTAAAGCTTTATTACAGAACAATTGTGATAAGAAACTGCATGGTACTGGTATAGTGACAGACAAGTAGACCAATGGAATAGAATTGAAGACCCAGAAATGAACCCACACACCTATGGTCAATTGATCTTGGACAAGGGAGCTAAAACCATCCAGTGGAAGAAAGACAGCATTTTCAACAAATGGTGCTGGCACAACTGGTTGTTATCATGTAGAATAATGCAAATTGATCCATTCCTATCTCCTTGTACTAAGGTCAAATCTAAGTGGATCAAGGAACTTCACATAAAACCAGAGACACTGAAACTTATAGAGGAGAAAGTGGGGAAAAGCCTCGAAGATATGGGCACAGGGGAAAAATTCCTGAATAGAACAGCAATGGCTTGTCTGTGAGATCGAGGTTTGACAAATGGGAGCTCATGAAACTGCAAAGCTTCTGCAAGGCAAAAGACACTGTCAATAAGACAAAATGGCCACCAACAGATTGGGAAAGGATCTTTACCTATCTTAAATCAGATAGGGGACTAATATCCAATATATATAAAGAACTCAAGAGGGTGGACCCCAGAAAATCAAATAACCCCATTAAAAAATGGGGCTCAGAGCTAAACAAAGAATTCTCACCTGAGGAATACAGAATGGCTGAGAAACACCTGAAAAAATGTTCAACATCCTTAATCATCAGAGAAATGCAAATCAAAGCAACCCTGAGATTCCATCTCACACCAGTCAGAATGGCTAAGATCAAAAATTCAGGTGACAGCAGATGCTGGCGAGGATTTGGAGAAAGAGGAACACTCCTCCATTGTTGGTGGGATTGCAAGCTTGTACAACCACTCTGGAAATCAGTGGGTGATTCCTTAGAAAATTGGACATAGTACTACTGGAGGATCCTGCAATACCTCTCCTGGGCATCTATCCAGAAGATGTCCCAACCGGTAAGAAGGACACATGGTCCACTATGTTCATAGCATCCTTATTTATAATAGCCAGAAGCTGGAAAGAACCCAGATGCCCCTCAACAGAGGAATGGATACAGAAAATGTGGTACATTTACACAATGGAGTACTACTCCGCTATTAAAAAGAATGAATTTATGAAATTCCTAGGCAAATGGTTGGACCTGGAGGGCATCATTCTGAATGAGGTAACACAATCACAAAAAAACTCACATGGCATGTACTCACTAATAAGTGGATATTAGCCCTGAAACTTAGTATACCCGAGATATAAGAGACAATTTGTAAAACACATGAAACTGAAGAAAAATGAATACCAAAGTGTGGACACTTTGCCCCTTCTTAGAATTGGAAACAATCACCCATGGAAGGAGTTACAGAGACAAAGTTTGGAGCTGAGACAAAAGGATGGACCATCTAGAGACTGCCATATCCAGGGATCATCCCATAATTAGCCTCCAAACGATGACACCATTGCATACACTTTCAAGCGTTTGCTGAAAGGACCCAGATATAGCTGTCTCTTGTGAGATTAGGCCGGGGCCTAGCAAATACAGAAGTGGATGCTCACAGTCAGCTATTGGATGGATCAGAGGGCCCCCAATTGAGGAGCTAGAGATAGTATCCAAGGATCTAAAGAGATCTGCAACCCTGTAGGTACAACAAGATTATGAACTATCCAGTACCCAGGAGCTCTTGACTCTAGCTTCATATGTATCAAAAGATGGCCTAGTCGGCCATCACTAGAAAGAAAGGCCCATTGGACATGCAAACTTTATATGCCCTAGTACAGGGGAATGCCAGGGCCAAAAATTGGGAATGGGTGGGTAGGGAAGTAGGGGGGAGTGTATGGGGGCTTTTGGGTTAGCATTGGAAATTGAGGAAAATACGTAATAAAAAATATTTAAAAAAATAAGGAGATTTCACCAACTTTAGGCTTGGTCTTGGCCACAAAGCACATTTTGCCACAAAAGACTAACACATACTGAAACACATAAACTGTTCCCAGATCAGAGAACTTTATCATTATCATTATACCTAATTGTTAGTCGCCTTGGACCCTAGATAATTTCTCTTAAGGGAGAAAATGTTAGAGCTGCAAGACATAGGATTAATTACTTTAACCTACTTATATTTACAAATATACAATTCCTGCAGACTGGTCTCAACCCTACAGCTGCTGAATAACAAAATAGCATAATTTTGACTCACCCACCAAGGTCCTGTCCTCATTACTGCAAAGTAGACCTACGAAAACCCTGTTCTTCATGATGGTCCTTTTCTAGTTATTTTGATATGATTTTAAAAACCACATTTTGATGTTTTTCACCTATTACTACAAAGTTCTTTATTAGTTCAAAATTTAGACCAATAAGCATATATAAAAAGAAAAATCTCTGTGTAGCATAAAGAAACACACAAAGCGAAAATAGCTCAACAAGGCAAAATTTTTGTAAGGGTAGACCAAGACAAACAAAGCAGAGTAGCTTCAAGATGGCTTCCATTTTTTTTTTAAATCTCTCTGTAAATGGTGACTGCATGTCATCTGGTTTGATGAGAGCTCAAAATGACAGTCTGTTGTGATTGGTGAAATGATTCATAGTGGAAGGCCTTAAAAGATTCAGGAAATATGAGTCTTTGGTGGTCTAGTCAACAGTCTTTTGATAGAACAAAAACTTTTCTCAAAATTCTACTTCATTCACTCTTCTTGTGATGATGTGATATAGCACAATGCACTGCACTGTAGTGAGCTGAATGGCACAGGCACTGTAGGAGCACCAGGCTACTATATAGTGGTTACTGGAGCACAAGCACTGCGATCCTGTGAGATATTTGATACCTGATAACTAAGATGGCTAAGTTACTAATGAGCAGGCAAAACCATAGATTATGCCATGATGCCTGCTTTGACAGACATGGCATAAGACTTCATCATATTATGTGGAATGCGATGCAGGTTAAATTATGAATATGTTTACAGTTCTACACGTTTCCAATTAATATTGTCAGATCCTAGTGGGCTAGAGAAAAATGAAGGTGCAGAAAACAAATCTGCAGATAAAGGGGTACTGCAGTCCCAACTTTTCAGAACTTTTGATGAAGTCTCAAGGTCAACCTCCTGGTTGAGAGATTGTTCTTTATTTAGTGATAAGTTCCCTGAGGAGTTTAAACTCGAGTCTTTTGTTCTTTTTGGAGTTAGCTTGCTGGCTACTGGACAGGCAGCTGGTGAAGGGTAGAAAGATGGAGGCTCACTGAAAAGCAAAGGACCTGAGTAATTGTGAAGGATAAAAAGGTACTTTGGAGGGCACTGAAAACAAACCGAGAAGCTGCATGCTGAAAGATTCTTTTTTGTTCCTTCCGATAAAAAGAGAGCACAAAGAAAAAGTTTAACTCTTCGGCAGAAACTGAACAGTTAATCAGAGTTAGTGCAGTTTGTGCTGCTTAGAGAAGGATAGGTGTCTAAGAAGGATTAAGAGAAGGATGGGTTTGTGACAATAGATCCTTTTGGAACAGTTTTTTTTTTTTAAACTAAATAAGATTGATGAACTGTGCATATGTATAGGGTGACGGAGTATATTCTGAGTTCTATAAGGAATGGCCAGAGAGCTAACTTTCTTTTTCCACTCCTGGAGATGTGTTTAGTTAGCAGCCTGAATTGTTTCTGAGGCTGGCATTTCACAATGTTGAGTTGCTACAATGTTAAGAGCTACTCTCTCTTACATCTAGTGCTTTGTATGATCTTATGGTGGGAAACATTATCAGCAGTAATCCAAATGTCTATTGACTTGCTAACTTCCAACTGTGTAAAAAGATCTCAGACTCACAAACTTGAAATATGCTCTAGTTATTTTGAGTGTCCACAGACTAATACTTCACAGAGGTCCACAAAGAGACTTCTCGGTTACTCCTATGAGTGTTGCTTGCCATATTCTTCCTTTCATACTCCCATTGTTTTTTTGTACCTGATGTCTTTAAAATACCTTGAAAGGTACTGGAGAGGTGACCCAGGTGTGAAGACCACTGACTGTCCCTCCAGAAGACCCAACTTCGATTCCTAGCACCCATATAACAATCATCTGTAACTCTATTTCAAAGGGATTTGAAATTTTCTTCTGGCTTCCATGTGAAACAGGCATGCACATGGTCCACAGACATACATGAAGGTAAAATATCTTTACATATTAAAAAGAGTGAGGGACCCCATTGTTCTTATAGACTATGATGAGATGATCATTCATGTCCAGAACAATGTATCTGTATGCCGTTACTGGGTTTTGTCTTCAGCTTCTACCTTAAGCTGTTCTTTCTGTAGAAACACTGGAACCAGTCTAAAGGACCTGTTATAAATGTTGGTTATTCTGTACCTTTCTCAGGAGGAATTCTTTCTTTCTTTGACCAGTTAAAAAACCAAAGCGACTTTGAATGTGACTGGAAACTGGTTATCCCTGAGTTTTCGTCCAAAGTGAGCCAATGCAGGCTGGAGGGATGACTCAGTATGTATGAGTATGCAGTGCTCTTGCAGAGGCATTTGGTTTGAATTCAGTTCTCAGCACCCATTGTAGCTGAACTTTTACCTACTTTATGGTTTCCTATTTCTACCACCCTTCTCTACCCTTATCCCCCCCCACACACATATATGAAAGGATTTATTTTCTCTCATGGTTCTTGAGGTCTAAGACCATGGCATCAATGCCTTCTTAGCCTCTGCCATCAGAAGGGCCTTAACGTGAAAGGGCAAGAGAACACTTACGAAAGAGAAGCATAAGAGAGTCAAAGAAGCCAAATTTGCTTTGTAATAGTCTAGTCTTGCAGTAGCTAATCTGCTTTTGTAGGAACTACATTAATCCATTCATGGGGCTCGAACCTGAATTGCCTAAATATCTCTTAAAGGTCTTATTACTTCTTGACATTGTTAAATCAGAGTTGAAGCCTTAGCATGAATTTTAGTGGAGACAAATCATATTAAACCATAGTAGTCTGAGTAGACATTTCTTTGAATGCCTGAGTTATTCCCTACGACAAGACTGGAATGAGAAATTCGTGGGTCATCCACTGGTGCAGGAAAGTCACACATCTGCATATATTTTGATGACACAGGTTAACCAGGAAGAGGGTTGGTCAGAAACACCAGCACATTTAACAGCCTTTGGCTTTAGCCTAGGTAGTTTATAGGTCTTTTCTGATTTTCTTTGCCTTCTGATCCAGATGTTAAAAATTATGTTTGTTGAGTTGAAAGATATATGCAAGATTAACATTAATATTTTCTCTAGTGTTGTTTGAAGATTTGCAAACTTCTGACATCCTTTGGTTTTTCTAAATGAGAAAAGTGAGGCTTGGATTTGTTTCTATCTTCTTCATTAATATTAAAGTAGACTGTAGAAATTAGATGAAGCCTACGCATCAAGTTTGAAGTAAACAGTAGGCACTCGGTAATATCTATTGGAGAGTTTTGATTTGGAGTTGTTGAGTTAAATACAAACTTGCCAAAGGCATTCTGACAGGAATTTCAAATCTTCTGACATAATTTAGTTGTTTGGAAGGTGGGTCTCTGTTAAAGGCCAGCATCAGGGGTTGTATTTTTTAAGTACGTTTCAACTATATTGTCAAAGAATGTGAATGTTTCAATCACTGAAACCACCTTCAGTTTCTAAATCATTACAAGTTGACTAGTATTTTAAATTACATTTAGTGTATAGAGGAAGAAATGAAGAGTGTGGTGGTCCCTGTCTTGTGTGTAGAATGAGGAAAGGAAATAAAAGTAATTTAAAATAAACAAGAGCCTTTCAGGAAACATCACAACAGCTTTATAACTTACACACACACACACACACACACACACTTTTGTGTGTGCCCCCAGTGCATAGAACCAAAACAACTGAGTAGGAAGAATAAGCAAAGATCTTGTAGTGCTACTTAAAGGTTAACTAAAAATTAACAGAGCCAAACCCCAAATGGAGTGATTATGGGCCAAGAATAGCTAGATATGTGGGAGTTAAAAACAGCTTTAAAATGCTGAAACCACCATAAAAGTTCAAGGCAAGAAAATTGAATCCAAAGTATTAACACCCACTAAAAAAGAAAATAAAATGAGGTTGTGGGCAGTAAATTTAAACACTTGAAAATCAAGGTTTCATTGAAATTGTCTCATGAATGGGAGAGAATCAAGGGGTTCAGGCTTATGGAAAATGAAGCAAAAATAATTTCTTAAAGAAAAAAATATCTCATTCCTTACCATGATAGAACTGGTTAGTTGGGGAAGCTTATAAGACCAATTATATGTGCGAAGGAACATTGGAGAAATTATTCCTATTGATTTACTTTTATAACTGATCTTACTATTGGAAAGGATATAAAGTTTTGTTCTTGGGAGTCTTGAACCCAGGCAAAGCCTTGATCAGTGTCTAGTGTAAATGATGACCTTGAATTGATCTTCCTGCTTCCACACTCCGAGTATTGGGACTACAGGTATGTGCCACCAGAGTTACTTTAGAAAATAAACTTCAAAGAGACAAAAAAGTAGAAAATGCTGTGAGATGGTTGAGAAATAGCTCAGTCAGTAAAACACTTGGCTTGAAAGGAGAAGTACATGAGCTCACTCCTCAGAATCCACAGAGAAACAGACACACATACACACCCCAAGTCCCCCTGCATCTAGTGACACTTGCTTGGACTCCTAGTATTGGAGAGGAAGACAACAATCCTGACTTTGCTAGGGGTCCGGCCTAGCCTAACCAGTTAGTCCCAGGCCAGGGAGAAACTCTAAAACACTCAGTAGACTGTTCTGGAAGAAAAACATTTGAGGGAAGCAGAAACCAGCCTGAGTAGGGCCACAGGCCTCACCCGGCCGGATCAGCGCCAGGGTAGCGGGAGCACAGGGTTGCCTGACACCCGCCAGCTACCCACGACCCCCGCCGCAGGATTTTGGGACTGCTGGTGAGTGGAACACAGCTTCTGCTCCAATCCAATTGCGCGGGACCTGAGACTGCATTAGTTAGGGAAGCAGAAACCGGCCTGAGTAGGGCCACAGGCCTCACCCGGCCGGATCAGCGCCAGGGTAGCGGGAGCGCAGGGTTGCCTGACACCCGCCAGCTACCCACGACCCCCGCCGCAGGATTTTGGGACTGCTGGTGAGTGGAACACAGCTTCTGCTCCAGTCCAATCACGCGGGACCTGAGACTGCTCTGGTTGGGGAGAGAGAAATCCGGCCCACACAGGGCCACAAGCCTCTTCCGGTCAGAAAAGCACCTGAGCAGCTGGGGCGCAGGGTCTGCTGACACTCGCCAACTGCCCACAACACCCGCCACAGGATCTTAAGACTTCTGGTGAGGGGAGCACAGCTTCTGCTCCAATCCAATTGCGCGGGACCTGAGACTGCATTAGTTAGGGAAGCAGAAACCAGCCTGAGTAGGGCCACAGGCCTCACCCGGCCGGATCAGCGCCAGGGTAGCGGGAGCACAGGGTTGCCTGACACCCGCCAGCTACCCACGACCCCCGCCGCAGGATTTTGGGACTGCTGGTGAGTGGAACACAGCTTCTGCTCCAATCCAATTGCGCGGGACCTGAGACTGCATTAGTTAGGGAAGCAGAAACCGGCCTGAGTAGGGCCACAGGCCTCACCCGGCCGGATCAGCGCCAGGGTAGCGGGAGCGCAGGGTTGCCTGACACCCGCCAGCTACCCACGACCCCCGCCGCAGGATTTTGGGACTGCTGGTGAGTGGAACACAGCTTCTGCTCCAATCTTTAAATAGTGACAACGATAACAACTAACCCCAGAGATTACCAGATGGCGAAAGGTAAACGTAATAATCTTACTAACAGAAACCAAGACCAGTCACCATCATCAGAACCCAGCACCCCCACTTCACCCAGTCCAGGGCACCCCAACACACCGGAAAAGCTAGACACGGATTTAAAAGCATATCTCCTGATGATGATAGAGGACTTCAAGAAGGACGTTAATAACACACTTAAAGAAATGCAGGAGAACACTGCTAAAAAGGAAGAAGACAATAAAGAGAAAGCACAAAAATCCCTTAAAGAATTGCAGGAGAACACTGCTAAAGAGTTACAAATCCTTAAAGAAAAACATGATAACATAATCAAACAGGTAGAAGTCCTTACAGAAAAACAGGAAAACACATCCAAACAGATGATGGAAATGAACAAAACCATACTAGACCTAAAAAGGGAAGTAGACACAATAAAGAAAACCCAAAATGAGGCAACACTGGAGATAGAAACCCTAGGAAAGAAATCTGGAACCATAGATGCAAGCATCAGCAACAGAATACAAGAGATGGAAGAGAGAATCTCAGGTGCAGAAGATTCCATAGAGAACATCGGCACAACAATCAAGGAAAATGGAAAATGCAAAAAGATCCTAACTCAAAACATCCAAGAAATACAGGACATAATGAGAAGACCAAACCTACGGATAATAGGAGTGGATGAGAATGAAGATTTTCAACTCAAAGGACCAGCAAACATCTTCAACAAAATTATAGAAGAAAACTTCCCAAATCTAAAGAAAGAGATGCCCATGAACATACAAGAAGCCTACAGAACTCCAAATAGACTGGATCAGAAAAGAAATACCTCCCGACACATAATAATCAGAGCAACAAATGCTCTAAATAAAGATAGAATACTAAAAGCAGTAAGAGAAAAAGGCCAAGTAACATATAAAGGCAAGCCTATCAGAATTACACCAGATTTTTCACCAGAGACTATGAAAGCCAGAAGATCCTGGACAGATGTTATACAGACACTAAAAGAACACAAATTCCAGCCCAGGCTACTATACCCAGCCAAACTCTCAATTAACATAGATGGAGAAACCAAAGTATTCCACGACAAAACCAAATTCACACATTATCTCTCCACGAATCCAGCCCTTCAAAGGATAATAACAGAAAAAAACCAATACAAGGACAGGAACCACGCCCTAGAATCAACAAGAAGGTAATCCCTCAACAAACCTAAAAGAAGACAGCCACAAGAACAAAATGCCAACTTTAACATCAAAAATAACAGGAAACACCAATTTCTTTTCCTTAATATCTCTTAATATCAATGGACTCAACTCCCCGATAAAAAGACATAGACTAACAAACTGGCTACACAAACAAGACCCAACATTTTGCTGCTTACAGGAAACTCATCTCAGAGAAAAGGATAGACACTACCTCAGAATGAAAGGCTGGAAAACAATTCTCCAAGCAAATGGCATGAAGAAACAAGCGGGAGTAGCCATTCTAATATCTGATAAGATTGACTTCCAACCCAAAGTCATTAAAAAAGACAGGGAGGGACACTTCATACTCATCAAAGGTAAAATCCTCCAAGAGGAACTATCAATCCTGAATATCTATGCTCCAAATACAAAGGCAGCCACATTCATTAAAGAAACTTTAGTAAATCTCAAAGCACACATTGCACCTCATACAATAATAGTGGGAGACTTCAACACACCACTTTCACCAATGGACAGATCATGGAAACAGAAACTAAACAGGGACACAGTGAAACTAAGAGAAATTATGAATCAAATGGATCTGGCAGATATCTACAGAACATTCTATCCTAAAACAAAAGGATATACCTTCTTCTCAGCACCTCATGGTACCTTCTCCAAAATTGACCACATAATTGGTCACAAAACAGGCCTCAACAGATATAAAAATATTGAAATTGTCCCATGCATCCTATCAGATCACCATGGACTAAGGCTGATCTTCAATAACAAAATAAATAATAGAAAGCCAACCTTCACGTGGAAACTGAACAACACTCTTCTCAATGATACCTTGGTCAAGGAAGGAATAAAGAAAGAAATTAAGGACTTTTTAGAGTTCAATGAAAATGAAGCCACAACATACCCAAACTTATGGGACGCAATGAAAGCATTTTTAAGAGGAAAACTCATAGCTCTGAGTGCCTCCAAAAGGAAACTAGAGAGAACACACATTAGCAGCTTGACAACACACCTAAAAGCACTAGAACAAAAGGAAGCAAATTCACCCAAGAGGAGTAGACGGCAGGAAATAATCAAACTCAGGGGTGAAATCAACCAAGTGGAAACAAGAAAAACTATTCAAAGAATCAACCAATCAAGGAGCTGGTTCTTTGAGAAAATCAACAAGATAGATAAACCCTTAGCCAGACTCACTAGAGGGCGCAGGGAAAGCATCCTAATTAACAAAATCAGAAATGAAAAAGGAGACATAACAACAGATCCTGAAGACATCCAAAACACCATCAGATCCTTCTACCAAAGGCTATACTCAACAAAACTGGAGAACCTGGATGAAATGGACAAGTTCCTAGACAGATATCAGGTACCAAAGTTGAATCAAGATCAGGTTAATGATCTAAACAGCCCTATATCCCCCAAAGAAATAGAAGCAGTCATTAATAGTCTCCCAACTAAAAAAAGCCCAGGACCAGATGGGTTTAGTGCAGAGTTCTATCAGACCTTCAAAGAAGATCTAATCCCAGTTCTTCACAAACTATTCCACAAAATAGAAACAGAAGGTACTCTACCCAACTCATTCTATGAAGCCACAATTACTCTGATACCTAAACCACAAAAAGACCCAACAAAGATAGAAAACTTCAGACCAATATCCCTTATGAATATTGATGCAAAAATCCTCAATAAAGTTCTTGCTAACCGAATCCAAGAACACATCAAAACAATCATCCATCCTGACCAAGTAGGTTTCATCCCAGGGATGCAGGGATGGTTCAATATACGGAAATCCATCAACGTAATCCAGTATATAAACAAACTCAAAGATAAAAACCACATGGTCATCTCCTTAGATGCGGAAAAAGCATTTGACAAGATCCAACACCCATTCATGATAAAAGTCTTGGAAAGATCAGGAATTCAAGGCCCATACCTAAACATGATAAAAGCAATCTACAGCAAACCAGTAGCCAACATCAAAGTAAATGGTGAGAAGCTTGAAGCAATCCCTCTAAAATCAGGGACTAGACAAGGCTGTCCACTTTCTCCATACCTATTCAACATTGTACTTGAAGTCCTAGCCAGAGCAATTCGACAACAAAAGGAGATCAAAGGGATACAAATTGGAAAAGAGGAAGTCAAAATATCACTTTTTGCAGATGATATGATAGTATATATAAGTGACCCTAAAAATTCCACCAGAGAACTCCTAAGCCTGATAAACAGCTTCGGTGAAGTAGCTGGATATAAAATTAACTCAAACAAATCAATGGCCTTTCTCTACACAAAGAATAAACAGGCTGAGAAAGAAATTAGGGAAACAACACCCTTCTCAATAGTCACAAATAATATAAAATATCTTGGCGTGACTCTAACTAAGGAAGTGAAAGATCTGTATAATAAAAACTTCAAGTCTCTGAAGAAAGAAATTATAGAAGATCTCAGAAGATGGAAAGATCTCCCATGCTCATGGATTGGCAGGACCAACATTGTAAAAATGGCTATCTTGCCAAAAGCAATCTACAGATTCAATGCAATCCCCATCAAAATTCCAAATCAATTCTTCAACGAATTAGAAAGAGCAATCTGCAAATTCATCTGGAATAACAAAAAACCTAGGATAGCAAAAACTCTTCTCAAGGATAAAAGAACCTCTGGTGGAATCACCATGCCGGACCTAAAGCTCTACTACAGAGCAATTGTGATAAAAACTGCATGGTACTGGTATAGTGACAGACAAATAGACCAATGGAATAGAATTGAAGACCCAGAAATGAACCCACACACCTATGGTCACTTGATCTTCGACAAGGGAGCTAAAAACATCCAGTGGAAGAAAGACAGCATTTTCAACAAATGGTGCTGGCACAACTGGTTGTTAACATGTAGAAGAATGCGAATCGATCCATTCCTATCTCCTTGTACTAAGGTCAAGTCTAAGTGGATCAAGGAACTTCACATAAAACCAGAGACACTGAAACTTATAGAGGAGAAAGTGGGGAAAAGCCTTGAAGATATGGGCACAGGGGAAAAATTCCTGAATAGAACAGTAATGGCTTGTGCTGTAAGATCGAGAATTGACAAGTGGGACCTCATGAAACTACAAAGCTTCTGCAAGGCTAAAGACACCATCAATAAGACAAAAAAACCACCAACAGATTGGGAAAGGATCTTCACCTATCCTAAATCAGATAAGGGACTAATATCCAATATATATAAAGAACTCAAGAAGGTGGACTCCAGAAAGTCAAATAACCCCATTAAAAAATGGGGCTCAGAACTGAACAAAGAATTCTCACCTGAGGAATACCGAATGGCAGAGAAGCACCTGAAAAAATGTTCAACATCCTTAATCATCAGGGAAATGCAAATCAAAACAACCCTGAGATTCCACCTCACACCAGTCAGAATGGCTAAGATCAAAAATTCAGGTGACAGCAGATGCTGGCGAGGATGTGGAGAAAGAGGAACACTCCTCCATTGTTGGTGGGATTGCAAGCTTGTACAACCACTCTGGAAATCAGTCTGGCGGTTCCTCAGAAAATTGGACATAGTACTACCGGAGGATCCAGCAATACCTCTCCTGGGCATATATCCAGAAGATGTCCCAACCGGTAAAAAGGACACATGCTCCACTATGTTCATAGCAGCCCTATTTATAATAGCCAGAAGCTGGAAAGAACCCAGATGTCCCTCAACAGAGGAATGGATACAGAAATTATGGTACATTTACACAATGGAGTACTACTCAGCTATTAAAAAGAATGAATTTATGAAATTCCTAGCCAAATGGATGGACCTGGAGGGCATCATCTTGAGTGAAGTAACACAATCACAAAAGAACTCACACAATATGTATTCATTGATAAGTGGATATTAGCCCAAAACTTAGGATACCCAAGATATAAGATACAATTTGCTAAACGCATGAAACTCAAGAAGAATGAAGACCAAAGTGTGGACACTGTGCACCTTCTTAGAATTGGGAACAAAACACCCAGGGAAGGAGCTACAGAGACAAAGTTCGTAGCTGTGATGAAAGGATGGACCATTTAGAGACTGCTGTATCCAGGGATCCGTCCCATAATCAGCTTCTAAACGCTGACACCATTGCATACACTAGCAAGATTTTGCTGAAAGGACCCAAATATAGCTGTCTCTTGTGAGACGATGCCGGGGCCTAGCAAACACAGGAGTGGATGTTCACAGTCAGCTATTGGATGTATCACAGGGCTCCCAATGGAGAAGCTAGAGAAAGTACCCAAGGAGCTAAAGGGATCTGCAACCCTATTGTTGGAACAACATGATGTACTAACCGGAACCCTGGAGCTCTTGTCTCTAGCTGCATATGTATCGAAAGATGGCCTAGCCGGCCATCAATGGAAAGAGAGGCCCATTGGACTTGCAAACTTTATATGCCCCAATATAGGGGAATGCCAGGGCCAAAAGAATGGGAATGGGTGGGTAGGGAAGTGGGGGGCGCTATGGGGGACTTTTGGGATAGTATTGGAAATGTAATTGAGGAAATTATGTAATAAAAAAAAAAAAAAAAAAAAAAAAAAAAGAAAAACATTTGAAGGTTACATTTAGACTCCATACAAATGGGCAGATGATATTGTATATCACTGAATACTGTGAAAAAATATTTTCTATAAAAGCATATAAGATAGGAACAAGTGGGGCTGGAGTGAGTGGGACTGGAATAAACAAACAAACAAACAAACAAAACCAACCAACCAAACAAAAGAAACATAAGAGGGGTTAGAGAGATGGTCCAGCACTAAGAGCTCATAGTATCCTCCCAGAAGACCTGACCTCAGTCCCAGCACACATGTTAGAGCTCAAGAGTCACCTATAATTCCACTTCATCTTCTGGCTTCCTTGGGTACCTGCACTGGTGTGCATAAACCCACACATACACACATAAATATGTAATATAAGACAAACATATACAAGGAAGCTAGGCAAGGTGGTACACACAAATGTCAGTACTTGGGAGACTCAGGTAAGAAGATTGTGAGTTAGAGGCTAGCCTGAGCCATATAGTTGGGTCATGTCTCAGCAAGCCAAATCAAGACAAAAGAACTAATGGATCAACCAAACTAAAGAAGATGACAGACAGAATGAAAATATCATTGAATCATTATATACAAATACAAGTTAAAATGTAATGCTGATAGAAAGATAAAAGAGGCATATTTGGGTTTTTTTCTAAGGCATATGATAGGCTGGGAGCTGGCTAGAGATCAGGAGAATAAAATATATTTTTACATTAATTGAGCCTTGAAGCAGTGTCCCAATACTAGCTTATTTTACCTTTTATATCCCTTTCATGAGGTAGTGGTGAAGTGACCTGCCCAAGGTCATACTGGTAATATGTGACAGAGATAATCCAGAGCTGATGAGAAAGCCTGCTTTCTTTTCCAGTTATATCTAGACAGTAGCAGGTACCTCCCATTTCACTCAGTGCAGTGGAGTCATGGAAAGGTTTTCATTTCTCAGCTCCCCCATTCCAGCATCATTCAAGAGAAGGGGAATTTTAGGAGTGCTTCACATCTATAAAGAAAACACTGAGAAGCAGTTAACAACTGTCTATTGTCACAGAAGAAAGGTCTTGAAAAGGGCACAGAGAGGGCAATGAGGAACATCTCCACATGCATAGCAGTTTAAAAGATGATGGACATGGAATGTCCCTTATTAAAAAAGGGCAAGGATAACTGAATTTCAACAACAAAAAAGCCACAAAGAAACAAGCTATTCATAGCATCTTAAACTGTGAGTCCAATCCTGTATGGAGTCGTGTATGTAAATGTAGAAATGAAAAAGAATTGTTAGCTGTGAAAGTTTTCTGAATGTCCAAAACCCAAAATTAATTAAAAAAAACAAAAATGAAATGAACTCTGGTTTGGGGATAGAGCTCTATTGTACTGGTCCAGCTGGTATGAAGTCTAGTAGTCCTCTGAATGGGGAGTGAGGATGATTATAGGAAAGACAGAAAAGAAGACTCAGAGACAAAGGTTAGAAGTCGGGATGGAAGCCGGGCGTGGTGGCGCACGCCTTTAATCCCAGCACTCGGGAGGCAGAGGCAGGCGGATTTCTGAGTTCGAGGCCAGCCTGGTCTACAAAGTGAGTTCCAGGACAGCCAGGGCTACACAGAGAAACCCTGTCTCGAAGAACAAAAAAAAAAAAAAAAAAAAAAAAAAGAAGTCGGGATGGCTGTCCAGTCAGTGCTGCAACAGCCTCACATTTAATTCTCATAGGCTTTATAGACTTTACAGTATTGTGGGAAACAAAGTCATAAGCCAGCAGAGACAATGACTGACATACATTCGATATTTCTACCCATCCAGGGGTTTTCTTACTCATCCCTGTCCCCTACTCCAAAATTAACAGAACATTCAGCCCCTTGCCATGAGCTTTATGTGTATCCCCTCTTATAGTTCCAAGAATCAGCAGGTCAGGAAATCTGCCAGAGACCCTGGCCTGACTTGACTATGCCTGACAGGCAGGCTTTCACAGAAGCAGGCAAAATGGCTCCTGACACTCCATTGAGAGAGTTGTGGCCTAACATGCCTGAGGCCCTGACTTCTATACCCAGCATAGCATAAACCATAAACTAGACTTGGTGGCACACATACGTAATTACAGAACTCAAGAGGTAGAGGCAGGAGGATCAGAAATTCAAGGTCACCCTCAGTTACATAGTGAATTTTCACAGTCTCTTAACATGGTGAGTTTGAGGCCAGCCTGGGCAAAACAAAACAAAACAAACCCAACAAAAACATAATGAATTTGATGTGTTTTAGGCATTGCCTATCTATACAGGTCCATCACAGCATTTGGTCTGAACACATAACATTCATGTTTTATGATGTACATGCTGCCATACCTTGCAACACCAGTTAACGTTTAATGAGCTGAAAGAGCTCAACAGATCCAAGACTATTATGTGCTTTGAATCACATTATTTTACTCCTCATACAAAGCTTTCTGCTATTTTAGAAGCATAATGATTTGGTATGAAAAAAACAAAGACTTGTAATGATTGCCTGTTATAACTTTGCAACGTGGGTATCAAATCAGTACATCTTTGGGATACACTGTGTTAGAATATTTGAGTATCTTAATTAATTAGC
The DNA here is from genome assembly GCF_978045245.1 of Mus caroli. NCBI lineage: Eukaryota > Metazoa > Chordata > Mammalia > Rodentia > Muridae > Mus > Mus caroli. The sequence goes on along the minus strand of NW_028227260.1, from coordinate 40,869,931 downwards.
CATGATGCAATGAATTTTGACTCAGGATTATGACTGAATTTTCCAATTATTTCTGAAATAGCCCTAAACATACGTCTGCTATTTTCTACTGCACATTTCTGTGATGCATCGTTCTTGACATTGACTATTACAAATCAAAATGGCAGTCAGCTCAAAAATGTTGAAGATACCTTCTGTCCAGCAGGTTAAAACGTTCAAGATTTAACGCCTTAAGGAAACATAAATGAACATATTCGTCTCGTGAGTTTGAAACTTTGGTTTTTCTATTTGATAAATGGTAAAACTATTGTGTATGATGAAGGATTGTTTTTAAAATAACTTCTTAAAAATGTTTTCTCGGGGCTGGTGAGATGGCTTAGCGGGTAAGAGCACTGACTGCTCTTCCAAAGGTCCTGAGTTCAAATCCCAGCAACCACATGGTGGCTCAAAACCATCCGTTAACGAGATCTGACGCCCTCTTCTGGAGTGTCTGAAGACAGCTACAGTGTACTTACATATAATAAATAAATAAATCTTAAAAAAAAAATAAAAATGTTTTCTCATCTACTAATGTTTGGTTTGTATGCCTATTATAAACACCCAAGGTTGTGGAAACAGCTCTCAGGTGAAAGCGAGAACGTTCAAGAAGCTCTATGATAAAGTCCCTTCTAGGGTTCATAGGGTGGTTCACACTAAATGTGGTTCCATGATACGTAATTTACAACAAAACACTTCAAGCAATTAAATTTTTCCCTAATCTTTACATTTATGTCAGTTACCCTTTGTAAAGGTGAGGTTGTATTAGGGATTTCTATACTGTGCCCTGGCCAAGGAGACAGTTTAGCATATTTTGTGGTTCGGGTATCTAACCATCACTTAGCTTTCCACTCACATGTCATTCCCACAGCATCACAGCTGCTTTCCTTGACTGCAGACCAGACCCTCCTAGTTAACATCCTTCCAACCACTGCCAGAGTAAACTTTGTAAAACGCAAATGTGACAATGTCAGCTCTTTGCTTAGAACTTGTCAGTGACACCCCATGGCTGGTGCCTGCCTTTCCAGACTCATCTCTCATTCCCTCAAGCAGTCTTCACTTTAACTGTACCAAATTACTCTCTGTTCCCAAAGGGAGGAAGTGCTACTGTCTTTTGTGCATGCTGTTCTCTAGGTCCAAGATGTCTTTTCTTGGCTCTTTTTCTTTTCTTTTCTTTTTTTTTTTAAAACCTGACAATGTCATCTTTCCATTAGCTCAGATAACACATTCTCAGTGAACCTTTTTAGAGCCCATCAACCAGAATCATCATTATCTTTTTGATCATTTTTTTCCTGAGTAATATTTCTGAAATATTGTATTACCATCAATATGTATGTTTATTATGATGATGATCCCCTTCTGCACTGAAAAGCTGTGGTTCATTGGGGAGAGCCCTTTAGGATTAAGAAAATGTCAGAGTTGTCTCTTTATCTTTGTTACCACAGCAGTGACATCACGTATTAACAATTCTTTAATTGCATCTCTATGAAGTCCCAGGTATCACCCTAGATCCTGAGATTGTATGCGTAAAAAATGAGGACATTCTTTTGGGAAGACAGACAAAAGCCAAATCAAAAAAAAAATGTTAAATTAAAACTGCAGCACATTAGCCAACAAATAAAATAATAGCATTTTCTAAAGTACTGATAATCACGCGAGACACGCTCACCCTTGCTGTGTTCTTTAGAACCTTTATCCTGTGTGCACCCATTTTACTTCCTTTCTTCTTGCTTCTAAATGGAGTCATGAAGCTAGTTCTTGCCAGTAGGATATAAGCAGAAGCAAGGTAGATCAGTGCTCAGCTGGATGCTGGTTTATTCTGTCTTCCCCTGTCTCACCAAGCAGTAGAGGATCCAATCAAAGATTTTATGGATAGCAGTTGGCAGATCATGTCATGGGAGGAGTCTTGACTTTACAGTGACTCTGTATAGAGGGCTGCCCATCAGTCACCTAAACTGACAATGAAGTGAGTGTTCAATTCTATTGTGACACTGATGAAACAGAATTTTTTACTCCAATAGTTACATAGCCTTGACACATATTACCACGGTGTCCTGTGACCAATGTCAGCATAAAGATTTGAGACAGGCCCATGGGTATGTGTGAAAGCATTTTTTTTTTTCTGTCACGAAGCCTCTTGATTGCCAGGTGTGGCATGTAGGTTCTTCAACTCTCCCCATCACATGCCCATCTCTCATTTACAGAAGGGCTGTTAACAGCCTACCCCAAACAAATACTTCCAACCTTGTCTCACAGAAAAACTTCTTGATCAGGAAAAAAAAAAAAACACCTCTTCTGATCTATAGATAGCTAATTATTGCTGTGGACATTCTTTATACTGTTAAATTCCTTCTTCTTCAAACCACTAAATGGTATCGTGTATCAATTCAGAACTTGAAGCAAAACATGATGAAAGATTTGACCTCTGTCTTGGTGTGATGAACCATTTGAGCATACACTGCTCTGACAAGAATCAGGGTGTGAAGAGGCAAATATTCTCCTTGTCAATTAATTAAACCCATGCTTCTTCAGTAGTCTTGGTTCATGACATTCAGGCTAATTTGGTCAAGCTTTCCCAATTATAGAGAAACATTTGCTGAGACTGGGCAGAGCTAATGTGGTTGCTTTTGAATTGAGTCATATACCGTCTACACATATTGTCTCTGCTTCACTTTTACCTGGGCTGAGTCATTTCTGGATAAGAAATTAAGGCTACTAATTACATTTAAGTATCCACGAACCTACTGGGACATGTTTTAAAAACTTGATGAGTTCAATACTAATGAACATTGTTCCATTTGGCATTTCAAAATATGAATGAGGTTGATGTACACTTAAAGGGAATAGGGAGGCCATGTGGGCTATTTCTGTGAAAAAGGCCCAAATGGCATCTGGCTTTCAAACTATTAGCATAATTAAGAATAGCATGTTTAGAAATTCCATTAGAAATTCACAAAGTGAAAGCCAGGTGTAGTGGTGCATATTTGTGATCCTAGACCTTGGGAGTTGGCAGCATGAAGATCCCCAGGTTGAGAAGTTCAACCAGTCTGGGTTCCTCCTTAGCAAGAGCCAAAACAAAGGGAGAAAATGAACAACTGTAAAGATGATTAAAGTAATGACTAGGTCCTGAGATGAGCTGGCCTATTTTTCAAAACATAGTGAACCATGTGCTGTGACTGTAGCTGGGATGGGTGGGAGAGCCATTACTTGGCAACCAAATCCAACAGGATGTCTATGAATCTGAGTTGCCAGAAAGAGAGAAAAGTAACAAAAGACACTTAACAATGCAGATGCATCAAGGGACACATTTCTGTATGAGTCAAGACACCAAGAATTACGAGTTTTCACCAGGTTATTTCTGAACAACAAATTACTGAATTACAGCCTTAATACTGAAATCACACTTTTTTTTTTTTTTAAATCCTGGCTATATCAATTACTGGCATATACTTAAGCTTTCTTATCTGAGAAATAGGAATATAATACTGATACTGTGAATATTACATAACACATAAACAACATTTACCAATTACACTGACCAGCGCTTGTGGGAACTCAGTAAACTGTGGTATTAATACTACATCCTTCAACAATGGGCTTCTTCACTTTCCTCCTAAGACTTCCCCATTATCAATATGCAGGGCTAAATGCTTGGGAGAAATTGTAGCAAATAGCTAAGCAGAAAGATTTTGGAAGCATATTCACAAAGTTTAGTTACAGCAATTTCACTATTTCAAAATATTTCAAGTCACTGCCAGAAAGGGAAATAGACATGTTAGTAATTATGACACAATAAGATTTTGTTGATAAGTAAATTATCTTCTTTCACAAAAGGTAAACCTGTCATCTTTGGTCTTGAATAAAACCACAGATGTGATTAAAAACCTCAGAGAATAGGTAGAATTATTTAAATGAGACCTCACAACTCTATATTTCATAATTATGAAAAGTTGCTTATTCAAAATTATGTATAATGGCACGATTGTGGAATTTCCTTGCTAATAAGGATAAAAGACTAATAAAACATCCATTTTTCATCGACTCCATGGTCCTTATTATAACCATTTTCAGTAGCGATATTTAATTAGCATTAATTGAAAAGGAACAAACTTTTATGGTTCAGGTCTAAAGTATAAGAGAACTCAAAATATTCTGTGTATGGAAATGAGGTGTTTTTTTTAATTAGATTTTTTTCATCTACATTTCAAATGCTATCCCCTTTCCTAGTTTCCTCTCCGAAAATTCCCTATACCCTCTCCCCTCCTCCTGCTCCCCTATTCATCACCTTTATGTGACATAGTTCAGCCTTTTTGGTAGCAGGCTCTGGATATCGAAGGCATATAGGACAGTGCTTGTACATGGCTTCAGTTCTTCTAGCTTCATCTCCCTCCCAGTCAGTCCTGGGTGACCAGTGTGGAGGCTTTGACCAGCTTTAATGTAGCCTAGACTTGTTATTGGCCAACTGCAAATAACTCCCTTTTCTGTTCCTGAGACTTTTGTGACCTCTTAGAAGTAATTTGGAATTCAGGAAAAAGCAACCTAGAAGGAGGTTGGGGGGAAAAAAGCACATGTGGGACAACTTTTAGCCAGTAGGAAAATGAAGCAAATGAGATAGTCCTAAAGGTAGTTAAGCAGTCTCTGCGGTGGTACACTGGATTACACATGCATGAATTGGCTCTTCTTCCCTGCTTCATATCCCTCTTCCCTCTCCCTGCCTATGCTATCATATACTCAAAAAATATTCACGCAAAATCATAAGCTCAGGTTCCATTTTGGAAGTCAATCTAGTCTAAGTTATTGACATATTTGATAACTTTCCTCTCATAAAAGTAATGCCAATAGGGAGACAGCTCAAATACACTGAGTATTTGTCTCTGTTTTTCCACATTAAACCAGAGTGATAATAATTGGTTTAGTTTTAACGTTATATCTCCTAAAGTTTATGAAATAAGGCAGAGTTTAATGGCAGAGACCTGGATCTTATAACAAAAGCTCAATGACAGGTCATAATGTCATGTTACCTCAAAAATGCTTGACTCAGGCGTTTTGCTACCAATGATAAAACTTGGTGGCCAACTTTGAGTGGCACTTTGACCCCAATTGGGAGTGGCTATAACTTTTGGTTGTACTTAATATAAGCCTGAGCATCTTGGATACAAAGCAAAAGTAGAAGAACAGATAGCAAGCACCATTTAGCAATTCTAAGTGAGGGTAAAAGTATGTATGAAATCCCCAATCACCCAGATTAACTTATGTTCCAAGATTGTCCTGGCTCTGGACAAGAACTTCAACTACTGCATTTCAAATATTGCCGACAATAAATTTAGGTTATGCATATGAAGCCTGTAGGACACTGACAACCTGCATAGTTTATCTCACAAACCATCTCTAAATATTTTTGGTATGGTGCTCTGGAGGCCCTGTACTGAAAGTCACATATGTGCAGTGAGAAAAGACTCCACTATGAATTAACCCTATAGGGTTTTATTCTCCCTGACTTAGGAGTTTTTGAGTTGCTCTCTGAGAGATTTCCTTCTGGCCAGGAGTTCTAATATAAGTTTGATAGCTTATGAAATGTGACAAGCTCATCATCTGCAAAATCCTAGTAGGATGTGTGTGGTGGTTTGAATAGGTATGGCCCACATAGACTCACCTGTTTGGCCTACAGGGAGTGGCACTATTGGGAGATGTGGCTTTGCTGGAGTGGATGTGTGGCCTTGTTGAAGGAAGTGTGTCACTGTAGGGGCAGGGTTTGAGGTCTCAGATGCTTTACCCCTGACTCAGGCACAGAATTCTTATTCTTGCTACTGGTGGATCAAGATGTAGAACTCTCAGCTCCTTCTCCATCACCATGTTGGCCTGTAAGTTGCCATGCTTTCCACCATGATGACAATGCACAAAAATTTGAAACTGTAAACCAGCCCCAATTAAGTGTTTTCCTTTATAAGAATTGGTATGGTTGGGGCTGGCGAGATGGCTCAGTGGGTAAGAACACTGACTGCTCTTCCAAAGGTCATGAGTTCAAACCCCAGCAATCACATGGTGGCTCACAATCTCCCGTAATGAGATCTGACACCCTTTTCTGGTGCATCTGAAGACAGCTACAGTGTACTTACATATAATAATAAATAAATCTTTGGGCAGGGACTGAGTGAGCAGGGTTGACCGGAGAGAGCAGAGGTCGTAAAGTCAATTCCCAGCAACCACATGAAGGCTCACAGCCATCACAGCTACAGTGTACTCATATACATAATATATATTATATAATATATATTATTTTATACATATATATACATATGTATATATATATGTATATATATACATATATATATAGAGAGAGAGAGAGAGAGAATTTACATGGTCGTGGTGTCTCTTTACAGCAATAGGAACTCTAAGACAATGTAGTTTCTGAAAAAGGTATCTTGCCCAAACTGGAGGCATCCTTGGTGAACACAACTTTTGATCTTCTTTTCCATTGTGGAGTTTCTTCCAAAAGTGAAAATAATGGTGAAGAGCTACAATGCCAGCACCTGGGAAATGGACACAAGAGGATATAGAGTTCAAGTCCTGGGCTTGTAACTCGTTCAAGGTTCTGCTTGTAAGAGTGTGGCTTGCTCTGGAAGTGCACCCTGTACCTCTATTGCTAGGGAATCCAATGCCCTCTTAGGCATCCTCAGCACCTGAACATACACAAAGACATACACAGAGACACATAAAGATACACACAGAGACACACACACACAGAGACACACACACACACAATTTAAAATGTTAAGCTCCAGCATGGTGTACATAGTTTGAGACCAGCCAGAACTATATGAGACACTGTCCCAAGAAAAAGAAATAGAAAACAAACAAACAAACATTTCTTTAAAGTTTTAGTCTTCGAAATCAATTCCCGGAGGAGTTACCATTATTAACTTTAGTATAACGCTGCATGTGTTTATTCCTGTGGGCACTTGAGCCTGTGATGCACCGTAAGCTTTTAGGATTCATTGTGTTTGTACTGTGATTTGATCATTAGGAATACTAAAAATCTAGATGAGCCATTTTATATTTTGGATCTTAAAACCATTGCTTTTGTTTATTTTACACCTATAGGTATTTCGCCTGCAGGAATATCTGTGCACCTCCCATAGAGGTCAGAAGAGGACATCAGATGTCCTGGAACTGGAGTTATGAACGGTTATGAACCACCTTGTAGGTGCTGCAAACTGAAAATCTGTTTCTTTGTAGCATCCAGTGCTTTTTAAACCACTGAGCTGCCTCTTGAGCCTTTGCATGTGGTACCTTTCAACACAGAAACATAGCCCTAAGTGCAAGGAAAATTACTAGGTTCCAACTTTAGTTGTATCAAACCACAGTGTCTGTCTAACTCAACCTATATCAGTTAGATTAAACAGAATAAAATATGTCAAAACCACAAAGTCCAGAGTGCTGTACTTAATTTAGATATTCCCCATATCTTCACAGCAAACCTCAAATAAGAACATTGGCAATATGGATGAATGAGCTAGGAATTCTTGAGTGAATACTTTTTGGTCTCTTAAGAGGGGCTGGAAAAGGCTGATCTAAATCTTTTCATAAATTTTCAAATATCACTAATGATTTTACCTAAGTTCCATATGAGGAGGCAGTGGTCTTTCTTTGCAAGATGCATGGCATGTTTAGTGTGCTTTTCTTTTCTTTTCTTTTTTTATTTCCCTAATAGACAAGTCTGCACTGCAAGAGATGTAAGATCCTGGGTATCTGAAAATTAAAGAACATCAACAAAGGGCCAGATGCTGTAGTTATAGAAGTTACAAAAGTATCATAAACACCAGGTGTGCCACATAAATGCACAGGTTGATTTTTTTTTCTATCCTGCCACACTATTATCATATGGTTCTAACATCTGTTCATTTCTGTCCTGGCTTCCCACAGATAGTATTTATTAAAATCAAATACGCGCTAGGTCTCACTTAAGCACCTTGAGTAGGAAGTGCCACTGTGGCCTTATTACGGAGTGTAAGTGAGCCGATAAAAATTGATTTTCATCAGTAAACTTACAATTATCCTTACAAGCCAATATAGTATTGTCTGGATCGTGTGTGCATTCTATTATTTACTAATTACTTTGTGGTTTCCATTAGTGTAGGGCCGATACATTTTTTTTTTCTCACTAATTCCAAATAATTAAAGAATGGGAAGAGGGGATTTGAAGTGGAACTTTGAAGAAAGGCTGTATCAGGGGCTACTGTCTAAAGAAATGCTATTTTCTTTTTTTTTTATAAATAAACTTTTTTTCAAATTTTATTAGATATTTTCTTCATTTACATTTCAAATGCTATCCCCAAAGCTCCCTAGACCCTCCCCCGCACTTTCTTAGTTTCAAATAAGTCATGTTACAATGAAAAACTGAATATAAACAAGTATACATTTGGAATAAGTGTTTTTACTTCAGTCAATTTTTAAATGAAAGGTTTATGTTATGAAATAGATCAGAAACAATGAAGCTAGCACATGAGTGGTAACACTGATCTGAAAGTCCAGGGGTGCTTTTTATCCAGTCCTGAAAATCTTCAGCCTTTCTATTCTCCTCTCAGAAATGAACCAACTGCAACATAGACACTAAATGTCCTTTAAATACTTGTTGGGCATGGTAGCCCACACTTTTAATTTCAGCACACAGGCAGAAGCAGGAGGATCACCAATTTTGAGGTCAGCCTGGTCTATATGAGATCCAGAAAACCAGGACTACACACAGACCCAGTATCAAAAAGTCAAAACAAAAAGCCAAAGCCAAATGAAACCAAACAAAAATAATAGTTCATTGAGTGATCAAATGCAGGAATCCATTTTAGCCCAACTCCACAAAATCTTGAAAGGTCACTTTGTAACACCATTGCTATCCATGGACTTGGTTAAGGTTGCCATTGGTCTATTATGGCAGTTCTGCTTCTTTCTATGGCCACATCTGTTTCTTATTTATTCATTTCATAATTGCCAATGGCATGAACATGTGGATATAACAATCCACAAGACTAAAGTCTACCTTGATTCTACATGACGATGACGGTGATGATGTAAAAACATATTTAAAATAATCTTGAGTATGGAAAATATAAGTGGGAAGAGACAGGCATTTTGTGGTATAAATACGACTTAGAAACTAAGAAAGAGTGAAATTCTGTCATTTGTGACATGAACGAAATGACAAACTATTATGGTGAATGAAATAAGCCAGAAACAGAAAGTCAGGTACCATGCCTTGAACTCATTTGTTGAATTTGAAATAGTTGATTACATGGTACTTGAGAGTACAATAGCAATATCCAGAGGTTGGAAGAGTATAAAAAAAGGAATAAAAAAAATCTTGGTCATAGGGAACTGAGTTGCTATTAGATAAGACTTTTTAGTATGATATTTTATATTAGGGTAAACTTTTCTTAGATATTGATTAGGTACTAGGTATCTCAAAAAAAACCTAGTAGGAGTGATTTTTTTAATGTTTTCATCACAAAGGAATAATGAATGTTTAAGATGGTGACTATGTTTATTACTGTGGTTATTATATAACACAAATATTAAAACATTTCAGTGTACACTATTAATATTAAGGATTATTATATGCTGATCAAAAATAAAACTTTTAAAACATAAGCATGTAGCTGGGCATGGTGGCACACGCCTTTAATCCCAGTACTCGGGAGGCAGGGGCAGGCGGATTTCTGAGTTCGAGGCCAGCCTAGTCTACAAAGTGAGTTTCAGGGCTACATAGAAACCCTGTCTTGAAAACCCAACCAAACAAAAAATAAAAAACAAACAAACAAAAAGCATGTTTGGAGAACATATTTTAAAAAAACAATAGACAAAAAGTTTATATCCGTAACACATAATGAACACCTATAAATCAATAGCTTTATACCTAATGAACAAAAATTTCAAGAAAAGAAATATTGTCAACAAAATAGTGATGTTCTTCACATTACTTGAATGAAATAAAATAAAATTCACTTAAAATTGAATAAATGCAAACCTGGGTCATGTTAATATGTAAACTGAGAAGGAATAATAATAAATCCAGCTGGAGAGAGGGTGGGAGAAAGACACATGTGTGAAAATTTGAGTTTTTGTAGAGGACAGTTAACAGTATACTCTCAAAACAGAAATGTGCCTTTCACCTAGCAATTTTCCTTTTAAAATGTATATCCTGCAGAGGTACAAATATACTCACATGCAAGTTCATGGAAGAAACTGAATATTACAGGAGGAAATTTGAAAGAAAAATACACAAAGAAGGCAGTAACTTAAGAATCTGCTTCTACTATGAGGAGGTCTGCATGTTTCCCTGGTTTTGACCTCAAGACCTGTTGCAGTATTTCTCCAACCCAAAAATGCCCCAGCAATGAAAACACAACTCAATTAATATGAATACAAGCTGTGTGCCTAGATTGGACAGATCTACCACTACACTAGCATCTTTCCCATCTATGAGAGTCAGTTCTTGTACTCTCAGAAGAGGACAGTAAATGTTACTCAATAGGTTCTGATAGTGTGGAAGCATATCAGTGATTGTTAGGATAAAACTCCATCTCTGTAATACTAACTCAATATAGTGTGTTGGATGCTAGCCTCAGCTATATAAAACCCTGTCTCAAACCAAAACAAGCTAAAACAAAAGGAGAGACAAACAAACAAACAAACAAACAAAAAACAGCAACAGCAAACAAAATCAAACCAATAACATCCACCACCGCCAAAACAAACCAAACCAAACCAAAAACCAAAACCAAAACCAAAAACCCAACCACAATGATAATTTTTGAAGTTAGTTTTCCATGGCCCTGTGCGCAGGTCAGTCCTATTCCCTGCATTCCCTTCCTAGAGAAGCTGGATGAAGTCCTGTAAGATTCTTGCTCTATTATAAGATGATCTGGTACAAAGAAAACAGTGAATCATTGTATCCTGCATTTTGCCTGCTCCTACTCTTCTGCTTTCAATTTCTATGGGAAAACCTCATATTCAGTACCAAGAATTCCTTGCTTATGAAATCTCAGACTCCAGGCTTCATTCTCTGATTATAAGCTCCAACTTTTCAAAACTTACTCTTTTCTCAACTCCACTATAGCCAGCCTTATCTGCAGTAACATAATCATTGCTTTAACAGCTCTAATTTCTGTAGCCTTGTTGCCTTCTCCCATTACGCAGGCCACTCCAATATAACAGAGGCTCCTAGGTATTCAGAAGACCCTCCCTGCCAATGTTTTCCCAATCTCAAGGTTCTCCACCTTAGCACCAGTGGCCTTTTCAAATGTAAATTTCACAACTCTCCTACCCCTCCTTTCCAGTGACTTTTGCTTAAGCCTTTAAATGGCTCGTAGGATAAAACCCCAACTCTATAATACTAACTTGGCATTCAAGATTAGCTGTAATTTGTGCCCAGGGTACATTTCTTACCTCTCTCTCTTTGCAACCTAATGCTGGGTAAATGAATAACCACCCATAGACATTCATCATACTTCTTATTTATGAATGTGAGCTCCCCTACCTGGACTTCCTCAGTCCCATGTACAAGCCTAGCCTCAAGCCATCCTTTAAATTCTCTAAAGGATGTCTCTCAAGAGACACCTCATCTATGATAAAGTCTCTAAGGTGACAGTTTCTAAACTCAAATTTTTCTATGGATATTATAACAGATGTGAAACCTAGACCCTGGGTGATATTGAAATACTGAGCAATCCAATAACAGATAATGTTATATCAACTCTGTTCTGTCCATAAGATGCCTTAATATTTAAAATGTTTTTCTCCTTTCCCTCATTAGCTCCTATTCTCAGCAAAACTCCAGACAATTAACCTGGGACAGAATCGTTAGCTGACACCCAATAAATTGTCAATAGGAATCCATTCCTGGGCTTCGTTTCTTCTGTGCATAGGTTGGCATCATTGCAAACAGGTTCAGCCAGAGTACTTTTCATTCATACCCAGTCCATTCTGGTCAACAGTGACCAATATACAAAGATAGGTTTTGTTGTAGTAAGAATTTGTTTTCAAGAACCATGACTGATCTGAACAACTTTTCAGGGATGTGTGAATAAATCAAAGCAAAAGGTTAACATGTTATACCATGATGAAAGTGGCATTTGTTGGACTGAAATAAAAATCTCATGTGAGGTATGTGTTTTTGTTCTCTCTCTCTCTCTCTCTCTCTCTCTCTCTCTGATATGACTGGTTTCTTTCTATATATCCCAGTCATAATGAAAAGAGTGCATTTTAAAAAGCGTTTGTGACATATTTTTCTCACCATTCACAACGTTTACAAAATTATCAGATACATAATGGATGCTTGATAAATGTTTGCAGAATGGCTGTTATGACAATGGGCAGCCCATTCTTTAACAGATAGAAACAATTCCTAGTTGGCAGAAGGAAAGAGAAAGTAAACAGCGTCTTAGCTTCCTCTAAGCAAACTGCAACAGTTGGAGGGAACAATTTAAAGTGGAGCTGAAATTCTTTAGTATTGTTATCTCAAGTGTCACAATAAGGAATTCATTCTTTTGTACTGTGAAAACTCACTCGTGTTATACCTAGCATGTAATCCTAAACCATTTGCATGCTGTTCAAAGAATTGTTCTGCATATAGATTGGTTTGTGTGCCCATATGTTTAAAAATTCAATTTAAAGGAACAGCTGAATTAGTCAATGAGATTGAAACTTTCCTTCAACATTCAGTTTAGGTGAAGAGAAGCAGCCCATATTCATTTGCACGTTTAAAGAGGGAAGCTGAGGGGGATATTCGAGGCTTGTCTTGCAGAGACTAAACTCAATAAGAACATTTCCCCTGTTTATCAGTTTTCTCCCTTGCTTGCCTTCTGTATTGCAGAGGTTGGGGCTATTTCTTAATGGTTTTCAGACTGCAGTTCATTAAGGTTACTGCAATTGGTGCCTCTGTCGATGATTTCGCTAGTATCTGCTGCTAGCAGGCAGTAACAAGGTGCATATCCTTCTCAATCATATTTACGCCTACTTCGAAATTATAACAGCTGGATTATCTGCCTCTGTACTGTCTCTCTTGCCAAATGAATAAATTAGCTCCCAAGCCTCTTTTGGAGAAACGTCAAAAATCAGTGTTTCTGACGACTTTTCCAAGTTAAAATGCAGTGAGACCCCCCTGCGTCACACTTACCCCAGTATTGTCTTAAGGAGAACGAAAATGCTGAATTAAAAAACACGTGGAGAAATATTAGATAGACTCAGCCATGAAGCCCAATCGTTTTATGATTCCCCATAGCTGTCTGTCTTTTTCACATGCAGGGGAGGTCTCTCTTCATTGATCAGCCTTCTTTTATTACATGGTGTTCAGGGAGAAGCAAAGCAATCTCTAACACCACGAGGGTCAAAGAAACAGTGAACTTGTGGATTAAACTTGCAAACTCGGGGCATTGATGAGGACTGTTTGTCTCCCTTGGCTTCCGGTAAATCTCAATTTGCAAATTAAACAGAACCTTTAAGGCCTTTCCGATATCAGCTTGAATTCAAAATGGGTTACAATCTGCAGATTCCTTGATCTGACATTCGAACTCATAGCAGGGGGAGGCACAAAGCTGCCAGAACATGTTTTTCATTCTGTGTCAACGGAGCCCTTAATCCTCTTCAAATTGGTTAAATAAGTCAGTGTAGAAGTGGCGTCATGGGAAAGAGTTTCATGGACTGGGAAGTAAGGAGATTTAGGGGGTATTAGTGAGCTTCTCCAGAGAAGGCAGGGCTGCTTACTCTAGCTGGTCACTCCTTTGGCATGATTGGTAGAGGATGAAAAGCAAAATGTCTCTGAACTTCTCAATCTAGATTTCTGTATGGAACTTGATTCTGACTTGGCTCATGACCCTGCCCATCTCCATTACTAGAGCCAAAGAAGACTTTTCTATGTCTGTTGTTTTTCTTGAGAGTGAGACTTTCATATGATGAACCAATGAAGAGAGCTGTACATTTGCTTGAGGATAGCAGAGCAAAAGAGAAATGGGAATACAAGGCACACTTGGGCAAATTTGTCTCTCTTGTTTTCAATATTGCTGTCAATAGACATGTTTGGATTGTACTCATAGGCTTACATTGGACAAAGAAGAACCATATGGGTTCATGCATTTCAAAGAAGGAAAATCCATGTGAACTGGCTCAATCTTTATTTAGAATAACCCAAATGGGAGACCTTGGCTAACAGAAACTTCTACTTCATGGGTCATCAAACTGTGATCTGCCTGTGTTGGAAAATAAAGTTTTATTGGAACATAGCAGCATCCCTTAGCTCAAACATTTACATATTGTTTATGGCTGCTTCTAAGTGCTTGTGACAATGACTGTCTGACCTGTAAAGCTGACATTTGCTGTTTTGACAGAAAAAGTTGAAGATCCTGCCCTATTCCTCACAGATCGGAAAGTGTGCAGTTTTCTTGAGAGGCAGTCAATGGATTCGATGAGTTTTCAGCAACTCGTATATTTTATAATGTAAAGTTTAAAATTAATTTTACTTGCATAATACTACTGAGAAGGCAAAATGATGTATCATTTGTTCATTGATTATTTTTAAAGTCAATATCACATATACTTCATTAGTATAAATAATATATACCATAGATGTATATTGCTATGCAACATGTGTAGTTACTGGTGAGGCATAGAAACAAAGGCACTAAAATATTAACAACAATTGATATCATTCAATAGCTTTGCTTGGAGTATCCATTTGAAACACACTTCTATGACAGGCCCAGCTGGAGAAGTGGACATACGAAAAAGAACCTGGACATGGTGGCTCACAATTACAATCCTTACAATCTTTCTAAGCAATCTATCTGGAAAGCTGGTGTCCATTCCTATAGTGATTTCAAAAATCTTACAAACAGAAATAAGCCCACAAGAAGCTAGACTGTAGCCCAATGGTTAACAACACTTCCTGCTCATGTAAGGGACCTAGGTTCAGTTCCCAGCATGCACATGATGGCTTGCAATCATCCATAAGCCCAGTGCCCTGAAATCTGATACCTTCTTCTGGCCACCACAAGCACCAGGCATATACATGGTGCATTCATGTATGAAAACCACTCCTACACATTGAATAAATAAATAATAAGCCGCTGGGCAGCGGTGTCGCCCCAGCACTTGGGAGGCAGAGGCAGGCGGATTTCTGAGTTCGAGGCCAGCCAGAGCTATACAGAGAAATCCTGTCTTGAAGAAAAAAAAAAAAAGAATAAAAAATAAATAATAATAAGCCCATGAGAACAAATGCAAAGAGCTCAGAATATAGGACAGAAGGATGAGGAATGATGGGACTGTGTGCCAGTCACCTGGATGCTGTTGCTGGCTCTAGAATGTTGGACATGCTTTGATTCTTTTATAGTAGTTTTTCCAAACATAGAATTTCAACTTTGGCTTTTCGACTTACATCTTGTTGATTTTGTCCATCATGAAGTATGTGGAGATTATTTTGGAAAGTGTGACAGAAGATGTTCTTAATGTGACCACATTCTATTGTGACATTTTGTTCCCTCAAAAATACTGTATGACTGTTTCTGTCTTTATGTATCCAGGTGACAGTAGCCTAGACTCTTAGAGGTAGCTGTGGCCCTGGAGGTGATGGACAGTGAGCACTTTTCAAATGTGAATTTTCCTGTGAGTAGTGGGGTCTACTTTTCATTTCAGGGGTAAAGGAGTTTCAAAAATGCAGATTCTGATTCAATAACTGGAATGCATGCTAAGAAGTCTGCAGATGAGAATTGGAAGAATCAAGTGTTCTAGGGTCACAAAAATCTGCCCTTTGATATCTGTGGCTTTCCATCCAGCTCCTGTGTGAACAATCAAAATTTACTCGAAGTATTCACAGCTCTCCCCATAAGCTACTTTGTCACATAGAACTTTAATGTTGAAGAAATCTTTTGTCACTGTTACAGTCTGTGGAGTTTTTCTGATGAGTTCAGTTTCCTATGAGTTCAATAGTGGTTGGTATTGAATTGTGCTTTTGAAATCAACAGCCAATTCTTTTTTTTTTTTAATTTTATTTACATTCCAGTCAATTCTTTTCTAAAATTATTTAATTTATTTACATTCCAGTCGTTGCCCCGCTCCCACTCCCCCGCCCCACAGTTCCTCATCCCATTCCTCCCTCCCTTTCCTTCTGAGAGGGCACTCCCCCTCACCAGATGTCCCCCTTTCATGGGCCTCAAGTCTGAGGCTAGACCAGGAAGACCTCTGTCCTTTGAGAAACTCTACTAGCAGCTGACTTAGACAGATGCAGATACTTATACCCATTAAGACCATTAGACTTAAATTGGGGACCCCTATCGTTGAATTAGGGGAAGGATTGAAGAAGCTGCAGGGGAGAGGACACCATAGGAAAAACCAGCAGTCTCAGCTAACCCAGACCCCAGGGAACTCCCAGAGATTGAGCCATAAACCAGGAGCATACACTCACTGCTGGTCAATTCTTTTGTTGGCCAAAAGTTAAGCCCACTAGTACTGTGTGTCATAAATGGCTTGTTTGCCTGAGGGAAGCAAGCATTGATAGCAGGTTGAAGTTTCACATACTTTTCCCCCTATGCTATGTGATTCCCCTTTTTCTCTCTTCTTAAAGTGAACATATATCATGCGTATAGTTGATTATATACACATTTACACAATTAGAGGTATTCAAGTTCCATTAAGGTTTGAGTCTTGACTATGTCTTATAGGCTTGTGCATTAAAGGCTAGGTTGCCAGCTGGTAGCTTACTGAGAGGTGGTAGAACTATCTCTAGTTTCCTCTGGTCTCTACTCCAGCAATAGTCTTGGTTCTTATGTTTCAGAAAGAAAAATTCATATAGGACCCACTAGTCGATCAATCAGCCATGAATTTAACTGGAGCAAGCAAGGAGCAAGAATATACTCTTGAGATAAGAGCATGCAGTGCGGACATGGACTTCGAAGTGATAATTATGTAAGAGGAAAAAAAATCAGCTGCAGATGCTGTGGCAACTGACCCAAATAAACTTGTTTAGTCTCAGGGAAAAAAATGAGCTGAGTAGAGCTTGGTTATGGCAAACATAGGTGTATGTGCATGTGTTTCTTCTTTCACTGTTATCATTCCTGAGTCTCCTCCATGATGGTCGCTTCTAAGAAGGCCGTGTGTTTTTCCTGGAAACTCCTGTTCTGTAACTCTAAATTCAGTCTCTTATGAGTAGACATGCAAGATACAAGAATATGTGGAGGGGTTCAAGTACCCATAAACTTGAGAAGTTTATTAGGGGATGGTTAACAACATTCTGTACATGTTTCTTAAGGAGGAAGTCTCTGAGCTTCTTTGAGTTGACTTGGCTACAGTGGATTATAGTTACCTATTGCTTGTTATGTCTTGTTTTTGATCTGTGAGCTGCTCCATTTGGAGTGAATGCTATTGCTACCACTTAACAGCATTGTGGCACCATCAATTACTATTCTTTATGGGTTGATTTTTAGAGTTGCTCTTCAGCCCCTCCTTGATATAACATAATGCTTAATAGAACAGTTAGGAGTTAGTTGCTAGGGCCTAGTGGAAGGGAATTAGGCTACAATGGGAGTGGATGGGTGTTGGGAGAATGGAGCTTTCTTTCTTTTCTTTCTTTCTTTTTTTTTTTTTTTTAAAGATTTATTTATTGTTATATGTTAGTACACTGTAGCTGTCTTCAGACACCAGAAGAGGGAATCAGATCTCATTATGGATGGTTGTGAGCCACCATGTGTTTTCTGGGATTTGAACTCAGGACCTTCAGAAGAGCAGTTAGTGCTCTTAACCGCTGAGTCATATCACCAGCCCATGATGGAGCTTTCTAGATAGAGAAATTGGTACCCTACATCTCTTTCTGGGTCTTAGCTTCATGACTGCTATGGGATAAATATAACTCTATCATACGTTCTTCCCAAAGAGATCAAGGCCAAATGACCATAGACAAAAATGTCCGTGTCTGTGATGAAAGAGAAGTCCTTCTTCCTTTTAAGTTATTTTGTCCCAACAATGAAAATCCAACTAGCATAAGCCCTAGAAAAGCATACTTACTGTGTGCCCTCAAATATTTAATGATGGGCCCTGGGGTTGAAGGCGCTAAACAATAATATCTTCCAGTTTTCATGGTAGAAATACTCCAACCATGGCTTCATATTTAAACTACAAAAATGTATTCAGCTTTTAAAGCTCCTGAAAATTGAACAGCCAATAGGAATCTGAAGCATGGTTCTGCCAGCCCCTATTATAACATACAACAGTTAACACTGACAGAAAATTTACTATATAAGAGGCAGTGGTACAAAAGTTGCATTTGACCTTAAATAAAAATCAAAGGTGATCAAATCCATCCATTCAACAAGTTACTGAGTTTCTATCATGGTAGGTGTCAGGGGAATACAGATGAGCAGAAACCAATCTTTGTCCAGAAGTGATCTGCAGAGTTTAGAGGAATGGCAGATACATAAATAGATAAATTACAATGGAGAGCAATATATTAGAACAATGGTGGTAGCAACTGATTTAGTATCCATTGTGTTCCCTGTCAGGGGTAAGGGTACCAAAAAGGTAACCCATTTTCTTGATTTCTTTGCATGAGCCCATGCTTCTCACATTTGAACAGCTTATATGGATGTATTATGTGTAGCAATCCCTTTTAGATATAGTAGAATAATAGAGTGTATCTGCTCCTTTATGAAAAAAAATGGTGACATGTATGTTTCTTCTTGTATTTAGCAGTAGATCTAAATTATCTGCCATACAGATTTCAGAAACAAAGAGAACGAGGAAGAATCTTTTGGGGACCAAAGATATGTAGACCTCAGAAATACTAGCCTTATACAAATTATATTTCATTTTAGAAAATTTGAAGGCATCAGACAGTTATAGAGATTTTAAAAATAATCACATTTTGGGTTAGAGGTTAGTGTTTAATTCAAGGTTTTGAACCCAAGAAGTGTTTGTAAGATTCTGAAAACTATTTTCAAATAAAGAGCAGGCAAAAAAAGATTTTTAAACATGGGAATGATTTAATGGGTTAGTCCTCATCTGGTTACTACTAAAAGTGAATGCAATTCATTACAAACACCGATCATATTTGTTGTTGCAAATCCTTCATAGAGATAGGATGGGTAGAAATTATAAAATATATATTTTTCATTTTTATTCAGTCTTCTTTGTCTTTGGACTCTATTTCTCCATCACTTTTATATTGGCTCCCACAAGCCAGAACTGTATTTTAACATCATGGTCAGAGTGCGAAGCAAAAAAAAAAAAAAAAAAAAAAAAAAAAAAGGTTTGGGGTGCATCAAAAACCAATCTTGATGTGATAGAACAGTGTGCCTGAAAACAAAGTTGTTATGCTTCTCTCTCTTCTCTCTGCTCTATGTGGACCTATGAGTGAGGTGATGATTTAGTGCAGAATTCTTGATAGTTCACAAGGAACCCTACTGAGCAAGCTTGCTTTGGTTTCTCATAGGATTATAGGAGACAGAATGAAGGATGACACTTTGAAAGGAGAACAGCCAGGGACCTAGCAACCAGCTACAACCTCCTAATTCCTTTCCAGGCCTAAGGGCACTCTGCTGGAAATTTTAAGCACAGAGAGACAGGAAGGCTTTAAATTTTACACCCAGTCAGTACCAAATAGAAGAAGAAAAAAGTGCATGGGAGGAACTCAATGATTATTTGGATTTATTTTTATGTTGTTATTTAGTAGTTTACTTTTCTGTTCATTTATAGTTTTCCTTTCTATTTTACTTTCCCACTGGCCTTTAAATATAAACAAATCTGGAGGTTTTTTTGTCCAAAAGTTCAGTTTATTTACACACTGATATGTTTTCCCTTGAAGAATATTCATGTAGAGAAGTATCTGTTGATTTTAGCAACCATTCTATTTGACCATCAAAACCTGCACTTCTGAGAATGAGAGGAGAGGCTTCTACTCCCATCCCATTGTCAGGGAGTTGGACATGAAGTGCTGCCCCTATTGCAATTCTTAGCTGCAAGGGGAAGAAGCATCAGCTTTATTTAAAAGTATATCTTCTGATAAGTTGAATATATTACACTGGGAAGTCACACATCCAAGAATATTTGGGCAGACCAAATTGGTCTTGGTCGGGGAGAACAACAAAAGACACAATGTTGGGTGGAAAAGAAAGAGATGGTGGATCGGGAAAGAGTTGGTGGGAGAAAGACAGTGAATATCATCAAAACATACATGAAATTCTCAAAGAACTAAGAATAATATATAACCTCCTATAGTCATAATTATGCTATGAGATCTGGAATATAGTCAATATATAAGCATAATTAGACAGATGGTTATCCTAAATATGGGTCATTTCATCAGTTATTAGGTTGCCACTGTAATTTCATGGAAACCTCTAAAAAACATGTGAAGCTATGTAATTTTTAAAAATATGGTTTGGGATTCATGTGTATTCATATCATGGAAATTTCAATAGGCCCCAAAAGTACTGATTCTCCCCCTTCTGACTTCACCAAGAGAGTGAGAAGCCTTTCAAAGTTAAATGATCCTTCACTCAGGTCATTACTTCCACTCCAGCTCTCTTGAGCTTATGTACCTACATTCCACAGGGCCCAGAAACCTTCACTTACTCTATATTTCTATGACAACTGCCTGAGCCCAAGCTTTCTGCATCTCATTTGGACTGTAGCAAAAGTCTAACTGATCTCTCTGCCTTCACTTTTCCTACATGTCAAATCCTTTCTCAGTATCACAACCAGAATGGCTTCTAGAAAATAGAAAGCTGGCCATAGCACTCTTCTTTTTCAAAATAGCTCAGTAGTTTCCCTTCTCAGCACCACTATGCAGGGCATAGAACACCTCCCATAAATTCACCTGTAGCTAAATCTTTAGCTTCCTTCTTAGCAGTCATACATTGTTTCCATCTCTCTGTATAGTCCATATTATCTTTTACGTTGCAATTAATTATCGTACTGTCATGTTTAGAAAGCTATGGAAAGGGTCCTTTTCTAAGTAAAAGCCTTTTATTTGCATCCTGGATCTCTGAATGTAACACTTAAAAAGTTATTTATACACAGTAAAAGTCACTTGTTTGGTGACTGTTTTATGAGAAATATATTACCATGTGTTTACCACTGTGCTGGCTAATTTTATGTCAACTTGACACATGCCAGAAACATTTGAGGACAGGGAACCTTTATTGAGAATATGTCTCCATTAGATTGGGCTTTAGGCTAGCATGTGGGGCATTTTTGTAGTGATTAATGCCAGAGGGTCCAGCCCACTGTGGATTGTGCTATATAGTGGTCCTGGGCTCTGTAAGAAAGCAGACTGAGTAACTTATGAGGTTTCAAACTAGTAAGCAACACTCCTCTGTGGCCTCTGCATCATATCTTGCCTGCAGAATCTATCTCTGCTTGAGTTCCTGTCCTGACTCTTTCCTGATAAACTGGTTACCTGGAAATGCAAGATGAAGTAAGTCAGGTGGGGTGGGGGTGGGGGCATCCGTGTGGAGATGGGATGGGGTGGAGAGGAGGTGTGGGATGTGGAGCAGTTGGAGTGTGGATGGGGAGGGGCAGGGATTGGAATATGGAGTGTAAAAAATGAATTACAAATAAAATTAAATTAAAAAAAGAAAGAAAGAAGTCATTTCCTCCCCAAACTGCTTTTGGTCTTCTATAGTAATTTAAAGACAATCATCATTATCTCCCCTCTTCAAAAATTTTAATTAATTAATTAATTTATTTATTTTTATTTATACAGTTTATTACCTGTGTATTTATGTTCTTATTTCCTGCCAATTGCCTCTTATTCAACCTTGTAGTCTTGCCTTTTTAAAGAATGTTATCATACATGGTATATGTATCATGCTGTGTAATGACTTGAAGATTCAACCATGTTCTTACATAAATCAATAATAGTTCTTTCCATTTTATTGCTGAATAGTGTTCTGTTTTACAGTTGCATACGTTTTACGTTTCCATTTTACTGTTGCAGAGAATCTGGGTTCTCCTTACAATTTGAGTTGTTTCCAGTTGTGGATAATTACACATAAAGCTGCTATGAACATTCTTAAACAAGTTTCTGTGTTAACATGGATTTTCATTCCACTTGGAGAGAAGCCCAGGAGTGGAATTTCTGGATTGCTTGTAAGAGAACTGCCAAAGAGTTTTCTAAAATGGCTGTATGGTTTTGCATTGCCACCAGCAATGACCAAGAGTTTCATTTCTTCCCTATGCTTTACAACATTTGGTATGGTCTGCACTGTTCATATGAGTCATTCTAAAATGTGTAGAGCTGGATGTCACTGGGAATTTACTTGCCATTTCACAACAACTGTACAATATCTTTTCATGTCCCTAAAAATATGCTTATTTGATACCTGTGAATTGTATCATCTTGGGAAAAGTGACTTTTGTTTTTACATATATTGTCCATTTTAAAATTATGTTAGAGTTTATTGTTGGGTGCTAAGAGCTTTTACATATTTTAGTGGCAAATCTTTTATTATATATGTGCTGTAATTTTTTTCTGGACTATAGCTGCAGTCTCTCTCTCTCTCTCTCTCTCTCTCTCTCTGTGTGTGTATGTGCACACATACATGCATATGTGGAGGTTAGAGGTGTAATCTTGGTTTTCTTCTTTTATTACGCTCTGCCCTAGGTTTTGATATAGGATTTCTCACTGAACCCAGAGCTTACCACTTAGCTAAGCTGGCAGACAGTAAGCTCCAAAGAACCCTCTGTATTTGATCCCAGGGCTAGAGATATAGGCTGACATTTTCACACCTGGCTTTTTCCATGGGTCTTGGGGTGGCTGGTCTTGCATGTCTATGTGCAATGGATGGTTGGCACAGTTCCCTCCCCTGGAGCAGAGCCAGGAGGGTGTGGGCCTCCACAAGTGTTGAAGGTGTCTAGGCTCAACTGGTTTGGGTATTTTCCTTTGTGCTCGTCTTTCTGGAGAAAGTCTTCTCTGCCAAGGTTAATGACTCTGTGAAAATCAGAGTCTGGAAGTCAAGGGTATGTCTCAGGAAAACGGTGAATGCTCTGACCTTTGGGAGAGCCCTTAACACCATGAGAAAGAACACTGAAAGAACCAGTTCAAAAATATTTAATTTCGGCGATACAGAGAAACCCTGTCTCGAAAACAAAACAAAACAACAACAACAACAACAACAAAAAGTGCTTTAAAAAAAGAATCTTTAATTTATCAACTATGTAATAAGGATGCAATATGAGTTACATGAGGGGCTTCAAGGATCTGAAAGAACAGCTACACTATGAGCCAGCTTGTCAGAAAGATATTAAGGAAGGAGATAAAGAGATTAAAGGAGTGGTAATCTCAAGGCTGGTTTCCACCCAGCTAAATTTATTGTTTGTGCTTACAAAGGCAGGCGGAACCGCCAGACTGATTTCCAGAGTGGTTGTACAAGCTTGCAATCCCACCAACAATGGAGGAGTGTTCCTCTTTCTCCACATCCTCGCCAGCATCTGCTGTCACCTGAATCCATCCCATAAGCAGCTTATAAACGCTGACACCATTGCATACACTAGCAAGATTTTGCTGAAAGGACCCAAATATAGCTGTCTCTTGTGAGACGATGCCGGGGCCTAGCAAACACAGGAGTGGATGTTCACAGTCAGCTATTGGATGTATCACAGGGCTCCCAATGGAGAAGCTAGAGAAAGTACCCAAGGAGCTAAAGGGATCTGCAACCCTATTGTTGGATCAACATGATGTACTAACCAGAACCCCGGAGCTCTTGTCTCTAGCTGCATATGTATCGAAAGATGGCCTAGTCGGCCATCACTGGAAAGAGAGGCCCATTGGACTTGCAAACTTTATATGCCCCAATATAGGGGAATGCCAGGGCCAAAAGAATGGGAATGGGTGGGTAGGGAAGTGGGGGGCGCTATGGGGGACTTTTGGGATAGCATTGGAAATGTAACTGAGGAAAATATGTAATAAAAAAAAAAAAAACAAAGGCAGGCGGATTCCAGAGTTCAAGGTCAACCTGTGACACAGGAAATTTTGGTCCAGGTAAGATCTTAATGGTAATCTCTGGACAGGATCCCACCCAACTAATTTGAATGTTTGTGCTCACAAAGACAGGCAGATCTCTGAATTCATTTGCCAGTTTTAAAAAGTGTACTTGATGTCTCCTTGGAATCAAGGCACTGAGGTCCTAAAATGCTGATTTATGAGATAATCAAAAAAGAACCAGGAGTAAATGACTGAATTGATATGTAAATAAAAGACTGGACTTTGGTCTGCAAGAGAAAAGTGCTTGGAGAACAAACAAACATAGCTCTTTTAGAATTATTTTTCTAGCAGGTACCCAGAAAGAACTTCTTGGAGAGCAAACATAGTTCTTTTAGATTTTTTCTAGAATGATTTTGGACTTTGGTAGGAATAATCCAAGAATTTTTTGTTGTTGTTGTTTTTGTTTTGTTGAGACAGGGTTTCTCTGTGTAGCCCTGGCAGTCCTGGAACTCACTTTGTAGACCAGGCTGGCCTTGAACTCAGAAATCCGCTTGCCTCTGCCTCCCGAGTGCTGGAATTAAAGGCGTGCACCACCATGCCCGGCCAAGAATTTTCTTATAACGGTTTTTCTGACTTTGGTCAGAAAACTCATTAGCTATTCAGTGAGCTTTTGGAATTTTTTTCTAGCATGAGAGAGCTGTCTCTAGCAGAGAACTGTCAGGAGCAGAGAGCTGTTTTGAGCAAGGAGCTGTCTCAAGCAGGAAGCTATCTTGAGCAGACTACAGAGCCAAGAGCTATCTACAGAGAGCTGTCTAGAGACCCATCTCCAGCAGACTACAAGGCTGTCAGCTTGCACCATGTCATTTGACTTCGGGTCCTTCTTTTGAGCTCCCAAACACCCCTTTCACAGAACCCCTCTCCAAGCTGAGGCTGGTTCTTGGCATTATGCGGTCTATGCTTGTATGGCAAGCATATTATCTACTACATTATCAACTCTGCTCCTTTTCATGTGCTTTTATGGCATTTGTACATATTCTTTGTTGAACTGTATTTTGAAATCTGTCTATTTCTTTGAGTTTTAGCTTTCTTATTGGTAGGCATTGAAAATCCTTTTCCTATTTTATTTTATGTGTATTGGGATTTTGTCTGCACATACATATGTGCACTAGTTACATGCCTGGTGCCAGTGGAAGCCAGAGGATGGTGTCAGATCCCCTGGAACTGGATGGTTGAAAGCCACCACATGGGTGCTGGAAACTGAGCGCAGGTCCTCTACAAGAACAGCCAGTACTTTCAATCACCTGAACATCTCTCCAGTCTGGCTTTATGTATTCTTAACATATTTTTTTTTTTGGTCAAAATTTTAACTGCAAATATTTTTCTTCTATTCTGTGGTTTATTTTTTTTATGCTTTTAATCTTTTACAGAATAAATACTTAAAATTATAATTTAGCTTATTTATTTTCCTTTACATATCATGAGTTTGGTGTCACACCACAAGTTATTTGCCAAACATGATGTTTATTAGTTTAGTAGGCATTCTCATTAGTTCTTTACTGTTAACTTACCAAAACCTAAAACCACCAGGGAAGAGGAACCACAGTTGATGATTTATTTTGACCACATTGATCCGTAGCCATATTTGTGAACAATTTCCTTGATTGATAACTAATTTGGGAGGGCCCAACCCACTTTGGGCAGCAATATCCCTACTCTGGCAGGGTCATGATCAGTAAGTAAGTCAGTAAGCAGCACTCTTCTATAGTTTCTGTTTTAGCTCCTATCCTGATCACCATCCATGATTGACTGTGGCCTGGAGGTTATAAGATGAAATAACCACTTCCCTCCCTTAAGTTACATTTGGTTGAGTTATTTATCACAGCAACAGAGATCAACCAAAAATAGTACAGGTGCTATAGGAAAACAGTACAATCGGAGTGACTTAATGATCAATGAAAATCTGTTTTCTCAGAGTTTTGGAGGCAGAACTCCAAGTTCAAAGAATTGGTGTGTCTGTTTTCTTCCATTATGTCTTTGCTAGCCTTCTCACTGTATCCCACATGTGTTCTTTGGTCTGTGAGTGCACATGTTTATACTTTTGTGTTAATTGGTGTGCTATGGAGAAACACAATGAATGAGAAATGGTTCATGCAATTTTGCAGAGTAATAAGTACCATAATCTGCTGTCTACAAGTTTCAGAATTTAAAAAGACAGTGATGAAATTAGTCAAGCGCTGTGAATTACTGGATTTAATAGTCTCAGTCCAAGCACAGGAGAGGATTGAAGTTCTATCTGATTTGTTAAAATAGTGGCCCTCGTTGAACACAGCACACTGGGCCTAAACAGTTCCACGTGTGAGAGGTTTATTGGGACAGAGAGCGAGAGGGGAAGGTGGTGGCAGAAAGAGAAGGGGGAAAAGAGAGAGAGGGAGGGGAATTCCCCTTATTTATATGGAAAAATGATGTAATGCAGGTAAAGGTGGGAGGTGAGCCAAATGGATTCTGGGAATATGGTGTCTGCTGTTTTGGCAACAGGTCTGCAGGTCAAGCTGTCACTTATGTGATGTCATAGGTTTGGAAGGTCCTGATGCCAACACTATCTTAGCAGGCAGAGTGGATAGGTCTCACCTTTCTCCTGTTCAGCCCTTTACCTCTTAGAGAGGCCCACTTAGTGATGAGATTTTTGTCTCATTCATTGTGACCATCAATGTCAATCTTAACAAAAATAATTTTACAAACATATTCAGAAATAAAAGTTAACTACATTTTTGGGTTCCATTGACACATAAATTAACCATTACAAGCCCTCTTCTTCTTCTTTTTTATTTTCTTTTTTAGTTTTTCATTGTTCTTTAAAAAATTAATTTACTTATTTTATTAT
Organism: Mus caroli; assembly: GCF_978045245.1. Lineage (NCBI taxonomy): Eukaryota > Metazoa > Chordata > Mammalia > Rodentia > Muridae > Mus > Mus caroli. The sequence goes on along the minus strand of NW_028227260.1, from coordinate 40,843,076 downwards.
ATGTGTATGAATGTTTTGTCTTCATGTATATGTGTGGATCATATGTATCCCTTAATCCTACAGAAGCCAGAAGATGGTGTCAGATCCTCTGGAACTGGAGCTACAGTTGATCATGAGCTTCCATGTGAATGATGGGAAACAAAACAAGAGCAGCCTGGCTGGAGAGTGTTGAACTCTCTCCAGTCTCATCTTACTGTTTTTATAAGGAAACTGGTCATATTGGATTTATGTTCATGTATATAAACTCATTTTTACCTTAATAAGTGACTTAAACTCCTTCTCTTCCAGTGAAGTTATATTCTTCAATAGTAAAGATTATGATTTTTGCATATGGGTTTGGGAAGAATGTGTAATTTAGATACTGGCACGAGACCATGCTTCTCCTATGCTTTCTGCTGAATGGAGATGATTTCTTGTTTTTCTTTTAAATTGAGACAGGGGCTTTCACAATGTAGCCCTGACTGGCCTTGAACTCACTGAGCTCACAGGCCAGCATCTGCCTCCCAAGTCGTAGTTGCATGTACCACCATTCATGGCAAAATGGATATGATTTTAATAGAGAATATTGTGGAGTTACTTGTTGAGAACAGACTGATTTGTGCTAGGTTGCTCTGCCAGTACTTAGCTCAAAGCTCAGCATACAAAAATGTCTTCCAGTTAGACATGCTGCCTGAGATCTAAGCACTGAGGAGGCTGAGGCAGAATGGTCACTGTGAGTTTTAGATGAGCTTGGGTTACATAGTGAGTTCCAGGCAAGCCTAGCTACATAGTAAGATCCTGTTTCTCAAAATTACCAACCAGCAGAGCAACTAAACAACCAAAGAAAGAAACAAATAGGTTGCTAAATGCTTGTTAAATAAACATGAATCACATTCATTGTTCTATTTTTCTGACTTTGTGTTTGCATATAGTTGTATTGTTGAGGAACCTTTATAATACTTACTGTTCAAATAAAATCCTAAAAGCATATCAATGTCTATTTAAAACTGTCTTAAATGGAAGTATTTGTTGAAACAAACACTACTGCATTCTAAGATCACTGTTATATCTAGGTATACACCCCCTACTAGAATAATATATATGTTAGTGTACTAAAAGACATGTACGAGAATATTTTTAAAAGCTGAAGAGACAGCTTAGCAGTTAGAGGGACCATTTCAGTTATAGATTCCCACATATACATTTCAGCAATACATTCCCACAAGTAACTGTAACTTCAGTTTCAGGGGATCCTAAATCCTTTTCTGGCCTCCAAAGGTACTGCATATATAATACAAATGCATACATGTAGGCATTCATAAAAATAAAAGTACTAAGTAAAAGAATATGTTAGAGCATCACTATTCATAAAAAACAAAACTAAATGCATCCCAAATTATTCATCCATAGATATACTGTGGTGGTTTGAATAGGTATGGTTCCCCTTAGACTCTTGTGTTTGAATGCTTGGTCCAAACAGAATGGTGCTATAAGGAGGTATAGCCTTGTTGGAGTAGATATGGCTTTGTTGGAGCCATTGTATCACTGTGGAGCCAGGCTTTGAGATCTCCTATGTTCAAGTTATGCACAATGTGAAATCAGAGCCCCCTCCTGGCTGTCTACAAAAGACAGTTCCCCTACATCAAGTTATAGAACTCTCCAGTACCATGTCTGTCTGAAAGCTGCCATCCTTCCCACTATGATAGTAATGGAGTAATCCTCTGAAACTGTAAGCCAACTCCAATGAAATGGTTGGTTTTGTTTTGTTTTGATTTTTGTTTGTTTTTTAAAATAAGAGTTGCCTTAGTCATGGAGTCTCTTCACAGCAACAAAATAGTAAGACACATACAGTCTTGCCTAGTCTCAAAATGGAACAGTATATTACAATGGACTCATTACTTAAATATGCAATGGCAAGGATGTTTTACAATAATGAATTGTTGAAGAAGAAACAGTAAACAATAAGAACATTAATTTGCTGAAGCTATTTTTTTTTTTTTTTTTTTGGCCAAGGTTTTGTTATAAGGTCTAGGCTGGCCTGAAATTTGCTATGTAGACTAAGTTGATCTTGAACTTAAAGTAATCTTCTTGCCTCTGACACTTGTGTGCTGGTATTAGAAGCATGTATCACTCATCTGAGCTAATTATTTCATTTTTATAAAGATCAAAACCAGGCAAACATTAGCTATGCTGATAGAACTCATGATAGTTTTTACCTTTAAGGAAAGGAGAAAATTTGGAAGGAATGTGAGAGGAATAATGAATATTAATGGTTCTGGTATATTTTATTTACTCATCTTAGTAGTAGATACACAGGCAAGTTCATGCTGTAAAATGCCATTAAATGTTGATTTATTATTTTTCTTCTTATTTTAAAAATTAGTACATGTAAAAATGGCTGTATTATTTCTTTACAATTTGTGAGGAAACAAGGAATATATTTTATGAAGTTTTATTAAAAATAAAGCAGAAATTGGCCAGGTGGTGGTGGTGCACATCTTTAATCTTACAAGTACTCAAGTGGCAGAGGCAGTCCGATCTCTGAGTTTAAGACCAGCCTGGTCTACAGAGTCCTAGGACAGTCAGGACAGTCAGAGAGACCTTGTATCAAAAAGAAAACAAACAAACAAGGAAACAAACAAACAACAAATTAAACAGAAACAAATGCAGATTTATTTTCTCTTTTAAAATATTATCTTCTATGTCTTAGCTACTTTTTAATTGTTGTGATAAGACATGATGATTAAGACAATTTATAAAAGAAAGCACTTAATTTGGGGCTTGTGGTTGTAGAAGGGTAATGTTCATAACAATCATGGTGGAGAACATGGCAGCAGGCAAGCAGACATTTTGCTGAAGCAGTAGGTAAGAGTTTATATCTTGATCCACAAGCATGAAGAAGAGAAAGCTAAAGTGGAATGGCATAGACTTTTTTTTTTAATATTTTTTATTAGGTATTTTCCTCATTTACATTTCCAATGCTATCCCAAAAGTCCCCCATACCCTCCCCCCCCCACTCCCCTACCCACCCACTCCCACTTTTTGGCCCTGGCATTCCCCTGTACTGGGGCATATAAAGTTTGCAAGTCCAATGGGCCTCTCTTTCCACTGATGGCCAACTAGGCCATCTTTTGATACATATGCAGCTAGAGTCAAGAGCTCCGGGGTACTGGTTAGTTCATAATGTTGTTCCACCTATAGGGTTGCAGATCCCTTTAGCTCCTTGGGTACTTTCTCTAGCTCCTCCATTGGGGGCCCTGTGATCCATCCAATAGCTGATTGTGAGCATCCACATCTGTGTTTGCTAGGTCCCGGCATAGTCTCACAAGAGACAGCTATATCTGGGTCCTTTCAGCAAAATCTTGCTAGTGTATGCAATGGTGTCAGCGTTTGGAAGCTGATTATGTGATGGATCCCCGGATATGGCAGTCTCTAGATGGTCCATTCTTTCGTCACAGCTCCAAACTTTGTCTCTGTAACTCCTTGCATAGACTTTTGAAACTTCAAAGCCTCACCCCCAGAGACACACCTCCTCCAACAAGGCCACACCTCCTAAAACTTCCCAAATGGAAACTAAAATAAACATTCAAATGTATGAGCCTATTGGGGGGGGTGGGCATTCTCATTCAAACCATTGTATTTGTCTGATCAACCTTTCCTTATATCATAACCTTATTGAAATTATAAAATCTGAACAAAGAATGAAATAGAGAAGGCAAGTTTATTTGGGACATCCTGAGGAAACACTAGAATCAGGTCAAACTTGGGTATTCTTTTTTGCTGCCCATAATGTAGCGACAGATGACAATTCAAGTCATTATACAAAGTTTAAATTGTCAAGCCAGCTGTTTTCATACTAGTAGGAAAGTCATAGAACTATGTGCCTTTCCACTGTCTTTCCATTTGTATTTTGCACCTAAATTTCACTAGTGTGGGGCCTTTTTTCCTAAAGAAGTACTCAATATTGTGTTTCTGAAATGCTAAAGAATGTTTTTTCAAATTTCTACCTGTCTTGAGAGATGCTGCATGCTTGTTGAAGGTTGCCTATTGTCAAAACACTATTTCTTGGTACTCTCAACATACAAGTAGAATCAATGACTTTTATAAAACCAAGGTGGCTGAAAGTTAGGAGATTCTCAGTGTTATGTGTTTGTATGTGTATGTACATTTGGAAAAATATGGATGTTAAAATTGATAATTATTCAGAGCTTGTCACTTTGGAAGTTACATCTAGAAGAGTTCAGAGATATTTTTTGGTTTGTTTTTTGTGATTTATTTATTTTTATAATTTTAAAAATTTATTATTTTTTACATATTCACTTTACATCTCACTCACTGCACCCCTCCTGGTCACCCCCTCCCACAATTCTCTCTCCCCTTCTCCTCTGAGCAGGTGGGGGTCCCCTGGGTATCCTCCCCACTCTCACACATCAATCTCAGAGACACTTTTCTTCCTCCTAAATCAAAATGTTTTAATGAGCCTTCTAATTTATCCAAATGTTTATAAGCAAGAATGCAAATATATGCTAAAATGAGTTTCTAATCAAATACTCTTTTAAACCTAATTTTATAAAATAATAATGTTAACATTGGTATATAAGTTTCTTTATGTGGAGAGCAAGAATTAATAGAATTACTTAGAAATCTTTATCAAATAATTCTGTCAAGTTAATAGTTTTCAAATAGGCAAATAAACTACTCAACCATATCATCATGTTTTGTTTTTGGTTTTGTTTTGAGTTTTTGTTGTGTGTGTGTGTGTGTGTGTGTGTGTGTGTGTGTGTGTGATGGTTGGCTCAGTGTACTTTATCAAATCATATTTTAATAGAGTTTGTATAATTAACTCTTTTCCACAAGATAATGTATACTTTTCTAATATGTAAGATTACTTTTTAGATAACCTAATCAGTGGTTTAGCAATTGATTCTTTCATGGATGTGAAGAACATATTAGAAATGGACTTGATTTTCTGTCCATGTGTTTCCAATAAATAAGCATTAACAAAACCTCAAATGTCAATTTACAATCAAACTTTCAAATGATTACTTGAACCCATAAGTTCTGTTTAGACTTTTAAAAATAAAATATTCTTTGGCCTTTCATGAAGTCACATCCTGATAAAAACCATTATAACTTGAAAATAATGTTTAGGGCAAAAATGCATTTAATTTGCAACACCAAAACTAATCAGCATTATATCTTAGAAACCTGGGATTATAGATTACTGGCTATTTATCCACATGATCATATGGCCAACTCAAACTATAGTTTGCTGATGCTGCAAGTATCTCAAATGAGTATTTTAATATGTCGTGCTAGCCTAGGGAAAGATAAAAACTCAATTTCACATGCAATTCCTACTGAACATGTATTGTTTTTGCACCAATGAAAGGAGAAAATTCTTTAGTTAAAACTTAAGTGGGAGATTATCCCCACTAAACATCCACTAATTACGTCAAAGTGGAGTATCTGGGTAAAACTTATTGCAATCAAAATTGTAAAAAAATGAAATGCATGCATACATATTTACATATAAATGATATATGCTCGACATTGTAAGGTACTGAAAAATAGCTAAGAAGAGGCAAAACAGAATAAGGAAACAAGATGAATCTTGAAAGCTACAGTGAAAGAATGAAGAATTACAAGGTCATGGCTTCCTTCTCTAAGAGTTTCTTCCATCTTTATGGCTAGAACAGAGGGAAAACATCATTTTGGTATAATGATTTCAGGGAGAAGTCAAAAGCTGAAAAACATTTAGGGGATGAGTTTTGGAATTGAGAGAACTGCAAGAGAGCAACACACAAAGTCTGATCATTAACTTTTACTTAATGTAGGATGTTGTGGGAGAAGGGCAGTAGTAATTCTAGAGTTTGTGATGAGAACTGGCAGGGCAGATAAAAATGTGTCCACGAAAATCAGCGACATTAGTTGAGATTTATGAATGGTTACTGAGTTTGACAAAATGTGAGTGTGTTATGCAGTCTAATTTTGTGCGTGTGTGGGGGTGTGTTGAGGGGGACTATATGTCAAAGGATAGTAGGAAAGAATCCTATAAACAGTGAGGGTGAGCCCCCAATATCTGAGGCAAAGCTGTGCCCAAATTCTTGGCTGACCACCAACATATTCAGGTGCAGGTGAAACTCCCAGGAAGCCTAGGTAAAAATAGCAGCAACAAGAAACTGTAATAACTGCACAAATATATCAGCTGCTATACACCACAGGGGAGACAAGAGTCTAGAGTTTGAATCCATGTAAGTGAATCGTTAACTAGGGCAACAAAAAAAATTTCCTCATAGTATATATAACTCAGAATCACTGTAATGGGTCTTTATAATATCCAATTTTAACACAAAATTATGGATATGTATAGAAACAGGAATGTTTAAGTAACCTTTGGTAGGAAGCAGTCACTGACAAATGAATCAGAACAGATGTGTATCTTGCATATAGTTGACAAACCTTCAATGGTGCAAGAAGGTTAACTAGAGATAGTTAAACATTAAAACAATAGTGCAGCTCATCCGGCCGGATCAGCGCCAGGGTAGCTGGAGCGCAGGGTTGCCTGACACCCGCCAGCTACCCACGACCCCCGCCGCAGGATTTTGGGACTGCTGGTGAGTGGAACACAGCTTCTGCTCCAGTCCAATCACGCGGGACCTGAGACTGCTCTGGTTGGGGTGAGAGAAATCCGGTCTACATAGGGCCACAAGCCTCTTCCGGTCAGAAAAGCACCGGGGCAACTGGGGCGCAGGGTCGGCTGACACTCGCCAGCTACCCACAACACCCGCCACAGGATCTTAAGACTTCTGGTGAGTGGAGCACAGCTTCTGCTCCAATCCAATTGCACGCGGGACCAGAGACTGCATTAGTTAGGGAAGCAGAAAACCGGCCTGAGTAGGACCACAGGCCTCTTCCGGCTGGACCAGCACCGGGGTACCGTCAGCTACCCACAACCCCCGCCGCAGGATTTTGAGAATGCTGGTGAGTGGAACACAGCTTCTGCTTCAATCTTTAAACAGTGACAACGATAACAACTAACCCCAGAGATTACCAGATGGCGAAAGGTAAACGTAATAATCTTACTAACAGAAACCAAGACCACTCACCATCATCAGAACCCAGCACCCCCACTTCGCCCAGTCCAGGGCACCCCAACACACCGGAAAAGCTAGACACGGATCTAAAAGCATATCTCCTGATGATGGTAGAGGACTTCAAGAAGGACTTTAATAACACACTTAAAGAAATACAGGAGAACAATGCTAAACAGGCAGAAGACACTAAAGAGGAAGCACAAAAATCCCTTAAAGAATTGCAGGAGAACACTGCTAAAGAGTTACAAATCCTTAAAGAAAAACAGGATAACATAATCAAACAGGTAGAAGTCCTTACAGAAAAACAGGAAAACACATCCAAACAGATGATGGAAATGAACAAAACCATACTAGACCTAAAAAGGGAAGTAGACACAATAAAGAAAACCCAAAATGAGGCAACACTGGAGATAGAAACCCTAGGAAAGAAATCTGGAAACATAGATACCAGCATCAGCAACAGAATACAAGAGATGGAAGAGAGAATCTCAGGTGCAGAAGATTCCATAGAGAACATCGGCACAACAATCAAGGAAAATGTAAAATGCAAAAAGATCCTAACTCAAAACATCCAAGAAATACAGGACACAATGAGAAGACCAAACCTACGGATAATAGGAGTGGATGAGAATGAAGACTTTCAACTCAAAGGACCAGCAAACATCTTCAACAAAATTATAGAAGAAAACTTCCCAAATCTAAAGAAAGAGATGCCCATGAACATACAAGAAGCCTACAGAACTCCAAATAGACTGGACCAGAAAAGAAATACCTCCCGACACATAATAATCAGAACAACAAATGCTCTAAATAAAGATAGAATACTAAAAGCAGTAAGAGAAAAAGGCCAAGTAACATATAAAGGCAAGCCTATCAGAATTACACCAGATTTTTCACCAGAGACTATGAAAGCCAGAAGATCCTGGACGGATGTTATACAGACACTAAAAGAACACAAATTCCAGCCCAGGCTACTATACCCAGCCAAACTCTCAATTAACATAGATGGAGAAACCAAAGTATTCCACGACAAAACCAAATTCACACATTATCTCTCCACGAATCCAGCCCTTCAAAGGATAATAACAGAAAAAAACCAATACAAGGACAGGAACCACACCCTAGAAACAACAAGAAGGTAATCCCTCAACAAACCTAAAAGAAGACAGCCACAAGAACAAAATGCCAACTTTAACAACAAAAATAACAGGAAACAACAATTACTTTTCCTTAATATCTCTTAATATCAATGGACTCAACTCCCCGATAAAAAGACATAGACTAACAAACTGGCTACACAAACAAGACCCAACATTTTGCTGCTTACAGGAAACTCATCTCAGAGAAAAGGATAGACACTACCTCAGAATGAAAGGCTGGAAAACAATTTTCCAAGCAAATGGCATGAAGAAACAAGCTGGAGTAGCCATTCTAATATCTGATAAGATTGACTTCCAACCCAAAGTCATTAAAAAAGACAGGGAGGGACACTTCATACTCATCAAAGGTAAAATCCTCCAAGAGGAACTATCAATCCTGAATATCTATGCTCCAAATACAAAGGCAGCCACACTCATTAAAGAAACTTTCGTAAAGCTCAAAGCACACATTGCAACTCATACAATAATAGTGGGAGACTTCAACACACCACTTTCACCAATGGACAGATCATGGAAACAGAAACTAAACAGGGACACAGAGAAACTAACAGAAGTTATGAATCAAATGGATCTGGCAGATATCTACAGAACATTCTATCCTAAAACAAAAGGATATACCTTCTTCTCAGCACCTCATGGTACCTTCTCCAAAATTGACCACATAATTGGTCACAAAACAGGCCTCAACAGATACAAAAATATTGAAATTGTCCCATGCATCCTATCAGATCACCATGGACTAAGGCTGATCTTCAATAACAAAATAAATAATAGAAAGCCAACCTTCACGTGGAAACTGAACAACACTCTTCTCAATGATACCTTGGTCAAGGAAGGAATAAAGAAAGAAATTAAGGACTTTTTAGAGTTCAATGAAAATGAAGCCACAACATACCCAAACTTATGGGACGCAATGAAAGCATTTCTAAGAGGAAAACTCATAGCTCTGAGTGCCTCCAAAAGGAAACTAGAGAGAGCACACATTAGCAGCTTGACAACACACCTAAACGCACTAGAACAAAAGGAAGCAAATTCACCCAAGAGGAGTAGACGGCAGGAAATAATCAAACTCAGGGGTGAAATCAACCAAGTGGAAACAAGAAAAACTATTCAAAGAATCAACCAATCAAGGAGCTGGTTCTTTGAGAAAATCAACAAGATAGATAAACCCTTAGCCAGACTCACTAGAGGGCACAGGGAAAGCATCCTAATTAACAAAATCAGAAATGAAAAAGGAGACATAACAACAGATCCTGAAGACATCCAAAACACCATCAGATCCTTCTACCAAAGGCTATACTCAACAAAACTGGAGAACCTGGATGAAATGGAGAAGTTCCTAGACAGATACCAGGTACCAAAGTTGAATCAAGATCAGGTTAATGATCTAAACAGCCCTATATCCCCCAAAGAAATAGAAGCAGTCATTAATAATCTCCCAACTAAAAAAAGCCCAGGACCAGATGGGTTTAGTGCAGAGTTCTATCAGACCTTCAAAGAAGATCTAATCCCAGTTCTTCACAAACTATTCCACAAAATAGAAACAGAAGGTACTCTACCCAACTCATTCTATGAAGCCACAATTACTCTGATACCTAAACCACAAAAAGACCCAACAAAGATAGAAAACTTCAGACCAATATCCCTTATGAATATTGATGCAAAAATCCTCAATAAAGTTCTTGCTAACCGAATCCAAGAACACATCAAAACAATCATCCATCCTGACCAAGTAGGTTTCATCCCAGGGATGCAGGGATGGTTCAATATACGGAAATCCATCAACGTAATCCAGTATATAAACAAACTCAAAGACAAAAACCACATGGTCATCTCGTTAGATGCGGAAAAAGCATTTGACAAGATCCAACACCCATTCATGATAAAAGTCTTGGAAAGATCAGGAATTCAAGGCCCATACCTAAACATGATAAAAGCAATCTACAGCAAACCAGTAGCCAACATCAAAGTAAATGGTCAGAAGCTTGAAGCAATCCCTCTAAAATCAGGGACTAGACAAGGCTGTCCACTTTCTCCATACCTATTCAACATTGTACTTGAATTCCTAGCCAGAGCAATTCGACAACAAAAGGAGATCAAAGGGATACAAATTGGAAAAGATGAAGTCAAAATATCACTTTTTTCAGATGATATGATAGGATATATAAGTGACCCTAAAAATTCCACCAGAGAACTCAGAAGCCTGATAAACAGCTTCGGTGAAGTAGCTGGATATAAAATTAACTCAAACAAATCAATGGCCTTCTCTACACAAAGGATAAACAGGCTGAGAAAGAAATTAGGGAAACAACACCCTTCACAATAGTCACAAATAATATAAAATACCTTGGTGTGACTCTAAGGAAGTGAAAGATCTGTATGACAAGAATTTCAAGTCTCTGAAGAAAGAAATTGAAGAAGATCTCAGAAGATGGAAGGATCTCCCATACTCATGGATTGGCGGAATTAATATAGTCAAAATGGCTATCCTGCCAAAAGAATTCTACAGATTCAATGCAATCCTATCAAAATTCTAACTCAATTCTTCACTGAGTTAGAAAGGACAATTTGCATATTCATCTGGAATACCAAAAAACCTAGGATAGCAAAAACTCTTCTCAACGATAAAAGAACCTCTGGTGGAATCACCATGCCTGACCTCAAGCTGTACTACACAGCAATTGTGATTAAAAACTGCATGGTACTGGTATAGTGACAGACAGGTAGATCAATGGAATAGAACTGAAGACCCAGAAATGAACCCACACACCTATGGTCACTTGATCTTCGACAAGGGAACTAAAACCATCCAGTGGAAAAAAGACAGCATTTTCAACATATGGTGTTGGCACAACTGGCGGTTATCATGTAGAAGAATGCGAATTGATCCATTCTTATCAACTTGTACAAAGCTCAAGTCTAAGTGGATCAAGGAACTTCACATAAAACCAGAGACACTGAAATTTATAGAGGAGAAAGTGGAGAAAACCCTCGAAGATATGGGCACAGGGGAAAAATTCCTAAACAGTACAGCAATGGCCTGTGCTGTAAGATCAAAAATCGACAAATGGGACCGCATAAAATTGCAAAGCTTCTGTAGGGCAAAAGATACTGTCAATAAGACTGAAAGACCCACAATGTGAGGATTCCCTCATGTTCTGACTCAAGAGAAATGGTCCGTTAGCAAACTGCAAGAGGACTTTTAATTCAAGAGTGCTCTCGGGCCCACAGTCATACACCATACAGGGGTAGAGGACCATGGTGCCCCGAGTAGCTGGGTAAGGGGGTATTTAAAGGAAGAAACCACGACTCAAGGAGGTAGGGAAGGCGTTGTTGGAAAATACCAAAAATACCAGTTAAGAGTCACTAGGAAGTAGAAAGTCAAGACAGTTTTCTAGGAGCCTCTAACAATAGCACCTTTGCATAACAAGTTCCAGCAACAGTCAGGGTGGGTCAGGGTGACTTTCTTTGAATGAACACTTCCTGAACCCAGGAAACAGGTGGGTGGAGGAATGTCGCTATCTGTTTTATGATTAGCATGCCTTGGAGCATTGAGTCACAAAGGTCACATTCTCAAGCCTGGGCCTAAAGGCCTAGAATTTTTTTTTTTTTTAAGTTATACTTTTTCAAGACAAAAAGGCCATCAACAGATTGGGAAAGAATTTTTACCAATCCTAAATCTGATAGGGGACTAATATCCAATATATACAAAGAGCTCAAGAAGCTGAATTCCAGAAATTCAAATAACCCCGTTAAAAAAAATGAAGTACAGCGCTAAACAAAGAATTCTCAACTGAGGCATACTGAATGGCTGAGAAGCACTTGAAAAAATGTTCAAAATCCTCAATCATCAGGGAAATGCAAATCAAAACAACCCTGAGATTCCACCTCACACCAGTCAGAATGGCTAAGATCAAAAATTCAGATGACAGCAGATGCTGGCGAGGATGTGGAGATAGAGGAACACTCCTCCATTGTTGGTGGGATTGCAAGCTGGTGCAACCACTCTGGAAATCAGTCTGGCGGTTCCTCAGAAAATTGGACATAGTACTACTGGAGGATCCAGCAATACCACTCCTGAGCATATACCCAGAAGATGTTCCAACTGGTAATAAGGACACATGGTCCACTATGTTCATAGCAGCCCTGTTTATAATGTCCAGAAGCTGGAAAGAACCCAGATGTCCCTCAACAGAGGAATGGATACAGAAAATGTGGTACATTTACACAATGGAGTACTACTCAGCTATTAAAAACAATGAATTTATGAAATCCTTGGGCAAATGCATGTATCTGGAGGATATCATCCTGAGTGAGGTAACCCAATCACAAAAGAAGACACTTGATATGCACTCACTGATACATGGATATTAGCACAGATACCTAGAATACCCAAGACACAACTTCCAAAACACAAAAAAATCAAGAAAGAAGACCAACTTGTGGATACTTCGTTCCTCCCTAGAATAGGGAATACAATACCCATGTAAGTAGTTGCAGAGACAAAGTTTGGAGGTAAGACGAAAGGACTGCTCCACCTTGGGGTCCATCCCATAATCAGCCACCAAACGCAGACACTATTGCATATGCCAGCAAGATTTTGCTAAAAGGACCCTGATATAGCTGTCTCCTGTGAGGCTTTGCCAGTGCCTTGCAAATACAGAAGTGGATGCTCACAGTTATGTATACGATGGAACACAGGGCCCCCAATGGAGGAGCTAGAGAAAGTACCCAAGAGGTGAAGGGATCTGCAACCCTATAGGTAGAACAACAATATGAACTAATCAGTACCCCCAGAACTTGTGTCTCTAGCTGCATATGTAGCAGAAGATGGCCTAGTCGGCCATCATTGGAAAGAGAGGCCCCTTGGTCTAGCAAACTTTATATGTCCCAGTACAGGGGAAAGCCAGGGCCAAGAAGTGGGAGTGAGTGGGTAGGGTAGTAGGGTGGGGGATGGTATAGGGGGTATAGGGGACTTTTGGGATAGCATTTGAAATGTAAATGAAGAAAATATCTAATAAATAAATCCATCAGACAAAATCAGGAGCTAGTTATAGCTTGCAAAATAATATGTTGTAAGGTGGATCTACAGAAAACATACAACTGAATAAACACCGGGATGAAAAAATAAGGATATTTGAATCTAAATTTTAGTGAAAAATATGAAGTTACTCCTCTGTGAGTGTATTTGTGACTTCTGTTGCTTGGATAAAACACCATGACCAACAGCTACTTATAGACTTCTATAAGCTTCTTTTTTGGCTTATAGTTTCCTACTGGGGAGGCTTGGCTTCAGGAGCAAGAAGCAGAGAACTCACATCTACAAACTGCAAGTACATACTAAAGAGAAAACTGGGGAAGGAATAGCATCTCAAAACCCACAGTCAGTGACACACTTTTTCATGTAATACTATGTCAGGCAGTGGGCTGTGTACTGATAGCCTGGTCTCCAGTTGAGCATAGGGCTGGACCTCCAGGAGCCCTATGGGTGGTGCTTTCCACCTACATGGGAGGGAAGGTGTTCGATCATATCTACTGGACTCCTGGCTCCTGTGAAGTTATTGCCCCCACAACCCCCACTGGAGAGGTGTGTGGCTATCAGTGGAGTAGGAGTAGCACCAAGCCTTCCCACATGCAGATAAGGTTTTCCCCAAACTCTCAGTCCAAGCCAATGAGAGATACCTGCTGTCGAACCCTGAATCACCCCCCAAACTGTATGTAAATCCTATTCAGGGAATTAAAGGTGTGCAAGAACTACTCTGTCATCTGACTCTGAGAGTTACCTTGTGACCTGGAAGGCATGGCAGAGACTTTGTCTCCCTGCCAGCACTCACTTCCCTTCGCTGGAACCCTCACACCAGGCCTGGCCAGAGATCTCCGTGGAAAACCTCTTGCACACAGGCCCACAACACTATACTATATTAACATCCCCAAACAGTGCCACCAATTGAGAACCAAGTGTTCAAAACCCATGCCCATGTGGGACATTTCCTATTAAAATCACCACAGTGAACCTCAATCAAAGTGAGAAAAATACATACAAAAGTTATTATTACCAGAGTGTTCAACACTTAAATTATTCCAATTCAAAAATGAGATAAAAATCATAGTAATAGAGTAAGTTGATAAACTGGGGCTGATTTCTCCATAGAAACCACTAAGAAAAAGGGATTAGAACATGGTCAAAGTGTGAGAAGTAAGATATAATCAAACAGAACACACTAAATAAAGAAAAATGTCAAACAGGAATTATCAATTAAGCAAAATGAATACATCTCTGACAACAACACAGAATTTGTCTTCAGCATATCTGCATGGTAAGAAATGCTAAATGAAATTGGAGAGAAATGCTGTGAAAGGGTGTTTCCCATCCATGAACCAAAACTATATATGTGTGTGTGTGTGCATATATATATGGAGAGACATGGTGTCAGGAGCAAGAAGCAGAGAGCTCACATCTTCAAACTGCAAGTACACACACACACAAACACACATATATGTCTATGCATATATATGTTTACACATGCATAGACATATATGTATACATATATATATATTATATCTTCTTTTACTATATTTTGAAGTAAAAACCTTAAAATAATACAATTTGATTTATTTGAACATTAAAGTTATGGTTATATAGATTATGATTAATGTAGATTTATTATAAAGTTTTTATGTTGTACTTCAAATAATGTTCACTCCAAGGAGAGTATGGTATGTTAAGATGAATGATAGACTCCACAGAATAGCTACTGAAAACGACAAAGAATTTTATCTTACAGACCAATAAAAGAATCCAGATGAAACAGAAAAATTAACACCGGAGAAAGCAAGAGACAAATAAACACTACAATTAATTGGAAACAAATACCAGACATTATTATTAGTATCAGACATTGTTATTAGTCACATTAAATGTAAATGGATTAAATATATGTATTAAGCAGCAGAAACTGTGAAGCTAGATAGAAGGAAGAACTATAGAATTCCCATAAAAGATATACACTAAATATAAAAATATAAGTATTACTAGCTCTGTGATGAAAATGTCTTCATTATAGAATGTTGCTATATCAGGAAGATATATCAATTGTATATATGTGAAAACTTTACATTATTAGCTCTAAATATAGAAAAATACAATAGTAGAAATTAAAAGACAAATGTGCAAACATATTTGCAAATTTTGACATAGGTTTTTAAAAGAAATTCATCATATTGTTAGTGTATGTATGTGCGGTATGGGTGTGCATGACAAACTGCATGTATAAATGACAAAGGATAATTTTGTAAGGTCAGTTCTTTAATGTCAGCAATTGGACCAGAAGCAGACATATCTCTGGGACTTCAAGGCCATCCTCGGGTTTCACTATAGAGCTCTGGATGGCTTGAAACTTGCTTTATAGACTAGACTGGACTCAAACTTAAATCCATCTCCTTCTGCCTCTGGACAGAACTTGGAAAGATCTCCTATGCTTATGGATTGGCAGGATTAATATAGTAAAAATGGCTATGTTACTCTGAAAGCACTCTGCAGATTCAATGCAATCCCCATCAAAATTCCAACTCATTATTTCATAGAGTTAGAAGGAGCAATTTGCAAATTCATTTGGAATAACAAAAATCCCAGGATAGGGAAAACTATTCTTAACAATAAAAGAACTTTTGGGGGAATTACTATCCCTGACCTCAAACTATATTACAGAGCAATAGTTATAAAAACTGCATGGTATAGGTACAGAGACAGGTAGGGATACCAATGGATAGAATTGAAGACCCAGAAATGAAACCACACATATATGGTCACAAATGAGACCTCATAAAATCACAAAGTTTCTGTAAGGCAAAGGACACTGTCAATAGGCCAAAATGGCAAGCAACAGATTGGGAAAAGATCTTTACCAGCCCAACATCCAATAGAAGGCTAATATCCAAAATATACAAAGAATTCAATTAGGTTCCAGAGAATCAAATATCCCTATTAAAAATGGGGTACAGAGCTAAACAAAATATTTTCAACTGAGGAATATTGAATGGCTGAGAACTAACTAAACAAATGTTCAAAGTCCTTAGTCATCAGGGAAATGCAAATCACAATAACCCTGAGATTTCACCTTACACCAGTCAGAATGGCTAAAATAAAAAACAGGTGACAACAGATGCTGGCTAGAATGTGGAGAAAGAGGAACATTCCTACATTTCTGGTGGGATTGCAAGCTGGTACAACCACTCTGGAAATCAGTTTGGTTGTTCCTCAGAAAATTGGACATAGTATTACCTGAGGACCCAGCAATACCACTCCTGGGCATATACCCAGAAGATGCTCTAACATGTAATAAGGGTACATGCTCCACTATGTTCATAGCAGCCTTATGTATAATAGCCAGAAACTGGAAAGAACCCAGATGTCCTTCAACAGAGGAATGAATACAGAAAATTTGGTACATTTACACAATGCACTACTACTCAGCTGTTAAAAGTGATGAGTTCACAAAATTCTTAGGCAAATGGATAGAACTAGAAAATATCATTCTGAGCAGCATAACCCAATCACAAAAGAACACACATGGTCTGCACTCACTGATAAGTGGATATTAACCCAAAAGCTCCAAGTAACCAAGATACAATTCAAAGACCACATGAAACTCAAGAAGAAGGAAGACCAAAGTGTGGGTACTTCAGTCCTTCTTAGAAGGAGAACAAAATACTCAAATATGAAGATTAAGTGTAGAGCAGAGACTGAAGAAAAGGACATCCAGAGAATGTCATACCTAGGGATTCATCCCATATACAGTTACTAAACACAGACATTATTGTGGGTGTGAAGAAGTGCATGCTGAAAGCAGCCTCATATGGCTGTCTCTTGAGAAGCCCTACCAGAGCCTTAGAAATACAGAGAAGGATGCTCACAGCCAACCATTGGACTGAAAGCAGGATCCCCAATAGAGGAGTTAGAGAAAGGACTAAGGAGTTGAAGGGGATTGCAGTCCCACAGCAAGAACAACAATATCAACCAACCAGTCCCACAAGAGCTCTCAGGGACTAAGCCATCAATAAAGGAGTACACTTGGCTCCAGCTGCATAAGTTTCAGAGGATGGCCTTGCCATGCATCAATGGGAGGAGAGGTCCTTGGTCCTATGAAGGCTTGATAGATGTCCCCGTGTAGGGGAACTGAGGGCAGGGAGATGTGAGTGGGTGGGTGGTGGGTGGGTAGAGGAATACCCTCATAGAAGCAGGGGGAGGGAGGATGTGGTAGGGGATTTCTGGAGGTGGGGGGAAAAGGAAAGGGGATAACATTTGAAATGTAAATAAAGAAAATATCCAATGAACACAAAAAGAAAAAGAAAAAGAAAGAAAGAAAGAAAGAAAGAAAGAAAGAAAGAAAGAAAGAAAGAAAGAAAGAAAGGAGAAAGAAAAAAAGGAGAGTGGCCTACAGGTAAGTTTGTCTGTGTAATGTTTTCTTCATTAATGATTGTGATTGTTTGAATGAAAATCACACTCATAGGCTCCTGTGTTTCAATACTTGGTGCACAATTGGTGGAACTGTCTGGGAAATATTAGGAGGTAGTGCCTTATCACTTGGGGCAGGCTTTAAAGATTTGGGCCTCTCTCTCTCTCTCTCTCTCTCTCTCTCTCTCTCTCTCTCTCTCTCCTCCTCCTCCTCCTCCTCCTCCTCCTCCCCTTCCCCTCCCCTCTCTCCATCCCCCCTCCCCCTCCCCCCTCCTCCTCTTTCTCCTCCTCATATTTGTGGATCAAGATGTAAGCTCTCAGGTACAGCTTTAGCTACATATCTGCCTGCTTGCTGTGGTACTCTCCAGCAAGATGGTCATAGACTCTAATCTCCTGAAGCCATACTTTTCAAATAAATACTTTTAAAAATAAATTGCCTTGGTCATAGTGTCTTATCACATAAATAGAAAAGACAGTGGGATATGAGAGGACCTATCTAACAGTAGGTAGTGCCATCCCTGGGGTATGTAAGAAAATAAGCAGGCAGGCCACACTTGTCCCACTCAGGTCCATGTGGATGTCTGTGGTTTGTGGCCCCAGGTCACGGTGATGTTGATAACTCTTTCCGACTGTCAGCAGCCATCTTGATGTGAGTGGCCTGGGTTGCTATCTGAGGTCATGGTGATGTTGTGGTCTGTGCTGCTGTTGAGGACAAACTTTGTCTGGGTCTATGGTCCTACTGTAGCTGGGGTCTGTGTTAATATCCATTACTGTGATAGTTTGTATATGCTCAGGGAGCAGCACTATTAGATGTGCCTAGGGAGTGGCACTATTAGATGGTGTAACCATGTTGGAGTAGGTGTCTCACTGTGAGTGTGGGCTTTAAGAGACTTATCCTAGCTGCCTACATGCAACTATTCTGCTAGCAGCCTTCAAATGAACATGTAGAATTCTTAGCTCCTCCTGCACCATGCCTGCCTGGATGCTGCCATGTTCCCACCTTGATGATAATTGACTGAATCTCTGAACCTGTAAGCCAGCCCCAGTTGAATGTTGTCCTTATTAGAGTTGCCTTGGTCATGGTGCCTGTTCACAGCAGTAAAACCCTAACTTAGACAATGACCCTTGTTGCCACAGAGGTCCATGCAGATATCCATGGTGTGTGGTGTATCCTGAAGCCATGTTGATAGTGTCTACAGGCTCTGCTGCCACCAGGATGCCCATGCTGATCTAAATGGCCTAAGCTTCCACCTGTGGCCAGGTTGAAATCCATGGTCCAGGCTGACTTCAAAGGCCTTGTCTGGGTCTGTTGTCATACAAGTGGAAGCCATGTTCATGACCTGTGCTGTCACCAGAATATATATAAAGGCCCATGATTTTTTTTTTTTTTTAAGATTTATTTATTATTATATGTAAGTACACTGTAGCTGTCTCCGGACACTCCAAAAGAGGGCGCCAGATCTCATTACGGATGGTTGTGAGCCACCATGTGGTTGCTGGGATTTGAACTCTGGAACTTCGGAAGAGCAGTCGGGTGCTCTTATCCACTGAGCCATCTCACCAGCCCAAGGCCCATGATTTATACTCCTACTGAGTGTGAAGAACAAGGAAGTTACTTTGGGTATGACATCAGTGACAGAAGATGCATAGGTAAGAGGGAAGGACAAGGAAGGCTTCTTTGACAACTCCTCCCCTCATTTCCACAAAAGTAACAGCCTCAACCAGAAGCCACCAAAGAAAACTCTTAAAAAAGTGTGATGGGGATGCACAAGTGTAGCTTTCTATAATTGATGGCTTCTGGTTGGTGTATGGGAGGGAAAAGTCTCAGTTCTATTTAAGGGGCAGGCCTCCAAGAGTTTGACCATGCTCCAATGAGTATATAGATAACATAAGTTGAACTTTTACATTTTTATTATTCTTATTTTTCTGTTTTACTTTTTGGGCAAGGGTGAGTTTAAGAGGATGGGGTAGTGAACATTGAAGGGCTAGAAAATGAGTGTGACCTGGATGCAAGACATGAAACTCCCAAAGTTTTAATAAATATGTTGCATTAAAACAATATACATTAAAAAAAAGAAAGAGTAAACATAAATCTTAAAAAGAGAAGAAGGCAAGCTCAGCAAGCCATGGAGAGCAAGCCAGTAAGCAATGTTTCCTTACAGTCTCTTTTTGTTCCTGCCTCTGAGTTTTGGCCTTGAATTCTTGTCCTAACTTCCTTTCATGATGGACTAAAAGTGGAAAGTGAGATAAAAACCAATTTTTCCAAGTTGATTTAGGTTGTGGTCTTTTATCATAGCAAACTAATACATTTTTTTTTAAACTGTAAATTGCCTATCCATTGTCTATATCTTGTTTTAGTCCATTTTATAGCAATTTATAAGTTCATTCTATGGCTGAGGATATTGCTCAGTTTGCATAATCCTTAGTATACTTATTATCTTTCTGTTGCTATGATAAAATAACATGATCCAAAACAACTTCTAGAAGGTAGAGTTTATTTGGGGCTTATCTACAAGGGAAAAAAAGAGGGAACTGGTAATAAAGTGACACTATGAAATATTAGTGTTTTTTTTTTTCCAGTGATGAACTTCCTCTAGCAAGGCAGCATCAACTTACCAGGAGCCTTTTCCCAAAACAGTGACACAGACTGGCTATCAAATGTTCAAATACCGGAGTCCCTTGGTGGACATTCTCATGGAAACTGCCACACCTAGTATGAACAATGTCTTGGATTTGTTCCCCATTAATGCATAACTTGGGTCTTGATGTCTGCCATATGCTTAGAATTCAGCAGACAGGAGGCTCAATCTGGAGTATTGCCCAGAGTTCAAGATTGGCTTAGATTACACAGAAAATTCAAGACAATCCTGGTAAAAACAACTAAACAAATGAAAATAAGATAGAGATGTAGTTCAGTGGTGTGGATGCCAGTAAACATAGGTGGTTTACATGATATATCTCCTATTTCCAGGTATTTGATTTATTTGGCCTCCAGTTGGTGGCATAGTTTGGAAAAATTTAGGAGGTATGACCTTGTTGGAGGAAATAAGTTATTGGAGGCAGACTTTCAGAGTTTAAAACCTCATGATATTTTGAGTTAGCTCTCTGCTTCTTGCTTGTATTTTAAAATGTGATCTCTTAGTTTGCTATTCCAGTCAATACTACTACCTTCTGCTGTACTTTCACCATTATGACAGGTGTGCTGGCTAGTTTTTTGTCAACTTGACACAGGCAATGGAGAGGAGGGGGCATTAACTGAGAAATTGTTTCCATGACATCAGGTTGTGGGCAAGCCTGTGGGGCACTTGCTTAATTAGTAATTGATATGGGAGGGCCTAGCCCACTGTGAGTAGGGCCAGCCCTGGGCTGGTGGTTCTGGGTTCTATAAGAAAGCAGATTAAGCAAGCCATGGGAGCAAGCCAGTAAGGACTTCTTCACAGGCTCTGCATCAATCCATACCTTCAGGTTCCTGTCTTTAGTTTCTGCCCTGACTTCCTTGATGATGGCAAGCAAGCCAATAATTACCATTCCTCCATGTTTTCTGCATCAGCTCCTGCCTCTAAGTTGTTCCTGCCCTCTTTGAGTTCTTGCCCTGTCTTCCTCCAAAAATTGACTATGAAATGGAAGTATAAGCCAAATAAACTCTTTCGTCCCCAAGTTGCTTTTGGTCATGATGCTTCACCATAGCAACAGTAACCCTAAGACAAAGGTGATAGAGTCTTATTCCTCTGGAACTATAAGTTTAAATAAACCCTTCCTTCTATAAATTGTCTTGGTCATGCCACTTTATCACAGCAAGATAAAAGTAATTAATACACAAACACAAATCCCTGAGTTTCAGCCAAACATTGGGCACAAGGAGGCACGTGTTTATAATCTCAGCACTTGCAATGGGGCCTCCCAATTCAGTCATCCTCAACTATTTAGCCTTAACACTCAGTCTCAAAGTTAATTTTAAATTTCATTTGAAGACACAAATGGTTTAAAAGAGCCAAACCTTTGAAAACAAATATACCATCTTCTTTCAGGATTTTTAAAACTATAGTAAATTATATATAGACATATCAGGAAACTAGAAAACACCCAGAAATAGAGGCAGATACATATGGCCTATTGATTTGTAACAAAGGTTGGAAGGATGCCTTTTCAACAAATTGTGCTGAAACAACTGCTTATCTGTAAAACCAGTAAACTAAAAAAGATAACTTTACTTTTTCCTAATGTTTTACAGAAAAATAAAAACAAAACATATGTGTAACTATGAGTTAAAAGGGCACAGATTCTTTAAGAAAATATAGGCAAGACCTTGGAGGTGGCAAAAGATAAACCATAAAAGGAAAAAAAAAGATAAATTGAACTAGGGTAAAACTTAAAAACTTAACTTTTTCAAAGCCATTATTTAAAAATGAAAAGGTAAGTCACAGAGTAACAAAATATTCACAAAACTTATATTGGACAAATGATTATTTTCAGAACACACACACACACACACACACAATAAGAATATATCTCAGTATAAAATGAGCAAAATATTTGAAAAGACAGCTTACAAAAGAATATGACAATGTCCAAAAATACATGAAAAGGTGGCCAGTATCTTGAATTACTAGAGACATGTGAATTCAAATGAGAATAAAAATGATTACATATCCAGGAAAAAGACTACAATTAAATAAAATAGGAAAGAATGTAGAAATGCCTAGAATTTATACTCACTGCTGGTGAGAATATAAAATTGCCTAGGTATTTGACAGTTTGACAATCTCTTTAAAGTAAAACTTTCATCTACCACTCTTAATTTATTTAGAGAAATAAAAAAGGCTCATGTTAAGACTTCTGTATAAATATGTATAGTAGTCTTATTAATTGTGTCTACAAACAGAAAACAACTTAAATACATCTCAACTTGGGAATTGATGAACAAATTTCAACACATCTTTACAATGTGTTATATTGTTCAGTCATAAGAGAATTAGATACTGACACATGCAATAATATTAGTGAGTCTCTAAAACAAAATTATCTTAGTTATTTTTCTGTTGCTATGAGGAGGCACAATG
Organism: Mus caroli; assembly: GCF_978045245.1. Lineage (NCBI taxonomy): Eukaryota > Metazoa > Chordata > Mammalia > Rodentia > Muridae > Mus > Mus caroli. The sequence continues at coordinate 40,820,326 of NW_028227260.1, read as the reverse complement.
ATCAAGGCAACTTATGGTGGAAAAACCATTTGATTGAGGGTTTGTTTAGAGTTTCAGAGTATAGACTATGATCATCATTGGGGCGGGGAGCATGGCAATAGGAAGGCAGGCATTGTTACTAGAGCAATAAATGAGAGCTCACTTTGAAAATTACAGTGTGTGAGAGAAAGGGAGGCTGAGCCTAAAGTAGGCTTTTGAAACCTCAAAGCCCACCCTAGTGATATACCTCCTCTAACGAGGCTATGTCTATTCCAACAAGACTACACTCCCTTTTTTTTTTTAAGATTTATTTATTTTATATATGAGTACACTATAGCTGTCTTCAAACATACCAGAAGAAGGTGTCAGATCCCATTATAGATGGTTGTAAGTCACCATGTGGTTGCTGGGAATTGAACTCAGGACCTCTGGAAGAGTAGTCAGTACTCTTAACCACTGAGCCATCTCTCCAGCCCAAGACTACACTTCTTTTTTTTTTTAATTAATTTTTAATTAGGTATTTTCTTCATTTACATTTCAAATGCTATCCTAAAAGTCCCCCAGACCCCCCCCACACACACCTCTACCCACCTACTCCCATTTCTTGGCCCTGACGTTCCCCCATACTGAGGCATATAAAGTTTGCAAGACCAAGGGGCCTCTCTTCCCAATGATGGCCGACTAGGCCATCTTCTGATAATATGCAGCTAGAGGCTATGCCGGGGCCTGGCAAACACAGAAGTGGATGCTCACAGTCAGCTATTGGATGGAACACAGGGCCCCCAATGGAGGAGCTAGAGAAAGTATCCAAGGAGCTAAAGGGATCTGCAACCCTATAGGTGGAACAACAATATGAACTAACCAGTACCCCCAGGAGCTCGTGTCTCTAGCTGTGTATGTATCAGAGGACTACACTTCTTAATCCTTAAACAGTTCCATTCTCTGGAGCCAAAACATTCAAACACATGAACCTATGAGGGCCATTCTTATTCAAAGTACTGTACCATCTTTGAAACTATGTGAATGCAATCTTCTAGGAGGAAGCTGCACTTTACCTTCAGGTTTTTATAAGTCTGGCTAACTGATTAGACCTTCATTGATTGTGGAGAGGTTGCAAATTTAGGTCTAGACCTAAATTTCAGTGTGTTATAAGATAATACCAGTCCCTTATTCACTCACTACTGTGTTTAATCTAACATCCTTCTCTACTGAAATATGTTGGAATGTACTGACTTATACCTCTATGATGGTTTGCTTCCACCAACCAAAAAGTGAAGGATGTTGTCAGACAGTATATAAGGCCTATAGCAGAGATTTTTTCCACTTTTTGGTAACTCTCCTACTTAATGCCTCCACTGATGTTTTTCAAAAGAATCTTGATTTATGACTTTTTTTTTTTTTTTGCTCTTTTACCATAAAAGAGCATGAATTGTTACTACATGGGAACACGATGGAATGCTAAATCTATGTTTCTGGGTCATGCTTACTCATACTTGCACTTTGAATGAACTCTTATTCTCTTTGAGGCAAAAGTTGTGTTTTCACATTGTTAGCTTCTTCCCAGACATCCTTTCACCACCCATTCTAAAACTGGTTGTTCTTATAGATCTTACTGTGATTTCTAATTATATGTAAACATTTACCTTATTATCTTTTTTTTCCCTTTTGGCAATAAGCATCTTTCAGATGGGTATATTGTCTTATTCCTACTGTAGCACCAGAAGTTTAGGTGTTCATTAAAAATAAGACAAATGCCCTGATTAATGTTTTTCTTTGTTCCATTAACAAGATATTTTATGAAAGTGTTGTTTTTGTTGGAACATGGACTTGGTGGTAACCTGAATCTGTGTTCCTGAAACATGTTCACTCATATTTAGCACCAGAATACATGATGTTTTACTTGCTTTAACAGTTGGCCAGCATTGGGAAGAGAGGCCCCTTGGTCTTGCAAACTTTATATGCTCCAGTACATGGGAATGCCAGGGCCAAGAAGTGGGAGTGGGTAGGTAGGGGAGCAGGGTGGGGGAGGGTATAGGGAACTTTCAGGATAGCATTTGAAATGTAAATAAAGAAAATATCTAATAAAAATGTAAAAAAAAAAAAAGAAAAAAAAAAGAATAGATCTGTGCTGGGCAGCGGTGGCGCAAGCCTTTAATCCCAGCACTTAGGAAGCAGAGGCAGGCAGATATCTGAGTTTGAGGCTAGCCTGGTCTACAAAGTGAGTTCCAGGACAACCAGGGCTATACAGAGAAACCCTGTCTCGAAAAACCAAAAAACCAAAAGAAAAAAAAATAGATCTGTATTTCTTGAATCAACAAAATACAGTTTTTTCACATATTTGAAATTCTAGAAAATACAAACCAATCTATATTTGCTGAAAACATGTCAAATGTTGTCTGGTTTGGTGGTAGAAGTGCTAATAGCCTATGAAAGGGTATCTTTTGGTATAATGGAGATATTTTATATATTGAGTATATTAGTCATTTCACAAATGCATAGACTTATAACTATTCATAAATCTGTATACTGAAAATGAACTCATCTTACTATATGTACGTTATAGCTGGGGAAATTGGCTAAAATATGAAAATAAATTTACACTGAAATCATTATGTTTAGATGACCATCTCATAATGGGATTGCTAATAGGATATTTTTGTGTCTGTGCCCATAATCCCTTCATTCATTTATTTGTAGTTTTAAAATTAAATTAAATTAAATTAAATTAAATTAAATTAAATTAAATTAAATGTTTATAATTGCCAGTCTTAATTGTCAACCTGACTCCATCTGGAAACCCAAGTAGCTGAGCACTTCTCTGAGGGATTTTCTTAGATTACTCAATAGAGAAAGATTTATTTTAAATCTGTGCCACATCTTTTGGGTACAGCCCATTTAGAAGAAGAAAACTTGGCTTTCTGCCTGCTTGCCCTCACTATTGCCGACTTGCTTTATCCACCTTGTTTGCTGAGGCATTTCTTCACTGATATTAGAACCAGCTTGTTCAGAATTCCAGTGTAGACTGAAGATCAACAGCTCTCTAGCAATCTTCTAAGAGTCCAGCACCACTCCAGTGTACTGAACACCAGATTCTCAGCCATTGCAAAACTACCCAGACCACATCCTGAAAAACTGATTTTATACACACATACATACATAGTTCTGTTCCTTTAGAGCGGTGGTTCTGAACCTGTGGGTGGTGATCTCCATGGTCTAGAAAGTCCCTTTCACAGGAATCACCTAAGACCACCAGAAAGTACAGACATTTGCATTGCATTTCATAACACTAGCAAAATTACAGCTATGAAGTAGTAATGAAAATAATTTTACAGTCAGTAGGGTCTTCAAAACAGGAGAAACTGTATCTCAGTATTAGGAAGGTTGAGAACCACTACTTTAGAGGAACCCTGGCTAT